>NC_139539.1:13449008-13929008 GCF_965153285.1 Podarcis tiliguerta
GACATACTGCTCTTGTTTGGGGGAGACAAAACATGAACCTGGGTTTGCACGTCATGCTAAGCCAAACCATGGTTTAGCTCAGGGTGGTCCAACACGCAGCCCATGAACTGCAAGTTCCAAAGGAAAGTCGCTCCTCGCAACGGCCGTTCTCTTCCATTTTTATCTTCATGTTCTTTCTACAAATCCAATTGAAAGGGGCGACACTGGCTATGTGGGGCTGGTCCTACAGAGGAAATCCTGTCTCTCAACTGGTTTGTGCCGGGGTGACAACCAACGGGTGCGAAGAGCGGGCAGCCCCTTTATGGGTGGAGGCAAGCAGAGATTGGCTAAGGCCAGGGCAATGGTGATGGGGGGGATTTTCCATAAGCATCCCAGTTATGTGGCACAAGCCATCCCAGCATTGGTTTTCCATACAACGCCCCTCCGAGTAAGAGAAAAAATTCTCTCAATCTTGTAGGAGAGTTTGGGACAGAGAAAATCATCTCTGGCTCCCACACAGACAGATGAAAAGTTTCTTCATGTAGGCAGGCAGGCTCTTTGAGATCATTTCTGGTTGTACCAATGCAAAATTATTGTATACAGTAAGAAACTACAAATAATTATTGCCAGCAATAAAATATTGGGAGCAAATAAAAATGCGTTCTGCTCTAAACGTTTCTGCTACGGTAGCTTGCAGGAATAGAAAAGGTGTGTAGAAATACTTCTCTTCAAATATTCACATTCCAAAAAGTGAAACCAAAAGGTTATTCTGCAACTAGATTTCCTGAGTGTATAGAAGTTAAGTATCTGAGTATGGGATGAAGGCATCTTAAACCTAGTGCACATTCATGGAAATGCACACAAATGAATACTAAAGATGTCTAGAGCATGATATGGCACATCACATTTGCTTTGAATTGTTAAGAATGAACATGCCTTATAGAACTCTTGGGTGTTTCCTAGTACAACATTCTTTTAGATCCTGTGATCAATCCAGACTGTGGTATTCTTAAAAAAAGAAAAGCCAGTGTATTGCTTTGCCCATAGTCCTCACAATACTAAACCAGAATGGAGAGCCCATCAGCCCCAACCAGAATAGCCTATGATAGGTGATGATGGGAGCTGTAATCTAGCCACACGTTCCCCATTCCTGGATTAAATGTTACTGACTTGTATTTATTTTATAATTAGAATCAGTTCCTTTCACGATTCAATTAAAAAAAAAGGGTCAAAATACTAACCCACTTAACTTCAGAAGCCAGGTTATTGCACTGTAAAAGAGTTTAATGGCAACGTACAATGGCAGGGAGGATACTTGAATGAGAGAATACAGGTGGCAAAAGTACTGAAATGTGTTCCTATTTCTACCTTACCTTTAATCAAACTAGTGCACAGACTGCAGAAAATAGCTTAACAAACACAAGTGCAAGGCCGATAAAATTTACTTACATTCACACTAATGAGTGTGTGCAACCACTTTCTGGAGGAAAGAAAAACCCATCTGCAGCTTCCATTCTCTCAAAAGTGGAAAAAGCTAAGAACTAAAGAACTTGCATTGACACACAAATGCTATAAGATCTGGTGAAATCCTAAATACCTAAGCCTAGTACATTCTGTTCCCAGAGTAGCCATTCAGATGCCTCTGGGAAGTCCACCAGCAGGACATGAGTACAACATGAGTTCTCCAGCAACTGAAAAGGCATATTCTTTTGCAAACTGAATCTGTATAGTATGTACCTAGGCCAAAAACTTGCTGCCTAACTCTTAAGCCTCCAGCTGCTGTGTTATCATGGAAGAGCTGCAAATATTGTTATTGAGGCGGAGGAAGAACCAGACCCTACAGAGATGTCAATCATCACAACTAGGGTGAAGGAAGCAGAAGGCAACATGGCACAAGGATGGCCATTATACAGTGAAGGGAGCTGAACTCACAAGTAGATTAGACGAAATATGCATATATCTGGTTACCCTTGTCACCTTGAAAACACTAAAATTCAGGACCAAAATTGCATTCAGGAGACACCAGGTCATTATGAAAGAGGAAATACTTGCTGTCATCCCCCAAAGCTAATAAGTGTTCTACACAGTATACATTATTTAGGTGGTTGGGAATTCCTGTAAAAAGTAGGGATTGCATGGAGTCTTTAGGCCTAGACTGCTTCCTTCCAAGGCACCCATCTATCAGGAGCTCCTTATTGTTTTACTTTGGGTCCAGCATTTAGCTTAATGGTAATTCAACTCTTCAGTTTAGAAACATATTTTGCCCTGATTATTAAGCACCCTCTTTTCTGCCAATCTATTACAAAGAGTATTTCCCAGTACTCAAAGTGATGGCTCTTAATTCAGAACATAATGCTGACTCTCCTGACAAATCCAGGGGAGTTAGCAAACATGTTCAATATTATTATCTGAAGGCTAAAACGTTCTTAATATGAAAGTATCATTGATCTGAACTAACCTTGGTTTACAAGCTTGTAGTTCATCTGGAGAGAGCTTAACCTCAAGTCCAGATTTGAATGACATGCTGAGCATAGTACAGCAGCAAGTGGGAGCAAAGCTGCTGTGTACTCCTTCTAAGCCAAAGTTTTGCTTAATGGGATGTATTATTGCGTGATCAGCTCAGTATTATGGATTAAAACCACCGTTCTACAAAAGCCACCTTGCATCTCCCTATAGACCTCAGTGCATGATACCAACCAATCCAAAAACAACAAGATTGAAATCCTATACCCTGAGAGTAATCCTAACTGAACTCAGTCAGAATTACTTCTAAGTAGACATACACAGGTTTACGCTGCTAATTATGCTTTTCCTTCACCACCATGGTCCCAATAATATTCCTATTAATTGACAATGATCTGTTTTGAAGCCTATACATCTTGAGTATATAACTGATCTATTATTTTGTCGTCACTTTTATGCTTAAACATAACACTTTGAGAAGCATACATTCTCCTTAGCGTGGCTAGAAAAAATTCCACACCAGCCAAAAGACGTTATGTGCAGTACTTGTCAAAATTAAAAAGGTTTTCCAGCTGCTCTTTCTTAGTTTGCTGAATTATATGAAACTATTCTCCACTTTCTTAAGCCATTTGAAAGAAAGTAATTTTAATTGTGCTCTCCCAACTTTCATTTACTTCATTGGATTTAGCACATCAAATCATACCTAAAGACCTTGGCCCTCATAGGAGGCTAAGACTTGGTCTGAGCCTACAACAGTCTAGTAATGGAATAAATTGCCTTGCAGTGCAAGTTTTAATGAAGGTCAACTAAAAATTCTATTGTAATGAAGACACCAGTAATTTTTCTAGTCGGTAATGCTATCATATGGATGTGAAGCTTGCCCAATACACAGTGCAAAGAGGCATGCTCAAAAACAGCTGTGTGCTTTTTGAACCTCAATTATTATTAATAATGAGTGCATAACACTAGGTGCAAATCTATCCAACAACTCACTACATACACCCTTGCTATGAGGAGTAGTATCAATTCTCAAAAGCAGGAATGCCTAACGTGTGGCACTCCAACTCCAGCCAGCATTGTCAATGGTTAAGGATAATAGGAGCTTTAAGGTGGCTCAATTCAAGGCATGTGTGACACAAAAAGCAGCAGTTATATGGAGCCAGTGGTGATTCTTGAGCAGAGTGTCATACGCTCCCAGCTATTACCTGGCCCTGTTAGAAGACTTTGCATCCAAAGATATGTAACAAAGTTCAAATGTTTAGTCGACTTCCAAGTTACTGATAAGCCAATTAAGTGATGATGTATTTCAAAGTGGTGCAAAATTCCTGCAATTGACAAGCTGCTAGGTAGTCATCATTGTCATAACACAGGAGCACTCAAGTCCCTATTTCTGTCTGTGTTACCATGGCCCTATGGCATGTTCAGTAAACAAAGAGTCTTATTACAGCAATGAACGTATAACTTCATTTTGTAATATTTACTAAGTGTACATTTTTCCATGACAATGATGCAACATGTTTCCTACATCAAGAGTTCAACCAATAACCTGTACAAATTAGTAACAATTCAACCATTTAAAGAAAATGATAAATTGAACTACTTTATGCAAGTGTAGAAAATTTTTAGTTGCTGACTTAAGCAATGTACAACCGAGCAAACTCTGGGTGAAATTCAACGTAGCACTAAGTGGGGTGTGAGTATGTGAAACGAACTCTACTCACAAAACAGAACCTTCCCCGTTCTTCTTCCCTTGTGCACCCCCCAAACCTGCTTTGGGTTTCCCTTCAACCATTTATGGCAGATTTTGAGGGCATGGGGGTGGCAGTGTAGGAGATGGGAGTTCTTTTA
Source organism: Podarcis tiliguerta (assembly GCF_965153285.1). NCBI lineage: Eukaryota > Metazoa > Chordata > Lepidosauria > Squamata > Lacertidae > Podarcis > Podarcis tiliguerta. Next base: position 13,453,299 of record NC_139539.1, read on the forward strand.
TGTAAGTGGACCTTATCCTGCTCAAGAAGTAACTTAATTGAATCTCACCCACTATTTTTAAAATTATTACTGTTCAAAAACATTGCCAGATTGTGCTTCCATCCTTCTAAATTAGGAAGGGACCATTAAGATAAAATGTTTTAAAATATAAAGTTTATTCTTTTTAAGTCAAAAACATCTCTCAACATTCCCCCAATGTATTATTTTACACAAAGCATTTAAGGGTGCCTACAGACACACAAGGCTTGCAGTTTGCCCCAATTTGAGCAGAAATATAAAACTTGATATACAGTTCAAAAGAAATCTGTTCTACTGGTTTGAAGGGGGAAAGAGGGCATGCACAGTGCTGCTTAGCTGAGCCTTGTGATAATCCAAACCCAACCCTTCCTGCAAAACATTTTTTCAACTTTTAAAATTTATTTTGCTGGTCTTGTTTTTTTAAAAATGCTGAACATTTGATCAGAGAAATATGCAAGGCACTTTAAAAGTAACAACAGACAGCCCAACTTATTGATTGGGAGGGGGTCAGAAAGGGAAGGCTCATCTAAAAGCAGAAAACCTGGCACTGTCCATGGGCACAGCTGTATATATCCTAGAAGCTGCTTGATTTTAATACTAGGCAAAATGGCAAGAAATGAACTATAAGAGTCACATTTATCTAGTGGTTTATATTCTTATCTCAGACATTTCCATACACTTTTAAGTATCACTCAATCTTTCTTTAATTCAAGTTCTGAGGTGCAGCCACATAAACTTATTTTAAACGCTTTCCAAAGAATGCTTTGACCTAACTGAGCCCTAGAATAAACTTCAATCCCACTGGGACCATGCAAGTTGTTACAATTGTGATCAGACTCTTGTTTTGACTGTTTTAGAAGGACTAAAAAGAAGCCTTCGTCAGTTTGTCAGGAAGGTCACTGAAGTTTCTTTGAGACACCAGAGAAAAACAAGTTACAATTCCAAATAGCTTCAAAAAAGAAGTTGCATTTAAGCTGTGTCAAAGATCACAGCATTAAAACTTCCTTGATATCCAAGAGTCGAAATCAAGATAAATGCATGTTTGCTTTAAGAACTTTTTATCGTGAAAATTCTTTAAAACCTGCTGCGTCTGATAAAACTATTCCCAAGAGGCAAGCTGAAATCAAATCCCATTAGCTGTCATACTGGAAGTGAAATGTCCCGCACCTCAACAATGATCCATTTAAAACAGGGATGAGGAAAGTTTTCAGTCCAATGGCCACATTCCCTTCTGAGAGCCACATGCCCGCGGTAGGTGAGGCCAAAGACAAATGTGGGCAGAGCAACAAATATAAGTTTTACTTTTGTATAAGCTTTTGGACTGCAAGAAGATCAAACCTATCCATTCTTAATGAAATCAGCCCTGAGTGCTCACTGGAAGGACAGATCCTGAAGCTGAGGCTCCAATACTTTGGCCACCTCATGAGAAGAGAATACTCCCTGGAAAAGACCCTGATGTTGGGAAAGATAGAAGGCACAAGGAGAAGGGGGCGACAGAGGACCAGATGGTTGGACAGTGTTCTCAAGGCTACCAGCATGAGTTTGACCAAACTGCGGGAGGCAGTGGAAGACAGAAGTGCCTGGCGTGCTCTGGTCCGTGGGGTCACGAAGTCGGACACGACTAAACAACAAGAAAGCTAATTTCTACACACACCATTCTATTCTTCATGCAGTCAAGCAAAAGGCATTATTTGAGCTCAAGGATGTGTGCCATCCTAAAATAAAGACTTTAGGGTGTGTCTAGGAGAATCTCAAGAGTCTCAAGCCTTGGAAGCATTGAAAGGCTATATTCAGCTCCCAAGTCTGAAGTTCCCTACCCCTGAGAAGTTATGGGGTTCAGCAACACATGCACACAGAAACATGCAGCATGCTCATTTCTTTTTTAGCCTGTTGAGAGCCCCAAAACAGAGTTCATCTGTGGATATCGTTTTAGAACACGAAATGCAGTAATTTGTAGACAACAAGTGTGTCAAGCACTTCAAAATTCTTATTTCACCTTTTTAACGTCCTGGTCAGGACATAAAAGTATGCCTCTCCCAGCCCCTTACCTTAACTACAGTTCATGCTGAACAAGGTTCCCATTTTAACTAAGGTTTGAAACCAAGGTTTTAAAGACTTGCGCCTGGAGCAAAACAACAGGTTTAGCATACGTCATGGCTTAAGGGATATGAAATCCATTAATGTGTCCTCCACTACTCTGGTCCTATTGCAGAGATCCTCTTGCATTAGAACAATGATCCTATCAATCAGGTATGAATCAATCAGGTATGAGTTTATGTTAATCTTTTCAATGAGGGGCAGAAAGAGTTGAATATGTGTCACCGGCACTTAAAATAAATGCAAACAAGGTTGAAAAATGTACAAGTTATGACTGATAAAAATCACTGAAGTTACAGAACCTACACCTCTTGCTCCCAGTCATCCTGCCCTTAGAATATGGTCCCTTTCCAAATCCCACCTCAAACAAACCTGTCATGGATTCAGGTAGGCAGCAATGTTGGTCTGACTGAGTAGAAATAAAAAAATTGAAAAATGGAGACCAACTAAGTTTGTTCTGGGTATAAGCTTTCATGTGCTTAGTTGGTCTCTAAGGTGCTGGACAATTTTAAAATTTATTTATTTATTTAAACCTGTCATATAATCTTAACTCTCATTTTTTCAAGTACAATTTACGGGGGGGGAAGAAGTGGGCATACAAGCCTACTTTGCTTTAAAACAACCCAACGAAATGGTTTGCAAAATGTATTACATTCTTAAATACAAAGAGCTAGCTGCCACCTTGTCTTCACTCTGGTAAATAGCAGGTGAGCGAGAGACAGACCCAGTTCCCACGTAATACTAAGTATCATGTACAACAGCTTCAAACTACATGAACAAGCCACAGTGAACCTCAGGTATATGTACTCAACACTACCCCCAAGTTTTGTGCACCAGGAAATGAGAAGCATCTGCTTTCAGTTTTAACTACCCACAATTCCTAATGATGTCTGAACTTGCGGAACTGTGGTTAGTTTTTAAATATAGTCTGAGAACAAGCCAACAAAATATTTCCAAAGAATCTAGCTTTTCAAACTTGATCTTAGCCAAGAAGTCTGTATATGTTCTAATTTTGAAATTGTTCAAAAAACAAATATGGAAAATTCACTACTATGTTAATGATTGCAACCTCATTTTACTAGGAAAGGGCACATATCAAATCTGCATATTTTGTTTTTTAAAAAGAATTTTATTTAACCTCTGCAGTAAATGATCGCCTATTCTAATATAGCCTCTCAGGGAGTCAGATCGGAATAGAATCCATTGGTGGGTGGTGTAGGGATTATGTCAATACAATTTTAAGGCAGAAATGCACCCTATTAATGTGTTTATTTCTTTAAATTTAATATTTCTACAAACATAAATATCCTACTGAAGTGCCTAACACGAACAAAAACGGAAAACAAATCATAACGTTCTTAAGATTCTACAGACCACCCAACCAGCAATGTTGTCAAAGACAGTTTGAGGTTTCTTTGCTAAGTGTGAATACTCTTCTTTCTGTTCTGCACTGTGCCACCTTATCCACGAGAACTACTGTGGAAACAGACACCTAAATGGCCAGGCATAACCTTTTACAAACAGACCACAACCCCCAAAGCGCAAGTGCCTTTTAAGCGTTACCCTACTAATTTCAATTAAGGAAAAACCCTCCGTTATAAATTCCAGATGCGTAAAAGTAGGAATGAAGAAGGATTTCAGAACAGGTGTTGGGTGCGTGTCTGTGTTCGAAAATTCCCTAGCCAATACAAAACAAACCCATCAACCTCCCCATTTCATCTCAGCTGATAAATGTCATTTCATCTGCCCCTTTTCTCACTCCCTCCTATTTCCATACTTAATTTGTGAAAGGCTGGCTGGAATCAAGGGTGGGTACTAGGAGAAGACAGCAGCAAAGTCAAAGCCTGCAATTCCTGCAGACGTGAACTATGGATGCTGTGGAGTTAAAAAAAATATATATCCTTACATTTATTGCCTAAGTTTATTCCTTTTTTACTCACTGACCAACAGGAATTAAACAAGAAAAAAAAAAACCCACAGCAAAATCAAAACAACACCACAAAACTACATTTCCCAAAGTTAAGCTGAGGGTGACTTCATTTAAGTCAAGAGTCAGCAAACGTTTTCAGCAGGGGGCCGGTCCACTGTCCCTCAGACCTTGTTGGGGGCCAGACTATATTTTTTTGGGGGGGAGAACAAATTCCTATGCCCCACAAATAACCCAGAGATGCATTTTAAATAAAAGCACACATTCTACTCATGTAAAAACACCAGGCAGGCCCCACAAATAACCCAGAGATGCATTTTAAATAAAAGGACATATTCCACTCATGTAAAAACACGCTGATTCCTGGCCCGTCTGCGGGCCGGATTTAGAAGGCAATTGGGCCAGATCCGGCACCCGGGCCTTCGTTTGCTTATCCATGATCTAAGTCATTTCTCACGTTGCATGAAAAAATTCTGGCTACACCTGCGAGTCTACACTGCTGACACTGGGAAGAGTAGTTCTTTATGCCACCGAACTCCTTCCTTGTGAACAATGGAGGGTTTAAGCATGCTCAGAAAGCTTGACTGGAGGAAGCTGAGAACTTGACTCTCAGAGGCAACTTCCCCCTCCCCAATGCAATTTATTAATGTTGAGGAAAATGGGTGTATGGTAGAGGCTAGAAATGTTACAGGAACTTTTCTGAACTGTGTTGGGGTTTTTTTTAGTTTTGGGGAATTCTCAGGAAAAGCCCCCCCCCCCCCTACATTGGACAGCTTTTGCCCATCTTGACTTAAAAGCCCTCTGTGATCAAAACTCCTTGGCCTCAGACCTTTCTGCGGGAAATTGCTTCCTATTATGAATTGCTTTCCTTTGTATATGGACTCCTCTTTTTAGTGAAACACAAAATTACTGCAATTCTATTTGTTCACATGAACTACTGACATAATATTTTTCTGTTTTGCAGGCAAAACTTGCAGACAAAATCCAGGATGGTGATTCACGAATGCCAGTGTGATAAAACTGGGACATTCTGATCTAAAATCCCAAAATAATCTCAACTTACTTTGTGGTCATTAGTGATAACATACATACTATGTACTTAAGCAACTGGTTCTATGGAGGCTATGATTTTGTGCTACTTCGTATTTTGTACTTTGTTTGGTCAACTGAAATAACCCTATGAAAAACTTTAGATAGAGGTAATGGCCTCTGATTATTCAAAATGCAGCCTCCCCTTAAAGTTCTCACCTGGTATTTATTTACATTTAATTCCATTTTTTTAAAAGAAAGTTACCTGACCAATTAATATTCACTACCAATTAATGTAGGATTTTTAACTAAGAAAAAAAGCCAATTCGAGTCACTTTATAAATGACTGATCAGACATGAACAAATCCCATTTCATATGCAAGCTTGCATCCATCTGCTATATAAATACAGGATCCTGATTAGTTTCAGCAAAAGCAATGGTCATTTAATAAAATGTGCATCAATCCTAGCAAACCAGGGCCACGCTAAGTTGTACAGAGATGTGACTCAGCATTCCATAACCCTTATTCTCTTTACACATTTGGAAACCATATAGTTCCTGAATATTCAATTCCCTGTGGACATTTACTTGAAATGTCAGTGTATATGCAAGGAACTTCCAGACCACAGTAGTGACCACAATAGATGCCTAACTATATCCACCTCACTGCACATCACCTAGCTGTCACCATTTTTCAACAGCCTTGGGGAATATTTGGCATAAAGGCTGCTAACATGAAGTGTTAATTTAAGAAAAATTTCAAGCAGAACGCTACAGTGCAATCTCATAACTATTAAAAGTTACTAAAACACGTATAGCTTACATGGGTTCAAGATAATGTGCAGAAATAAGTCTTTAAGGCAGAAAATTAAATCTCATGCATTGCAAAAACAGCCAGTATTGCATTGGTCCCACCAAACAAAACACACTCAATGTTCCATTAAGCATCCATTATTGCGGTCTGAAAAGCTAGTAAAATCCTCTTTCTGCCCTGTCTCTACCCATCACTCATTGGGTTCCGCTCTAGATCCTGTCCTGGCACCACTCCTAATCTAAATTCCACAGTGGCCCAGCTCAGATCTACCATCATCCCCACCCCCTAGCCAAGGGTGCTAATGTTTCAAGAATCAAAATTGGCAACTTTAAGATAACCTTGGTTTCATATATATTCAACTCTCATTTCTAAATTTGTGACATTATCAGTATTTTGCATAAACATGGAAAAGTTCCTCATCAACTTTGCTAGCTGAACTGTCAACTGATGCAAAAGATTACTTAAAATCACACACACAAACACGGTACAATACAACGCAAGAAAATGAAATTATAGCCTGTGCATTCATTACATTTTGTTTCTGTACCAGTAAGTGTGTTGTCCATTTACTTCTAGGGAGCTGAAAACCCACATTTAAAACAGTGACTTGAATAAATTCACTGGAAGAAAACAGTTCAAACCGTGCTACTTAAATGTAAGTGGAGTTCTGAAACAGATGTGGCGAAGACAATACCCTCCAGACTCCAACTCCCATCAGCCCTAGCCAGCATGACCAATGCTGGCCAGGGATGATGGTAGCTAATCCTTTCACTTTTTTGATATGGCTTTATACTGATAAGGCAAGAGATGCTGTGGTCTAAACCACAGAGCCTCTGGGGCTTGCTTTACCTATACAGTGGTACCTCGGGTTACATATGCTTCAGGTTACATACGCTTCAGGTTACAGACTCTGCTAACCCAGAAATAGTGCCTCGGGTTAAGAACTTTGCTTCAGGATGAGAACAGAAATCGTGCTCTGGCGGTGTGGCAGCAGCAGGAGGCCCCACTAGCTAAAGTGGTGCTTCGGGTTAAGAACAGTTTCAGGTTAAGAATGGACCTCCGGAACAAATTAAGTACTTAACCCGAGGTACCACTGTATACCAATAAAACACACACTACTCATTTGTTACACATTCATGCCCTATCAACTTCAACCTTGTGACTGATGATGTTGACGATTTAAAAAAAGGTATGTCATATTTATAATTTCAGATGGACTAATTGATGGAGTAACCCAGATGAAACTACTAATGTAAGCTGTTCTACTTTGACTGCTGCAGAAGGCTGAGGTCAGTATAAAACTGTTTCCACTTAATTTTCCAGTTAAGATATGATGGTTATGGTGTGACGTACACACAACTTGCTGGAGGCATTCTGCTGGCAAGATCGCACCTCTTGGGAAATGTTCAAGGTAACTATTTGACTTAACTGCGTATTTATTACTGAATGCCCACTATTAAAACAGAGTGCGGAAAAGGCAGCAGGGTAATTTTTCACCTCAGGCCACCCAACTTAATACGTCGCTGGTCATTAATATAAAATAAAATAATTACTGGAAAGCATTGTATTACCCTGTGCTTGAGTACCTTACTGCATTTTTAAAAGATACAAGTCTAGGTTTTTGTGACAGAAAACTCATCTTGGGATCAACAGAAATTATGAGAATAATAAATATTTACACATAGGCCAAGGAGTATAGACAAGCTGAAATTTATATCTTACTTTTAAAACGTCTGGTTATTTAAGACAATGGCCCACAATCCAGAGCGGCGTATGCATAGTGATTTTGTGTTGTTCCTGTTCAGCACACAGAACCCACGCCCCAAAAAGGTGTTTAGCTTCATTTAAAGCAGCTTTGAGGCAGAGGACTGATATAAAAAGCATTTCTTGAGTTATGTGCATTTCAGAAGTTTGCAATCTTGCCACATATTTGATCCCATTAAAAAGTTATCTAAACCATTTTTGCACTGCATCTGTCTCCTTCGGGCAAAACAAAACAGATTTTTGTTCTAGAGACAATCTCTGGAGGATGCGGGTGGAGGAGAGGAAGGCGAAATTTCATTGAGGGACAGAAATTCATTTGCACAACACTGGATTCCACCCTAAATTTCCTCTTAAATGATATTAAGTAATTAAATATTACATAATCTGTATATGGACTGTATTAAGTAATCTGTGTAAAACCTGTAAATATCCATATTGGTCCTATAGGTAATATCTAAAGTGATTTAATGTTTCTACCAGATACATTAGTTAATACATTAGCCTACAATCAAAAGCATTTTATTTTCATCTAATGCTCTAGTCTCCTCAGTAATTGAACAATAACTCAATACTCCAACTATCATGGCATTTTTGTCTGTTTTGTGTGGGTGAGGCAGGCCCAAAGCAGAGTGTAGTAGAAAGAGCAACACTGGAAAGAATAAAAGATAGAAACATGTCTAGTGTGCAGATGCAGATATTCCCACTTCACCTATGCTTCACCTCACAAGGTGTCTTTTTTTTATTGCTCTGTAAGCTACTCTTGGAGCTTTTTTCAATTTAAGAAAGGGATAAAAATTTCTTTAGACAAATAAATCAATAGGCTGAACATGAGAAAGACCCTATGCGGGAATACTTTAAACATATTCCCTCCATAGGAGGAAGAGGAACGAATGCTGAAGATATGCAGTGTGGCAAAGATAGGCAAGGCCCAATTGTAAAAACGGCAGTGTAAGTAATTATTTGGTTTTTAAAATTAACAAGGTTTTGTAATCAGATCCATACCACTGTTTATGCATATATTAAGCATGATCCCCTTTCTGCAGATTCAGATAAATGATATAAATCACATTGATTATAAATCAACCCACCATGAATAATCCACCATTTAACACTACCAGCAGGAATGAAGAGAAGGCATCAAGTGAAGATTTCTCAGGAAGGACTTCCAATTCTTAGGCATTTACCACCAAGCGGGACATCTCTCTAGTTTGTGAAGTCAAGTATGGGCATATAAGAACCTGTACCTTGTGGGTAGTTTTGCCTTTTCTTTTCTTCCTTCTGTTTCACCCTACAGCTGAGGCTGACCCAACTAAAGCAGGGGTCTCAGTGAAGACCACAGCAAGCCGCTCTTTCAGATACTCCCATCAATATCTGCCATACATTGGGTTAACATTTTCATACGGCTATCTACTATAACCCTAAGGTCTTCTTTGTAGCCAGTCACTGCCAGTTCAGACCCCATGAGTGCATATGTGCCATTAAGATTCCCTCCCCCTCAATGTGCATCAATCTCCACTTCCTTATACAGTGGACTCTCGGGTTGCGAACGTGATCTGTGCAGGATGCACGTTCGCAACCTGCAGCGTTCGCAACCCGCATCTGCATAACCCAAAAAAAACGCAACCTGAAGTGGCTGTAACCCGAGGTAGGACTGTACTGAATTGCATTTGCAATTTTACTGCCCATTTACTCAGTCTGGAGAGATTCTTTTGGTGTGCTTCACAATCTCTTTCTGTTTCAATGTCCCTGAACAATTCAGGTCACCTCACTGCTTACCACCAACTCTAAATTGTTTATGAAGAAGTTTAAAAGCACAGGTTCCCATTCTGATCCTTTGGGTAGCACACTTTCTGCATCTCTCTTCCAAAGACCCTTACTCTCTGCTACTTAACTAATTCCTGATCCACAAGAGGACCTCTTATCTTATCCCTTGACTGTTAAGACTACACAGGAGCCTTTGCTGAGGTACCTTGTTGAAAGTCCAAATACACTATTGTCAACCAGATCACTTCTATCAACATGCTTGGCTAACATTCTCAAAGAACTCTTAATAGATATATGAGATGGGACTTGCGCTAGCAGAATCAACGCTGGCTCTACTTAAGCAAGGTTTATTATTCTATGTATTTGGCTACTTTATCTTTAATAATACTTTCCACCAGTTTTCCTGGGACAGAGGTTAAGCTAGCTAACTAGCCTGTAATTTCCAGGATTCCCATCCCCCAACTTTTTAAAAAATCAGGCTACACACTGGTTACTTTCCAATCCTCAGGTACAGAGGCTGGTATTTGTTAGAAGATCAACAATGTCACATTAGAGTTCTTTGAGAATTTGTGGGTGGTTGCGTATGCCACTGGCAGTTTGTCAGTTTTTATTTTGTCTATTAGGAACTTCATCTCTCATCATCACCACTATCTACCTATGAATCTCATCCTTGGAGGGGAATGCAGCCCTATAGCAAAACAAAAGTGACTGGTACCTCTGGGATGAACTGAACCACCCACTGGCAACACAACCATCTTGCCTGTATTGGGTTTCTTTTTGTTATCCCTCATCCAGTCCCATTAATGGCTCCTGGCATCTTTTTAGAATATTAGAATATTTTGAGACGAAAACAACAAATGAAGCTGGAGTCAGATGCCACACTATCCCCAAATCTCTGAGCTGTATGAAATCATTGGGATTGCCAATGTTGAACTCAATAGCATTTAAGCTAATGTCAAAGCATCAAAGGCACATGAACACATAAAACAACGGACGTTTTGCATGTAAGATGAATTAGAAATATGAGGAGTCATTATTGGCCCAAATAAAGAAATACACAAACCACATATCCATATTCCTATGCCTTTTGGCAAAGATGTGTCCTAAGTTAAGCATATAAACAACTTTATAACACCCTTCACTGAAAAGGAAAAATGGCTCTTTTTTTAATCATCATGCAAATTTTTTTGTCTTTGATGACGAAAACATATAACATAAGCACCAGACATCAGTATCAGTCATTTTCATAAATCAGTTCAGAATGGTGGACTTAAAGTTTCCATGCAGTAGTACCTCATCTGGAGTCTTAAGAAAGAGGCAGGTGTCTAGTATAAGTGTATAAACAATATACTGTATTAATTCCAATGAGATACTGGGAAGGTGGGAAACTGCTTGGCAACCAGTTTTAACAAAAAAATAAAAATAAAAAATATTACCTTAGTTGGAAGATACCAACTTGTAAGCTCACAAAGGACATATGGGAAATACACTGAACTTGAATTTTAGATAGTAAGGACTCAATCCTACAGTTCTACATATACAGAAAAGCCCTTGGTCAGATATATCTGGATCTACTATTCCGTAAGTTCAATGACACAGTGGGAAAAGCCACTTCCCTTGTCCTCACCTATTTTTTGCTTGAGGGGAGAGAAGAAGAGCTTTAGAAGCTATAGGTAAGTTCTCAACCATGTTCATGCAAGAACAGGCTATTCCCTTAATAGAGTTCCTAGTGCCAAACCAGTTTACTTGTGGGATTGCCTTACCACATTTATGCCCGCTCAACCACTTCAATCTGCAGAACTGGCACTATTTACAGGTGCCACATGATACTTGTTTCACAAGAAATATATTTTAGTGTGGCAGCACCTACACTTTGGAAAACCCTATTGATAGATGCCTTCACTGTACTCGTTTCATTGCCTGCTTAAAATATTTTTGTTTAGTTTAGGCAATCCTATCCAGGCATGTAGAAGTTATATGTGTTTTATTTCTTTTCAGCTACTGATGATTTAAATCATCCTTTTAATGCTTTTAAATACCCGTTTCTAACTTTTATTATTGAGAATATTAACCTTTTATTTCATGCTTTTGTAAACCGCTTAGAGGCATTTTTAAAACAAAAACAAAACAATCAAGAGGCAAATACATTTAAATGAATGAATGAATGAATGAATGGCATGTTTAGAGTTGTAATATCCAATGCCAGCACCTTAAATTGAGCTGGGAAACATTTGGTCAGCTAGTAAAGGATAGTAGATATAAAATTGGCAAAATGTAGTCTAGCACTGTGGAACCTCTGGCCCATGGGCCTAGCTAGGCCTGGAAGGAGTCCTAATTTGTCACACAAGGCTGTTTTCCTCAAACCATGCTCACATGCTCCACTAATGATATCATACATAGTGTCAGGTGGTGGTGGGGGAGGTAAATACAGTGGTACCTCGGATTAAGAACTTAAATTCGTTCTGGAGGTCCGTTCTTAACCTGAAACTGTTTTTAACCTGAGGTACCACTTTAGCTAATGGGGCCTCCCGCCGCCACGCGATTTCTGTTCTCATCCTGAAGCAAAGTTCTTTGCTCGAGGTACTATTTCTGGGTTAGCGGAGTCTGTAACCTGAAGCGTCTGTAACCTGAAGCATCTGTAACCCGAGGTACCCCCATATATGGCTGCAAAGGAACAATTGAGAGCCTTAAAATGAACGTCTGATTGTTCCTTGGCAAGCAGGGCATGTATCTGGCACCTTTAAATTTGGCAGCAAATGCAAGCCTCAATGGCACTGATTCCACTTGGGAGCTCTTAACGGAAGCTTTTGAACGGAACCAACATCTGCCAAAAGTGGGGCTTTAAGTCAATACTGATCAACGTGTTCTTCAAGCCTAGCTTGGATCAGCTGGGATCTTCCCTCTGCAACACTGCTTGAACTCCAGCTGTGCTGCAAAGGGAAATGGTTCACCCAACATCAAGGTGATATAAGTGATTGACAAGTGGGCAGCCCCACCCACCTGTCAAAATGACCCACTGGGGATAGGGACCCAAGGACCCAGTCTGCTGTATTGTAAATGTTCCCCACCCCTGTAGTCCATTCTTAACCTCTGCCAGCAATCCACATTTGCATTTTATATCAACTGAAATTTTCAAACTATCCAGATTTCAATGGGAGCCCCACACAGAAATTATAACAGTAGTGCAAACTGGAAGTAACCAGGGCATGAAAGTCTGTGGCAAGGTACAGCTTCCCTAAAAAAAGCTTAGAAAGATTCCTGGTCACCACTGTCCCCTCTGTATTTAATAACCATAATAGATTTGCAGCACCAAACTGGGAACTTGTTTCTTCAAGATAAATTATACACCGTTGAAAACAGGTTAGACACCTTGTTCCAAGTCGTAAGAACCCCGTCAATAATATTTCTGTCTTGTCTAAGTATGTTTCAGTTTGTTCATCAGAAATAGCATTTCAAGACTTTCACATACTTCCCCAGGATTTCCTGCTGGAAGAGAGAGATGTCTTCATACTGACGACATCCCAGTCCAAATTTACATATGACCTCATACAGCAGTTTCATGTAAATGTTATAAAGCATGAATGACAAGATGGAACCTGTCACAGAGTAATCACCCAACACAAGCTTCTATAACCTGCTCTCAATACACATCCTAGTCTGGTGGGCATCATGATTAACATGGTCAATGGTACTGAAAGCTGTTGAAGGATCAGCAAGGTCACATTCCCCTGTTCATCTCCCAGCACATGTCATCCATCAGGTGACCAGGGCAGCTTGGATCCACTTCAGACAGGAAACATGCAATCAGTTATGGGGCAGTTATGGGATACTGTGAGAGAGAAAATTGGGAATAGCAATATTGGGAGTAACACAAGGTCTTACAAGAAGTTATTCAAAGAATGGTAAGATTGTGGAAAAGGAGAATGAAGAGGTATGATAGGTAAGATGTGTAAAGGGAATGAAGACTCTTAAAGGTGCACTTATTTTTGAAATTTAAAATTAATCTAAGGGGGGCGAATCATTAACAGATCTGGTCAAAATGATGAGCAGAGGAAAAGGTGATGAATGTTGATTCAAGGAGAATTACAGCAGAAAAAAGATTGTGGGACAGGCAAAGCACAGATCACTGGCTAAATACTTGTCGAATAGTAAGTATGAAAACTTGAACTGATACAAATTGAGGAGAGATAATTGAATTACACTAATTAAAGGGGGATACTCTGAGGGGGTAGGAAGAAAATTAATGGGACATGGGAGAAGAGTAAGAATTTTGGTGCACTTATTTTTGTTTTCAATGGGGAAAATTTTTAACTATAAGAGACCAGAGAATAAATGAGAATTAAATTATGAATCACAGAAGAGTGACAATAAGAAAAATATTATTCAGAAGGCAACAAGCAGCAGCAGGATCAAAACATACAAATGCTGTGTAAATTATGAAGTAACAAGGTACCCATGGAAAATAAACTGCAACACAAGTTTTACTGATATTATTAGCAGTTAATTGTATTTGTTCCAGCAGTGACCTCTGACTGGAGAGCTTCAGACCAAAACAGCAAAAAGCTATAGCATAACTGCTATTTGACATTCTAACACCCAATTTAATTGAGAATTGGGTAATCTTTCCGTTTTCTAACTTTTGACAAACCAGGAAGTCAGCTGCTCTCCATATGCTTGTATATTACCAGGATTGTTCAAAACTGAATCTGATGTGCACTGCAGGGAAATTCTTTAAAAAGAGACATAAAGGAAAAGCTTACAGCTAGGAAAAAGGAAACTGGATAATTTCAGACAATATTACTCCCTTTCTTCCTCAATATTGTCCATCTTTCTTGCTTTAGGTTTCTAAGGAATCAACAGCTAAACAGACACAAACCACTTATTTCCCTATGCTTTGACAGCGGCGGTTTGTCCTTTTATGGCTATCACTGAACACTCTTAAGTTTTTTTATTTTTGCTTTTTCTGGCAGCAGAAGATGAATCAATCATTCACCTTACCGAGGACCTTCAGAAGAAGCCAATCATATATATCGGGGTAGCCAATGTGATGTTTTCCAGATGTTTAGGACTACAACTCCCATCATTTCTGGCCAATGGTCATGCTGGCTGGGGCTCATGGGAGCTGTAGTACAAAACATTTTGAGGGCACCATATATTGGCTACTGCTCGTGCATACACACACACACACATGTTAATGTATACAAAAACCCCAGAACTGCCCAACTGAAGCAAAGGTAAAACACCAGATTAGCTAAGGACTATGTTTTCCAAGTACAGTGGTACTTACAGTGGTTACATACGCTTCAGGTTACAGACTCCGCTAACCCAGAAATAGTGCTTCAGGTTAAGAACTTTGTTTCAGGATGAGAACAGAAATCGTGCTCTGGTGGCGCGGTGACAGCAGGAGGCCCCATTAGCTAAAGTGGTGCTTTAGGTTAAGAACAGTTTCATGTTAAGAACGGACCTACGGAACGAATTAAGTACTTAACCCGAGGTACCACTGTATTCCAAAGCAATAATGCAGCAAATAAAAACTTAGCCGTCGCAGAAAAATACTCAAAATTATTTTACCTGCCATACCAGCCTTATGAAGTAGCATTGCAGGGCTCTCTAGGACTGAAACATATGTAAATCAGTTTTTTGTTTTTTTAAAAAAATACTTCTGTGTGCTGGTGCACTTAATGTCATTTTTTAAAACAAAGACCTTGTGCTAATTTTTGTTACATTGCTAGACTCAAAGACATGTCTAGGGACACTATTGACAGTCTCACAAGTCAAAATTCCTCACTTAGACTGTACCATTATTTATGTGTCTTGGGAGTCTTGAAGGATGCAGCAGGCACAGATAATTATCTTATGGAGTCTTGACTACAGATAGGAGCAAGCAGAATTGGCCTATTTAATCGCCCACTGGAGAATATAGCAAGTGAAAGGTAGTTAATTTATCATTATTCTGATTCTGATCTCACCACAAATTCCCAAAACTAGAATATCTGTTCAATCTAATGTGACTAGTAAGATAGCCTTATCACTAGTGAACGCTAGTGGTCTTACTTTGGTCTTACTTTGCATAACTGGGGCTCCACACAGAAATGTCACAGAAAGCTACAAGGCTGCCTTATATGAAGTCAAGACTTTGTCTACAGTGACTGGCAGCAGGCCTCCGTGGTCCCACACCACAGCATTTCTTAGCCCTAGCTGGAGATACCAGTGCCCGAGCCTGGAACCTTTTCCATGTGAATCATGCGTTCTACCACTGTATTAAGCAACTATGGACCATCTCCACATACCTACTACTAACCCCTTGCATTTCATGGCTTTCTGGTTCCATTGCTTGCAAGTTCTCCCTCTCCCTGCGTGTGTCAACTGAGGATAACACTTCCGTGCATCAACAAAGTGAACTTTAGTCCATGAGAGTTGATGCCTCACTGTTTGTTTGTCTTTAAAGTCTCTCTATTGGCTTTACTGGTCAGACTACGCCACTTGAAGAGTTATCTAAAAAAGGCGCATTTTAAGTCATTACGAGCCATAAGCAGATGCAGCCAAAGTTACTATACATTAAATGGAAATAAACTCTGCCGAACCGTAAACCTGTGACAACTTAAGCAACGAAGCCCACAAAACACAAAGTTGAACCATTTCTGTCCTCCATGACAAGTGCCATAAATTTGAGCTGCAACATGTGGTAGTAAATAGAGGTATTTATAGCCCATTTCATGCACTATTTCTTAAAATAGACGCTACAGATAATATTTATTTATGAAGGCATCTGTCTACATAGCATATTACAGAGGTAATATAAACAAGGGACAAGCCCAGGGTTCGGCAAAAATATTTTAGATGCGGGCCGGTCCACTGCCCCTCAGACCTTGTGGCGGGCCGGAAAAGCAGCACAGTGTGGGGGAGCTGGAAGAAGAGGCAAGGGGGGCCAGCCACTGTGCTTACCTTCCCAGGGGCGCAATCAATAGCACATTTCATCTCAGTGGGTTTGAGCAGTTCTTCAAGTGCTGAACAAGTGGCCTTGAAATGATTGTGGCTTACTTGAAGTAAGCGTGTATTTAGGGCTCTTAGTGTCCGTGCATCCGATGGCAGGGCAGGGTACGGCTACGCACCGAGAGGCAGTGTCTCCTGGCAGCGCAGGTGGAAGCTGGCGGGGAAGGGACAGCAGACTTCTGGAACTGGTGAGACGGGAGGAGCCGGCGAGAGGCACTGCCTTGCCTTCTTGTGACGGGAGGAAGTGGCCGAGCGGCGGCGGCCCTGCCAATCAGATGCCGCGCCTGGTTTACCTCAGTGCGGCGACGTCTCTGCCAATCAAACAGTGCTGAGATAAACCAATCACGCGGTGATTGAGTGGCAGAGCTGTTCGACCTCTTCCTTCTGTCGTCATCACCGGGAGTCTCAGCTTCGCGGCGGGTTCTGGCTTCGCGGCGTGGGCCGGATTTAAGACCCAGGTGGGCCTGATAGGGCCCGTGGACCTTAGTTTGCTGACCCCTGGACAAGCCCCTCTCATGGGCAGGGGACAGGGGGAACAATAAACCAAAGCAGAGGGGCAAAGAGGGACAAATGCAAAGAAACAGACCCAGCTTTTATTTGTATTTAAACTTCATTTGAGTTGGGCATGAAGAGTAAGGGATTATTTTCAAGGCATAACAGAAACAGAGTTTTGAACTGCAGTACAGTGGTACCTCGGGTTACAGACGCGATTTCGGGTTGCGCACCGTGCCAAACCCAGAAGTACCCAATGGGTTACTTCTGGGTTTCGGAGCTTTGCACATAAGCACCAAATCGCAACCCACGCATGCGCAGGGCTGCGGGTTACGAACGCGCGTCCCGCATGGATCACTTTTGCAACCCGAGGTTCCACTGTATGAATATAATATGATATATAATTACACATCCTTTAAATCACGCTGAAATTAACTGTACTTGCATACACATAGCGGATGAGAGATCTGTAACCATAAGAATGAATAGATGATACTTAATCACACCTGAAAGTTTAACCTTTCAGTTATTCCTCAAAAAGCATGAATTCTCAGCACACTTGCTTAATACGCTCTTCCCCATGAAGTGAGACCAATATGATCTCTGGTACTGAACACTTCCTCCGTCATTACAGACAACAATGCCTTAACTAGGAAATATTGCTTTTTTAAAAAATCATGATTTCCTTTATACTGGATACCACTACACAACATGGTAATTGTCCAGTTTAGATGTTGCCTTCTATGTTGACAGTTACCTCATTGACTGTAGCTGAATACTGACAATGGTCTGGTCCAGACCCTCTTATCCTTTGGTGATAGTCTCAAAATCAGAAATTATCACTTCCATTTTCAATTAGCCATGGAATTAATCATTATGTCCAAACCCTAAACCGCGGTTAGTATTAACAACAGTTTAGAAAAACAGTTAACTTCAAACTGATTTATGAAGTTGCCTTGTTTCCCTGAACCATAGTTTTAAATCAAAAAATAAAAGCGAAAACTTCCAGTCTGCTCCATGTGACCATGCCAGAGCAGAGGTAATCAAATGAACCTGAGGTGCATGGTGGCAAAAACCACAGGCCTCACCAATACTTTCCCAAGCTGGCCCCCACAAGGCTCCCATACACCACCTATTCCAATAAGGACCGAGGGATGTAAAGACGGGGGGGGGGGGGCCACGGAGGAAAGTGAGATGAAGGGAGAAGTAGAGGAAGTGAGGAGAACAGCAGAGAAACAGGGACAAGACACGGCACCAGTTTGTGAAGCTGACTTTTTTTCACTAAATATAGTTAAGATTAACTATGGTTTAAGGTTTGGTCAACATGGTAAGCATGGTTAATTTAAAACAGAAGTGGAAGCTTTCAATCTCCTGTCATGGGGGAAAGAGAAATGTGCAAGCTGAAGAGGAGGAGAGTCATATTCTCTAAACGATGGTTTAGAATATAGCCATTATTTTTGCACTGGATCTCTTCCATACTGCACTTATTTCCCTATTTCTACCCTAGTCACTTTGAGTTCTTCCATTACGCATGAACAAATTCCCTACATATTTGCCATATGCAGCATGGCACAATTCATGTCTGTATCATACTGCTTGAAAGAAAAGTAATCAGTAACAACTTCCTATCTGAGCGGAAATTTGCCGTTAATCCTTTTTTTAAGCAAGCAAATGTAAAAACTATTCAAAATTTATTTTAATGAAATTTAATTATTTGGGCTTTAAAATATTTAGACTATACAACTATTTTTCATAATATGTTTCAGGTTGTGTGCTATCTCTCATTTAGACTATGTTTAGAAAAACAAACGAAATGGAATTTTGTAAAAGTAGATACAGACTTTTTTTCCTGGCTTAACTATTCAGGGGCTACCATAATTGAACAATGTAAAACAAGAACTGACAGCTTTGTATACTTGGAGATCACAACAGTGTAATGTGAAAATCAAAATCAGCATAAAAACACCAGAAGTCAGATTTTTTTTTTTTAACATGAAGCCCCTGAAAAAGGACACTATAACAGACAGGTCTTACAGCTTGAAAGGTGAGCCATGATGAGGCCAGCTGGACTTCCTTTGGCGGAGTATCTATTTCCTCAGGGCCGCCACAGAAACAGCCCTGGCTTACTTGTCATATTTCAGACATAAAGAGCATTATCACAATGGATTGCCAATGGCCAAGACTAATCTTACAATTTATAAAGCAGGAAGCAGTAGAACTTTTTGTTTTATCATCCCTTCAGAAAATTTGACTACCTTGGGCCAAATAAAATTGGGCCACATTTCACTTCAGGGAAAAACTTAGCTATAAAACCATACCAACTAAGCCCTACAACCAGCTCTCTTAATGGAAAAGCAAGTTATAGAATTTTTCAGAAGTGAAATGATTGACCATTGCAGTCTGGACAAATGGAAGATGCTGTATTCATCCCAAGTCCTAAATTTGCCATTTTTACATACAGAAGTTTGGCAAAAGCAGTTAATCTCTGCAGGTCGTGATACATATCTGAGCTCAAAGCTTTCAACTATCCTGACAGATGAGCATGTATCTAAAGCCAGCAAGAATAGCCTTTTTGGCATTCTATCTTCACTGACACTCAATCTGAACTCAGTATTCCAGATCAAACCTAGGAGTTTTTTTGTGTCTTATAAGGAAAAGCGATATACCTGAGAATTACTGGAGTTCATCAGAAGCTGTAGCACAACAACAAAAGCAAATACTAGCTTGGCCTCTGGATTTACTTTCATAATTTAATAAGCAACAATTCAATATTTGTTGGACGAAAATGGATAGTTACGTTTTACCAGCTTCATTCTCCTATTAATGAATGAAGCATGCACTCTTAACAAACGCAACTAGAGTTGGGGAAATCTAGTGACTGAGAATGAGTCACTAGGATAATCTACAAATAAAGGAACAGGTTAGAGACATACATGCTTTTTAAACCACTCTGATTTTTCTATTTCAATGTGCACTTTAACCTCTTTAAGCCTGACAAAATAACACTGCCCAAAGTGAAGAGACTGCCCAAGTGTAGAACTAATTTGTTCTACAAAATGTCATTGAATCTTTTAATAACAATGGTGTTCTCAACAAACAACTGATAGCATTCTTGCTCATCCTTCCCTTATGGAATCTCAGTCCCTGAAGTTCTCAAATTCTCACATTATTCTACTGCTCTTCTCAAAGAAATATTTTCCAATTCTTTAACATAAAACTATCTTACTTTAAATTTAAACACCTTGCTTCTTGCCCTAACGTCAATGGAATATCTTGTATTCTCTAGGAAAGGGGGTCACACATATCAAAGATACAACAGAATGAATGTGGCAAATGACAGGTGGTCACTCAACTCTTAAGATCAAGCAATTCAACAGAAGAGGGACTAAAAATGGTTTGCTACTGGAACTCTAACAAAATGGGGGGAAATGTGTGATTTTAAAGGGTGGGGGTGAAATCCCTGTAAATATATGGAGTTGAATTCAACTAATTATTCTTGGAGGAGACTAAGTGAAATCAATGGGCATGGATAATTTAAGTCCACTGATTTCAGTGGATCTATCCCAGATATAACATACCTGGATTCAACCCATAATGCTGTTCTACTTCTTTCCAACATCAGGCAATAACCATGCTGAAAAGAGAGGACCTATAATCTATCTACCAATTTGAGCTCCGCCTTCTTGAACTGTAGCACTCAAAACTACCATTCAGTGTTGGCAAGGGCCTGAGCCACCCTGAACATATGTCTCCTGTTTAACTTTTGTGAATGGCTGGCAATAGCAGCATACATTCATTCACCTAGTCACTCAAATGTTACCTCAAATGCATGGATTACAGACACATTTCCCTCTCCATAATATACTTGCATCCTAATCTTGCCAAATGAGAAAACCCCCCACTTAACTCACACATCTTCACTTTAGCAACTGACACGCACCTTTCCTCTTTTCCCATGGTTACAACTTCCTGTCCCTATTGTCTACATAACTTAAATATCCACAAACTTTTCCTTCCCCACTGCCAAGGGCAGTTATATAACAAGTGATATATATATATATATATATATATATATATATATATATATATATATGTTATATAATGTGATGTTAGATATCCAAGGATGGTAAATGAAGATATACTTGCATGGAGTTATTTACTTCTAAGTTATTTCTGCAAATTTTCCCTGGACAGTGGCATCTTCTGTCGGTTTCTTAAACCCAACTGAATTTCACGAACATAGATGCAATTTCTTGTTGTCAAAGGGCAACGTCTCAAAACCACTCACCAACCATTCATTGCTTCTTCTGCTTTCCCAAGCATAGCTTGAAAAAGATGTCCTGGGAATTTCACTGGCTGTAAAAGTATCACACGGGCAAGAAAAGAGAAGGAGGCAGGCTCTACAGGTATGCAGATTGCAGAGACTGGTAGGGCCATGTGAGAACTGGGAGGTGAACGCTTTTTGAGAGGTTAGGGTACAGTCTAATTTTACAGGTACTTACAAGTTTTGGAAAAATGTAATGGTCAGCCCACTGATCAGGCAAGATGCTAAACTTAGCAAGTGCCTCTGCATACATCATGCCAGCACAAGTTGTAATTGGGTGTGAAATGCCTAGGTCTCTTTTGAAAAACAGCTGCAAAAATATTCAAATCTAATCCTGAAATCTATGCATTTTGTTCAATTACTTTAAGAGCAACACTGACTGACATGGGTAGGTTTTGAGTACTGCAAATGAATCACACTGAAGCAAGGAAAAATTGCCTGACTTTCTCCAGACTACCCATGTCAAACAGCAACCAACAAATGGCATTTAAGAATGCATCAGTTCTTCCTCCACAGCCCAATCAAAGCTATTGTCATGGACAACTTGAAACATGACAGAGTCCCTCAAAGGCAAACCATGCCCTTCCTTGTATCAATAGCCCAAACTTTGGTTCACTAACCCTAACTAAGATCATAACATCTCTAGATATACCCCTTCTATGCAGATTACTTTGGGGGCTGAACTGCAAATAACATTTCTATAAATAGCAAAATCCAAGACAAGGGTCAAATGAATTGTTATGGACTGACAAACAAACAACAAAAACAAAAACCAGCAACACATTAGGGTAGTAAATACAGATACTGTATAGAAAAGGAACTAATTCCCAAGCCTTTTATGTATAATGCAGGGGATCCTACCCTCTGGAATTGTCATGAGATCCATTGACTGTGAACAGTCTTTAAGAACTACTTATTAGGGCTGAGCGATATAGCAATATATTGTCCAAAACCAGTTTGAAGTTCACACCGTGATAACTGTTTCATAATATTTGACCTCACAAAATATTGTTAATCACAATGTATGTGAGGGCTAGGCAATGTCTGGTTTTCAACATTGTGATATATCACTAGCTAAACATTGCAATGTTATTACCAGCTAAACATAATACTCATCGCCATACTTTGGATTGTCCTGAATACCACCATTCGGTAGCGAAGCCCCAAACCGAAACTCTTGTTTGGATGCATTTTGGCTTGCCTGCTGATGAAAGTGACCATGAGGTGATTGATATTATCATCATTTATCAGTTTTAGACCCTTAAGCAGTAGCAGTTGCCGGGACATTGTCCTGTTTGCCTTTGCATAGTTCCTTCCATATTTCAGATATCGTGATATATCTATACATCATGACATTTAGCTGGTGATATATCACAATATTGAAAACCAGATATTTCCCAGCCTTACCACTTATATGAACCTAGGATATAGCACACTGGAATAATAATTTTTGAAGCTTGGATACTTAAGCAACAGCTACATTCTAGTAAAAAAGAAGACACTAATTTAGGCTTACAAACATCCTGGCATAGGAACAGACACCCTGGCAGTTTATTTCATTATTGTTGTTATATTTCTATTCAGATTTCTCACTAAGGCTTTTTTGGGGAACCAAGGATGACATTCTGAACACAGATTGCTTAAATCCCACTTCCGTAAAGCCGCCTAAATGTATAGGAGTGTACACTGAGTAAACTGATCAAGAGCCATGGATTCTCCAATGACAAGGGGAAGGAATCTGGATCCTAAACTAAGAGACCACAGTAATTTCCATTGTCTTCATGATCCATCATCAAACATGGCATCCTCTTAACAACGTTGTTCCATGTACCGGATCTGAACAAGAACGTTGTGAGGCATATTCTCAGATTTCACTCCCCAGCTTTATTATCCCATTCCTCTCAAGTTGCACCAAAAGCCCAAACTGTTCACTAACATACGCTAACTGTGATTTCTACTAAGAGGAAACCAATTCTGAAGAGCTTCTTGCCCAACATTTTAAGGGTCCAAAAGTCAAGTTATATGACATATGGCTTCCTACTACCATTCCATCAACCTCTCACTCTATCATGTACACATACATCCAGGCACCGCATCACATATGGCTAAGTACAGAAACAGTAGTACATTTTTGGTGGGCTAACTTGCAATTAGCACTAATTGGCTAGATTTTGGAGCAGCTTGTTAAGGTCCAAGAACCAGCTGTAACTGAAACACTACAAATAATACATTGAACTAACATATGTACACTAAATCTATACTACATTAAAATCCTATTATCCAAGTGATAATAGGAAAGTATTGAGGACTGCGCAACTTTTCTGAACATGCGAGAGCGCCGCTTACTCGTCCATACTGACATACTTCTAAATGAGTTTCAGTTAAGCAATATTTTATTGTTAATTTATTATTTATTTTATTTTATTTTGTTTTCTACCCATCCTTTTACAGCAAGCCTTCAAAAGATGGCATACAACAGAAATTCAATTCCCGCCATCTCCAGTTAGGGTTTGTTTAGAGCAGGCTTGTCCAACTTCCAAGAGACTGCGATCTACCTGTTGGCCATCCCTGGTTTAGAGCAACATGAATGAAGAGGAACAAGCCGCAGTATGCCTCAGGTTCTCCTTTCTACTTAACCAAAGTTTGTTGTGTGGTCTGAACTGGCAAACTGCGGTTAACATAAAATTGAAATCACGGTTACTGAAGATGGCTTGTAAAAACTAACCATGGTTAAGCTCAACCACAGTTCCAGGTCCAGATAACATGGTCAGCACTGGCAAATCGTTTTACATTTTGTCTGTTATAATATAGCAGTAGAAAATAATCAAAAGCTGACGTAAAAGTATGTGAACTAGTTCTCCTGGATGAATGGGAGAAGTGAGGAAAACCAAAGATCACTATAACTCACTCCTACTCATTCACGCTGTCCTAACCAATGTTTACCAAGACATACAGATGCTGTAGAGTGAGGGGCAGATGGGGTTCGTCAACCTGGGATGGTAGCTCATCTAGAAGGAAAACTCTGATCTTAAACCTCCACTACCTTATGGGACATCTTTGGGAGAAGAAAAGGCTAAGGAGTAAAGCCTTAATGAATCTGAAATGGAGTCCCTAAGGCAGTTGGATGGTGCCTTGTACACCTCCTTCCAGCAGCTCCTGTTGCCAAAAGTATTGCTCTGCTTTCCTTTGGACAACATCAGGAAAGCCGAGAGAAGGGTCTTGTCGCCTGGGCAGCCCAGGACCTCTATACACACTGCCCAGACTTACGCCCCAGGGAGTTCACTTCAGTGACTTCACCCCCAGAGGCGCACTCCACTGTCTCTTGAGACAGATGGATGCCAATACATATGCTAGGACTTCAGGCTGCCTTTGCTGAATTCTCAAACAAAATTATTTCTGAAATAGAAATAAATGTTCTAAACCTCCTTATTATAAAACAAATCAGATTATTGAAGGCAACTAAGTATGAACCCAAAGCAGAAGAGCTACATATCAAAATCTTGTGACTGAAGAAGTCTTTCCACATTGGTGTGTAGGTAGTACATTTTTCTTCTGAACTAACAGGTGGATCCAGGTCCAATATTTTTCACAAGGCTACCCCAATGAATCTGTTATAAATTACACAATAGTTACTACTGTTTTTCTACTAGCCACTAACTGGGGGGATGTGAAGCTACAGCACTGAATACTTGTAGCACTAGTGAAAAAGATGAATTCCAGGATGGGGTTGATAAGAAAAGAGAATGAAAATAAGACTGTGACTGTGCTAAAGCCTTTATTAGCCTATAAATCTACAGTGATTTGGAATATTATGTTCCATTCTGATCACTCATTCTTCTAGAAGGAAATAGCAGTCAGAAAAGATGCAGTGCAAGGCAATCTGGAGCACCTTCCTGGCAACAAAAAAGTAAGAGCATTTGGGGCATTCAACTTTAGAAAAGAAAAACACTGGGGGTAGGGAGAATATGATAAACAATTGTATTGACATTTATTTTCTCTCTCCCTCTTCCCTAACTAGGAGTGACCAAAACAAACTGGGCATTGATTCAGGGTAGACAGAAGTACTGTATTTTTTGCACCATAACACTCACTTCTTTCCTCCTAGAAAGTAAGGGGAAATGTCGGTACTTCTTCACAAACACACATTATATTTATGGAATTGCTGCCACAATATAGATGAGAGGTTGCCAATTAGCTTAACTTGCTTTAAAAGGGAATTAGACAAATTCACATGCAAATATCTCAATGATGATTAGCTAAAAAAAACCACCTTGTTCAGAAGCTGAGTACTGGGGAAGGGGGTAGAGAAAGCAAGGAACTACCATGGCAGTCCAAAACTGTTTTTCAATTGTCTGCACCACTTCAGTTTCAAGTCTATTTTGCTATGCAGTACCTTTTGTCCCAGATGGGAGCAGATATTTGGGTCCTGCCCAGATACTACCCCAAAAAGTGACTTGGGGTATTATTGTGGAATACTGTAATGATAGTAGAATTCTGAAAAAAGATAGTAAGCCTTGAAATTCCAATTAAGAAATATGTACTTAAGACTGGGTCATACATCTTTCTCTACAAACAATGCCAAACCAGGATATTAACTAAAGAATTCTTAAGTTGAATAGATTTTGCTTGACAGGGAACAATATAGTCAATGCTTGGCCCATCCAAAGTGACAATGAAACAGAGAGAGAACCAAAAGCTTCTTATTTTATCTCAAATCTGGAAACCAAAACAGCAATCATAAAAGTCTGTCAGTGGCCTTAAACATAAAACCAGTATGTAATCAATTTCCTGAAGCAACCCTTAATACTTCTTCATAAAGTGCATTCAGTTTACTTTGAAAGAAAACACTGAGCCTACTACAGAAGAAGTTAGATGTCAGCCATATTGTGAGAGAAACTGCAGCAAAACTTCGCCTTCATAAAGCCTGACAAATGAAACCTTGATGCAATCAGTTAAGAAGCAGGCTCCCTCGCATATTTGAAAAGTTCAATCACGATAGTCTCAAACTAAACACTACCCTTTCCCCCTAAAAAGACAATAAATCCTCAAGGAGCCACATTCAATTACACCAGAACTCACAAATATACTTATAATCAATCATGCACATAACTTCAAATAATGTGGTAGGAATATAGATGCACTTACTCTGCATTAAATCCATTCACATGCAAGATCCGCATTTGTTTGACAATTGTGCTTTTACCAGATTCACCAGCACCTAAAAACAAAAAAAAGTAAATCAATTTCAGAAGGAAGTAGAATAAATTCTGGGGCACATGAGTCGCTTCAAGAGGCAAAATCCATGAACCTAGGTTACTCACCGCAAGACTGAAAACTGAAAGGAAAAAAAGCAGTAATTGCCACTGGAAACTGTAGCTGCAGCTAAAAATAAATGTCCAGCTGAAGTCATGTGTCGGAGCTGAAGCATGAAATATTTCACTATCCATTTTTCCCCCAGTTGTCTGCATCAAACAAGCAGAATGGGGAAACTAAGGCAGGGGCAAGTTTAGTATTCTGAAGGGAAACGGGAGTTGCCTCAAACACCGACTACTTCAAAGTGGGGGGGGGGGGGGGAGATAAAGGAGCAAAGCCAATTGTGTCTGTAAGAACCCTGATGTCTTTAATCACACCACCAGCCAGTTCAACACACTGAAACAGAGAACATGGTGCCATTTGAGAAAGGAGAACCCCTGTCACCATTCTGCTACAGCGATGCCTAAGAGCCCCCCCCCCCTGCTCCCCACCTCTCATCTGCATCCTGGAAGCAGCTTCCCATCACCTCCACATGCTCTACACCCCACGCACATGCCCACCAAGCTGCACATCAAGTCTGCATTTTGAAAATACCATCTTGTTCACTCCCATGAGAAGACGTCCTTCATTCTGCACCCTACAACTAACCCTTCTCTTTTCTCCCACTCCACACACAAGAAAGCCCCTTTTCTCCCCCTCCAGTCGGCATGTTGCACCCACTCAGTCTGCACAGTGAAGGGCTTGAACCATGAAATCTGACTGAGATATTCAGGCACTCCAGTCACTAGCTTTCAATATTTCTAGATAAAAGCTGGCGTTTTCTCTTCCCGCTTTGCAGGAAATCAAGTCCTGCCATGGTGATGCAGACACACAGATGCTCTAGCATCTTTGGGTAGTCTATTTCCATATACAGCTCTCACAATCCCCAGAAAAAAGATAAATTTAGGAGACCTAAGCAAGGCAGGGATCATGAAGGCATTATTTGTGTTTCTTCAATGCCAGGCTTTCCCCGGTACTCAATGACAGCACAAGCCTCCATTTTGAGTCTCGTACACAAAACTAAATTTTAGCAGCTATATATCAAAGTATATTTTTCTGGGGAAGTCTATCCTATCTCCCTTCTCTTTCATGATTTCAAATTCCACAGCAACCTAACTCCTTCCTTCACTCCAACACACTATTAAAACTACTTAACCTCTGAACATTTTAATGCCAGACATGAAATCTTCACTCCCACCCCATTCTTTATAAATATTGGTGGAAAACAGGTTCAGAAAGATTTCACCAGGACAGATAAATAACTGCACAGAGCACTCACCAGTCACAGAGCTGTAATAGGTCAAAAATAAACAAAAATCTATTATACCAAGTATAAAGAGAGCTCATCAAAAGTGAGGGTGTTTTCCCCGACCTTCCACCATGAAGATGCAGGGGACAGCTAAAACTATCAACCCCGCAAGACTTAAGCAAATACCAATTTAAATTCCTACCCTATTCCTGAAATTCCAAGCAGCTATCTATAACTACTGTATTTTCTCTCATACTGTGTTTTTCATTTTTAAAAAAGCACCAAACAGTTATCACTGATATGTCAGTCAAATGCATACATGATTTGAGAAACCACACTAAGGACTTCTAAAAGTCCTATGAACAAGCTTTTAAGATGAAATGTGTTTTTTCCATTGCATTATTCTTAACATGTTCACCACATAACACATTATTACTAGTACTGTGCACTTGTGCTTTCATTTCTGGATTTTATAGTACTTACACTACTACACCACAGATTTCTTGTCATTCTCTGTATGACTTAAGGACTGCATGTAACTACAGTTTTTAAGCCACCACATCTGGGCAAATCAAATTTAAGACACATAAGGAACCCATGTTTTAATTATGAAGAGCCAAGCTATTTTCTAACTACTCGAAGCTTAAACACATGCATATAAATGTCTATAAGCTTCTGTTCTGGATATTTAAGCTGCAAAACTGATTTCCACAACAGTTTTAAATACAAGTTACATGGGATTGAGCACAACTGATTTAAAGAGATTTACTTCCAACTATGCATTTTTAAGATCGCACACATGCATTGGGCAAACATTAAATCAGGTATTTTCCTCAAATTTATGTGCCAGAAGGGACCTGGATAATCACTTCAATGCAGAAAATATTGCTATAATTATTCAACTTGTATTTTAGACCTCTCCCTTTCTTAAAATCAATGACTTAAAGGCTCTCTTCACTCAACAGCTCACTGAGTCCCATGTTCACTATTCCAATCACCAACACCACCTAAAAATATGGATAATAGCAAACTAGGTTCTCCTCTAAAAAATTATAGGCCATTCAAAAGCAATACTCCAGTACCATTAGATACTACAATGTCACACAAACTGCGTGTCTGAAAATAGAATATTCATTTTGTGTTAGTTTGAGGTCTTTGGGAAGTGTTTTAAACCAAGTGTGTATCTGCTGGAAAAAACACACCAAACAAATAGGCCAGCATTTGGTATTAATCTATATGGAGCCAAAAACACTCATTCTCCAGTCGTATTTCCCCAATGTTAATGATAACAAGAAATGTGACAATGGGAAGGACGCAAGTCCATCACAGTATTAAAAATAAACCTTTCCTTCCGCTTCCTTCAAAAGCCTCCGTTTCCGAGTCCACATTAAGCCCCCTTTCCTTCCAAGTCCCCAGAAAAGCACCTTAGCCCACCACCACCCCATTTATCCAGAATACACCCCACCTCCAACTCAACAGAATACTGCAAAGCCCCACTCACCTCCACACACTTCCTGTAAGGGTTTCTGCATGTATAGCGTTCCCAAACGGGGAAAAGGATGAGGCTGGATTCTTTTCATACTCCCTGTCCCCCATTCGCTACTATAATCCACTTCAGTCCCCCCACCAAGGGCCCACACGCAGCGACTGCGACCACCTTAACTGAAGTGCTGAGCATCCTGTGGCCTGCAGCCCCCACCCCCCCAAAAAACCCTCTACCTGTACAGGCCCCGACATTACATTCTTTGAAAGTGACATTCCACTTAAAACATCACTGACAGCCGCCTCAACCAGTAACAGTTTGAAAAGACCAGGGTGTCTTTTCAACAGTGGTTTGTGGCCTCTTCTCCATGCAGCAGTTACCTATGAAGTACAGGGTGGGGGGAGCAGAAACAGGAGGTGGTGAGCCATGTTTGGGGGGCAAGAGTCTAAAAAGGCAGATGTATGTTAACTATCTGTCACAATAATAATAATAAGGTAAATCCTAGGAGTAGGGTGAGCTACCAGTTACAACTTATCCACTTTGGGGGGACCCAAGCAGTGGGGGGAGAGGGAGGTTTAGAGGAAAAGGGCCAAGCAGCGTTGTCATCCACCCCAAGGGGTTTCCTTCCTCACCATGGAACACACCCGTGTCCATGAAACGTATGAAAAGGACGTGTTGGGAGTAGAAAGGATCCGGACCCTTTCGAGTGCCTAGCTGGCTCCCCTCCCCCGAGCTGTCACCCCCCCTGCCAAAAACAAAAACACCCCTCCCCGCTGAAAACACACACACACCCCAGAAGCGTGGCTGCAGTACGAGCAGCCAGCGGCTGAGGGCCCGAGGCCTACTTTCTCCCAGGCCCCTTTTCCCTCCCCGCCAACCCCTGGAGACCCGCTTCCTTTTCCCTTCCTGCCAAGCCGGGGGAGCTTCCCCGAGAAGCCCGCGGGGAAGGCAGGCGAGCGAGCGAGCAGGCGGCCTGGCAGGCAGGGCCCCACCTCTCCCTCCTGCTGCCCAGTCACTGCTGGGCCCCGTTATTGCCACCCGTTACCCAGGGAGACCCGGGCCTCGAGAAAGACGTCCGCGCTTCCTTTCCGCTCTCT
Organism: Podarcis tiliguerta; assembly: GCF_965153285.1. Lineage (NCBI taxonomy): Eukaryota > Metazoa > Chordata > Lepidosauria > Squamata > Lacertidae > Podarcis > Podarcis tiliguerta. The sequence continues at coordinate 13,483,643 of NC_139539.1, forward strand.
CCCGCGCCCCCGTGTATGCGGGGGGAGGGGGGGTCGCGCGCTTGGCCTCCTCAACCCCCCCCCCAAAGAGAGACGCCCTCCTCCCCGCTGCCCCCGGCCGCCCTTACCCAGCAAGAGGAGCCGGTGCGTGGCCCTATAGACCTGCTTGTCCTTCTGCAGCTGCTTCTCGATTTTCTTGTTGGCCTCCCGCTGCGCCTTCTCCTCGTTGCGCTGGTCCTCAGTCTTGCTGTTCCCTAAGCAGCCCATCTTGGGGGGGGGGGGCGGAATGGAAAGGGGGGGAAGGGAAGGGGGGGTGGGGAGGAAAGGCCGGGGGTTGGGGGGCGCAAAGGAGGGGGCACCCGCAGCCGAGAGACAGAGAGAGAGGAAAAGGGAGTGGGGCAGGAAGCAACCGGGTCTCGCTGGAGAGAAGGCGGCTGTGTGTATCTCGGGGGGGGGGGGAGCCTCTCTCCTTCCCCCCCTTTTTTATTCTTTTACTCGCAGCTGCCGCTGTCTAAAGACATGGAGGGAGCGGAGTGCGGAGCCTACTACGGGGTTGGGGGGGGGGGAGAGGAGGGGAGGGGAGGGGTTGGGGGGGAGAGAGCGATGACTTTGCTACTGCTCAAGCCGGGCCTCCAACCTCTTTTCTCCCCCACACCTCGACCAGATCCTCTCGCAATGCAGATCCGGAGAAAAAGGAAAAGGGGGGGGGGTAGGAATAGAAGAAGACGGGGGTGTAGGGAACGGAGGGAGATTGGCAGTCACGAAAAAAGAAAAAAAGGGGGGGAGAACCACACTGGCGCGGGGGGGGGGGAGAGAGAAATTCTCCGCAGGATCACGGGTTAAAAAAGCTGCCTCCTTCTTCCTCCTTCTCCCCCCCCCTTTTCCAACCCCTGCAGCAGTAAAATAATAATAATTGGGTCTTTAAAAAAATATTTCCAGCTTCCACGCCACCTCCAATGGTGGGGGAGGGCGAAATGAGAATATTAAGAGACGTCTCTGTTTCTATATATATATTATATATATAATCCTCCAGGTCCAAGGCGGCGGCGGCAGAGCAGCTTCCAAGCAGAGAAACCTCCCCAAATCCCGGGCACGGAGAAAATCTAGAATTGTCTCTCTTCCTCACTCCTCTTTTTTCTTCTTCTTCTTTCCCCTCCCCTCCCGTCCCTTCCTCTCCCTTTGCTTCTTTTTCTTCTTCTTTTTTCTTCTTCTTCTTTCGCCTTCCTCGCTCGCTCTTCCTGCCTTCTCCTTTTGCAACGCGCGCGCGCGCGCCGCCTCCCTCTCCAAAAAAGGGCGCAGCGCCCGAAGGGGGTCAAAGCCAACCCTTCGGCTGCTGGCTGGCCAAACGAGTCCCCGCTTTCCTTTCCTGGGTTGGGTTGCGGGGAGAGAGAGGGAAATAGTATCTCTCTCCCCTCCTTTCCCCCTCGATATTCCGCGGCGGCCGCTGTTGTCGCTTCTTCCTCCGCCTTAATGGTGGTTGCCGAGATCCGAGGCCCTCTTCGTTTCTTCCCTCCCTCTCTCGCTTTCGCTGCTCTCTCTCTCTCTCCCTCCCCGCTTTTCACGTTCGGTTTCCAGACTGCCGAATCCCCTTTGGCTTCCCCTTGCAAACGTGGGGAGCAAAGGGAAGGGAGGAGAAACGAGAGGGGGGGGGAGCAAGTGGGATCTCCTCCCCAGTAAACGAAAATAACTCTCCTGATGAGGAGCTTTTATTTACTTCCTTCCCTCCTCCTCTCTTTTTATTGCCTCCCCCATTTTATCTCCCCTCCCCTCTCCCCTTGCATTTTTTATTATTATTATTAGGATTGCGATTGTTGTTGTTGTTATTTTACTGTTGCATTCGACAGAGGAAGGGAAAGGCGAGAGAGGCAGAGACGGGGTGGGGCAAGGCGAACTCACACGGAACCATGGGAACTCAACCATTCACATGATCCCCAAACGTCAGGAGTTAACTGACTTGGAGGCGCCCTCTTCAAACACCCACCGGGAGAGAGGGACGCGCAGATCCGCGGCCGCGGCTGCCCTCGTTGCAACGCCGACTCCTTCCTTTCTTGACACGCCCAGGGGTTGCGCGCTGTGTGAGTGCGCGCGTGTGTTTTAAATTTAGCTTCCCGCTGGGCGGGGGGAGTTCCTTCTGGCTCTTTTTTTTTTTTTGCGGAGGGAACCTCAGTTTCCTTTTTGTTCACCAACGCCCCCTCTCTCTGCGGAACTGGGATCCTGAGCACGACGCGGATTTTGTACAAAATAGGATTAAACAACGGCCCCCCAAAAGGCTTCGGGGGTAGGCGAAAGCACCCGGTGAAATGGCACATCTTTAACTTTTGAAAATGCGTAACCAAAAATGCTTTCCAATTTAAAATGCGGCTGCGGGGGGGGGGGGCGTGTTGATCAAATGCTGCGAGCCCTTGAGCCACGGTGGGGTTCCTGGGCAATTAAAGCAAATTAATAGCTGTAATTAAAAGGGAGAGGAAGTCCTTGCTGGTCATGCATAGGGATCATGGGTCAGATTGGCTGAAGAGAAGCGGGGCGGTGAAGTAGCAGCAGTAGCACCTGTAGGCAGCATGAGGAAGAAGAAACGAGGGGCCAAGGGAGGGAGAAATGAGGCAAGACACGTGTCAGGCACTGGGCGCAGTTTCGGGGAAGGAAAATTGCTTCTGCCACATGCACGAGATTTCTGCCCCTGGATTTTCCGTGCTGATTACGCTCGCATTGCATTTTGACGTGCCACATGGAAGATGCAGGGCAGAGTGTTTTAACTCCTGCTATTCTCATCCTATTTTTAACCTCTGGTCGTTAGCTGCTTTGAGCTAATATTTATAATTTGCAACGCTTTATGTTACTGTTTTATTGCAACGTTTTGCATTGTTTTTGACTGCTGCTGGTGTGACATTTTCTTCCTTTCAGTTGTAATTTGAACAAAAAATTAATAGGCTGTGGAGCTGCCTCAGCAAGGCTAGCAGGGACAAGCCGTCTACAAATGGTGAAATGAATATGTCTGCAGTACTGTCCAGGTTATCTACTGGCCTGTGAATCCCTTTGATGAGCAAGAAAACTCATTCCACTGCCACCGTTGTGATCTAATGTTCAATAGAAGGCTAGCAGGGTAGCCTAAACTGACTAGTTGCAAGGCAAGGTGTCATGAAGGCTTGATTTAATGCCAGGGACTTATACAGTATGTTTAATGCAACCAGGTCCTCTTTCTTATAGTCAGAACTCGGTACTGAATGTCTAACGATATGAGCCTATTTTTCAAACTAAGGCTACAAACTAAGGTGAGTAACTTTTCTAACTGCATTTTAATTCCCAGCTTTTGCTTGAAACCTATTTTTGAGTTATTGCAAAAGTGTGTTTTGCATCTTTCCTATCCAGTTCCCAAATAATAAGTAGATGGAGGTAGCATATATGATCTTCAAACGTGATGGCTAAGAGTGTGAGCCATAAACAGAGAGTTCGCAACTTCCCAGCCCCTCCTCAGCTGTGAAATCATTAGGTGGTATTCAGTTGGCACCCGGTTTGTCAAATAGAGCTTCTGATCTGCAATGTGAAAATAGTAATACTGGCTTACCTTGGAGGGTTTTATTTATATTTATTTAAAGGTTTCTGTTCTATCTTTCAACCCCATACAGGCCCTGAACCTGGCAAAACAATCCTAAAACATAAGGAAGGCACCTAAAACCAGACCCATAACTACAACTTTTTGTTACCTGGGTCATCTCGTAAAAAATGCCTCAGGGAAAGAGACTTTTGGACAACAAATACATTGTTTTTAAGGCAGGCGTTGCTGATGGCAGTGCCAGTATGTCCACCAGTAACTTCTATGGTACCTGTGAAAGGCCTCTAAATACCTCCTCAAAACTCCACAATGTGTGAGAAACGGTGTGTTCTTCTTGATCGGTGCCAGATGACACTGGTTTGGCCTACGCAGCCCCACAACGGCCATTTTGTGGCCGTGATAAATAATCATGTATCACTCATCACACACATAAACACACACACACCGCTCTTCATTATATATATGCTCTCCCTTCACACACATATAGCATGGGTAGGCAAACCAAGGCCTGGGGGCCGGATCCAGCCCAATCGCCTCCTAAATCTGGCCCGTGGACGGTCCGGGAATCAGCGTGTTTTTACATAAGTAGAATGCATGCTTTTATTTAAAATGCATCTCTGGGTTATTTGTGGGGCCTGCCTGGTGTTTTTACATGAGTAGAATGTGTGGTTTTATTTAAAATGCATCTCTGGTTTATTTGTGGGGCATAGGAATTTGTTCCCCCCCCCAAAAAAAAATAGTCCAGCCCCCCCCCAAGGTCTGAGGGGCAGTGGACCGGCCTCCTGCTGAAAAAGTTTGCTGACCCCTGCATATAGTTTGCAGCAAGCAAAAAACCCCAAAACAGTCTTTCGGCTTAGAGAACCAGAGAAATTAAAACCCTCCTTTGTAGGGTAACAATATCATCATGACCTGCTTTTCCACTGGATAATGCAAACACCGGGAATCTTACGTGTGCAAAGGAAGGGGATTAGTTTTGTTCAAGTTTTATATTGCCCTTTGTCTACTTTCGAAAACGAAAACAACCCAAGTCCTTGTGGATAAGATTCTGGCCAGTCTTGCAGATATGGAGGGAATGGAGAGTTGCCAGCTCATACCACTTTAGAAAGGAAGGAAAATTGCCCGCCACCTTGGGGCTATTTTTAATTCTTGGCCAGCAGACCTTTCCAGAGGTCTTTTTGCTTTTTTTTTTAAAAAAAGACATTAAAAAAGACGTTTAACTACTTTTTAAAAAAGTTAAATTAGTATTTTCTGACCCTTAATGCAGCACTAGCCTGCCCAAGTCTGATTGGATTAAAAATAATTTGTATTTAGGGGAGAGGGATATTACTAGTTCTTTTTTTTAAGGAAAGAAACAGAACAGAAACCAAGATCAACCTAGGTTGACCGTGCCTGACATTTTTACTATATGCGGTAGGGCAACTAAACGTTGAACTATTTCAGTTAATTGAGGTCAGAAGGTAGAGTGTTTCATTGATTGGCCTAAGTCACCTGGTCTCAGCCATGTGCCTCAGGCATCAGGTTTTGGACCCGCAAACATAAACGGAATAACATTTATAACAAATATGCTGCAGCAGTTTTTCTCCGCTGGCCCTCACCGTTGAGCCAGGAGGTCACTTTCACTGCCACATCTTCCAAGTGTCTCCTCACTTGGCTAACCTGCTTCCCAACTCTACAATTCTGTGCTAAGATGACTCTCAATGTGAACACTGGTGATCGGTAGGGGTGTTGATGTGCTACACATAACTTCCTTGCTTAAGCTCTGGAGCAGCTGACACAAAACCTCAAAATGGCTGACCTTCACCCCTATCCCTATGATCCTTAATGACTATCGCAGGACAAAGGGTAAATTCAGTGTACGCACAGTTTACACACTAATCTTGCCATTCATTATATATCGCAAAAGTGAAGTCGAAGCCAGCCTGTTATGGCCCTCACTCAGTGAGGTACAAATAAGGCATAAATGCAAAGCAAAGAACTTGGAAAGTTTACAGGAATAGAGTTTTGCCCCGTTAAACAAATAATAATAATAATAATAATAATAATAATAATAATAATAATAATAAAAAAAAAATACAGAAATGGAAAGTAGGGGTGGGGAGTTGCAGTCTTTGAAATTTTCTTAGTTACTAGCCATAAGAAGTCTGGCTTCACTTTTTAAAATGAGCTGTATTTTCTCACTGGTCAAACTGTTGATGTTCTAGGCGGTTCATGAACATTCTCAGGAAATAAAAGAGTCTGCACAGGGGATGTAGGGACAAGCCCCCCCCCCCCCCGCTTTATGGAATTTATCACACCTACTGAAGTTAAGGCGATGCTTAATCAGAATGGTTTTTCCACTATGCCCATGCATCTGTTCCACCACTGCCATAGCACCACCTCCGAGGAACAGAAGGCAAAGTGGTAGTTTCCTGAGCTGTAACTTGCTTTTTTTTTTTAATTTCCTGCCAACGTTGCCACAGCGATGGCAGCAACACCCTCACCAGAGGCATACATCTCTCACGTTTGTCAATTACAATATTTAGACACTTCCTGTTACCTGGGCACCGAAGGTGGTGTACGATAATATATAAAAAACAAAACAAAATGCAATCAAATAAACAATCAGATGGAGAATAAAAAAATAACCTTGAAATTCTGGAACAGCTCACCCATCAGCAGCCAGCAAAAGCCATAGTCAATAAATAAGTTTTCCACATGTGCTGGAATTGTACCACTGTTGGTCGGCGTGTGTCTTATTTCTCAGGAGAGACCATTCCAGAGAGTGGGTGCCACTGCAGAGAAGGCTCTCTTACTGTATCTGTGCAGTAAACTGCATACTTATCGATACCATTGATGCAATCCCTGTTTTCATATCACTCAGTTCATTTATTCAAAATATTTCTGTCTTGCCTTTGCCGAATCCCTGTTCTGCCCCAACTCAGCAATGTGTTTGTCATATTGCCCCCTAGTTTCCGCATTTAGAACTGTTTTTAAATTTCTTGTTGTAGATGCTGAGCATCATGCATAGACTTACTGTTCCTATATACCGTAGTACAGTATATTTAATCCTCTCTAGACTATTTTGCAGAAGGAAGAAAAGCCACCCATTTGGGCCATCTTCTCTGGAGTTGCCATCAGGATTGCCTGGCCTTGCATTTTATTTTTACCTCACCCATGCCCATCTCTTTTATCTTAGTCAAGATTCAACAATCCATAAACCCTTCTCTCACTAAGCATTTGATTGCTTGTATTTATAAGCTGCTTGCTGTTCGACTTTAGTAAACTTATTACAGATGAATTTTCATGAAAAGGTGGGTCGTGTGAGAATTTAGTTGACTGGATAGACAACTTAGAAGAAGGCGGGACGTAGCTCATTGGGACAGCATCTGTCCTCTATCCAGAAGGTCAGATTCAACCCCATGCATCTCCAGACAAGATTGGGACAGACCCCTGCCTGACACCCTAGAACGCTGTTGCCAGCCAGTGTAGAAAATGGACCATTGGTTTGACTCGGTAGAGAGCAGCTTTCAATGTGTTGGTCTTCAGCTGGTGGCCAGATCTAAGGTGGGTCAATAACAGCAGCACTACCACCAAACAAGTATATAGTAAAAATAAATAAATTAAAATGATTCACTAACATGCAAATTGGGGCTAATGATGGGCCCAAGGTATGAAAATATTGAAGACTTGTGGCCTAATGTATTGAGGCCTGAACAACTTATGGTAGCACAGCCAAGACATGATCAACACACTTAAAAAAACGTCTAGATCCAAAACACCCAGCTTCTTCCCATTTCTTCTCAACAGTACCAGAAAAATTGTGGATTCATATATGGGCAGAAACATAAAAAAGAATAATCTATTATGGTATCAGCAATTACCACCTGATAAGTCGCCATATGTCCTCTTTTTCTAGGACACGTCCTCTCATGGTTATGTAAAATGGGAGTCGTCATAGCGATCCTTAGTTAAAAGTAGAAGTCTGCAAATGTGTCCTCTTTTTTGCTCTTCAAAATATGGCAGCCCTACACAGACTGTTAGGTGACATTATTGGAACACACCAATGGAGTAGTTTTGTCATCCAGCTTTACGATGGGGCAATCTCAAAAGCTCACTAAGATTTAAATTCAGACAAGTAGCTTGAACACAATTTCCTCTAATGTAGACAAAGCTTAGACAGTATTATGTGCTTTGTGGAAAAGGAAACTTGGCAAAACAGATATCATAATATATACTGACAACTGAGTCATTGTTAGGAAAGTGATTGCCTTTGCATGTGATGGCATTGAATTCCATGCCAGATTTGAATTAACCTTGTGTTGAAATTGTCGGGACAAGCTGTGCACCTGCCCCAGGTGCAGAATAAAAATTCTGAGTATTCCCGTAATCTTCTATGCTCGTTCCCCGAGGTTGCACAGCAGCCGGGCAGATGTATTAAAAACACTAACCTCTGTTACTACACTCCTCATTGGCTTTCCGCAGAACCAACGTCTGTACTGTTACATGGAAGGAAAATACATTTTCACTAGAGTCTCTCAAAGCTACATGATCACACATATTTAAACTAGCAGACCCCCCACTCCCAATTCCTCTTCAAAATGGCAGGGTCACTGGTAAATATTTGTTAACATTCAAAGCTTGCAATCCTAAATACACAAGGGAGAAAACCCTATTGGTCATGGTGGGATTTACTTTAAAGTAAACATGTCTAGACCTGCACTGTAAATCATGTTAATTAATAGTCAATACATGTTAACAGTTGCACAGAGAGCAAATATTTGGTAAGGGGAGCTAGATTTAGCAAGGTGCATATGGTTGCTTCTGGTTAATTTAATAGTTTTAACTGCGTGGGTAACACCTCTGTATCTGTGTATGCCATGATGATGATGATGCTAAATTCAGAAGGTCCAGATAGTATAGAATGCACTGGTTAGACTCCTAGTCAACAGCATGCAAGACCTCTAAAACATCTGCACTGGCTGCTCATATTCAACTGATCCATGTTTTGGGTTCTCTTATTGACATACAAAGCTCTGAACAACTTGGGTCCAGGACAGCCTAAGGACTGCCTTATATGCCAGCTTGGTCAATGAGATCCTTTGGAAAAGCACTCTTTATCTGCCTCCCATATTACAGACTGGCCTCAACTAGACATTGGCCGTTAGTGTGGCCAGTCCCATGCTACTTCCATTAAAGTTTCATAAGGCACCCTCATTGTTAACATGTCTCGAACATTTGGGGGGGGGGGTTATGCCTACTTGGTTTAATTCTTAAAAAGTGACCATCCAGTTATTTGAACGATCATTTTGTCTTGTTTTCAGGCTGTTTTGCTTTATTGTATTCATATTTACTGCTGTACAGCGCCTCAGTGTTTTATGATACAAGATGGCAGTACAGTACACTGTTACAAATAAATAAATAAATGATAAATGAATAAATAAATGAATAAATAAAACTTAGTACAGCGCTTGGAACGACGCCATGCTCTCTTACTTTCCCTCCTCAAAAACCACCTTTTCAGCAATACCTTTGTCATATTTCAGGGATGGAACACCTGAGTGCCTCCAGATGTTGTGTTAGACTCCAACTCCCATCAGCCTCAGCCAGCAGAGCCAGTCGCCAGGAATGATGGGAGTCGTAGTTCTTCAGGAAAGCAACAGGTTCTTTTAGTGTGTATGTTTGTGTGTACAGACCCATTTATTTCTGTTCCAGACCGGCTGCCAATCATTTCAATTGTGCAATCACATATTCTATAGTGAAATATTTCAGGGTGGTGGTTGTTTGAGTTTTTAGTCACCAATTGGAGGAGTTGTTTTGGTTGTTTTCTAATAAGAGCATCAACATCTCTTGGCCCCTCTCTGATCCCCGCCCCCTCCAAGAAAAGACATAAGGAAGTGGCTCCTCGTTGCGTGGGCGACCTGTCTTTTAGAAGCCAGGCCCTCCTATAGCCCAATAGTTAAGAGAGGCTGCACCCTGGCTCAGATCCCTGTCTGGACTATCTCATGTTTTTTATAACTTCTCCTGGCCTCTAACAGACAAATAATAAACGACTGCACTGCGATCGTTCCTAATGAAACTTTGCCACCATCGTGCTTTTAGCCTCCTATATAATAGCAGTTCCATACGCCTTTTTAACCTTATTGGCTCAAAGTCCGCTAATAAAGCTCAAAATTTTAACTTGTTTATTTAAAAAAAAACAAAAAACCAACACACTAACAGTAGAACTCGGATCTGCAAATTGATGAGCATTAGCTGGAGGAAAACAGTGCAGCTATTTTTACATCTGAAATGCCTTTTGTCAAAATAAAATAGGCAGGGGGAGTTAGACTGATGTATCCCAGATGAGGATCTGGCACTAGGTCTAGTGCTGGAGTTAGCAAAATTGATGCTAAAATGTTATTTTAGGAACAGTACTCCTTCATCTCTTTTAGGACAGTGTATGTATTTGCCAGAATCTGACAGAATACATTCTAGAGGGTAGTATATGGAGAATGCTGGCATTCACACGTGAATGCTAACAATCCAAGTTTAATTTCGCAAATGTTCAAAAACTCATAGATACACACCAGTGAAGCCTGACAGTCACTTAAATGACATTCCCATTCAGTTTCAATTTTTTTGGTCAACAGACCGTAAACATCAAATATAGAAAGGGGTTATCAAGACAGCCGCAGCAGAGGGAAAATGCCATACACATGCATGCAAATTGTACCTTTTAAAATAAGAGTGTAACAAAATCCACGAATATATCAGCAATAGTGAAAAATGTCAAAGATTTTGACTTTGAACTCATCTTCCCTTTAAATAATTGTGGCCCAGTTTTCATGCCAACAGCAAAGAGCTTGGCTATATTTTCTGTAATCTTAGGGTTGGAGGCTGTTGTTAAAATTGAAAGGTAGAATTCATCTGACTTCCCAAGTGTAGAGGAAGTGCAGGGGAGATAAATCATGATCTTATATCCTTATAAAAATTACAGCATGGGCGAACATGAGCTAATGTTTCAACTGAGTCGCTTTCACAAGGACAAACTCTCAAGTAGTAAACTGACCTTCTATAACAGCTGATGGGAAAGCATTGAACCTTGCTATTTAAAATACTCCCCTGTATCTAGGAATATTTAATGCTGATAATACATGGAGGGTCGATAGTCACTACTAGGTTGCGGATCGAGTCACACTGGTGACAAAACCCCTTTTGTCAGAGTCAATACATGTTGCAAGTTAAGATCTAATAGTCACTCTGAATGCAGCCAGTTGCTTTTCCTAAGCCAAATAGCAGACTATAGGGTAGTAAATAGTCAATGGAGTTGACTTGGTTATTAACAAAGAGCAATCCTAATTATCAAGCAAAGCCAGGGATGTTGTTGTTGTTGTTTAGTCGTGTCCGACTCTTCGTGACCCCATGGACCAGAGCCAGGAATAGATAGCCCAAATCTACTAAGGATAGATCACCATTTGCCTGGGACCACGCTGTTGGTTCCAAAGAACGAATGTCCACTTCAGTTTGTAAGACTACGTGGTGACAAAACGTATTTCTCAAAAAAGTGGTTTGCTCTGTGAACCCAGACTCATGGTTTGTCTCCTCCAAATAAATCATGTCCACTAAGCCAATAGCAAACCTCGGGTTAAAGCTTGTGGTTTGCTTAAAGGTAAAGGGACCCCTGACCATTAGGTCCAGTCGTGGCCGACTCTGGGGTTGTAGCGCTCATCTCTCTTTATTGGCCGAGGGAGCCGGCGTACAGCTTCCAGGTCATGTGGCCAGCATGACTAGGCCGCTTCTGGCGAAACCAGAGCAGTGCACGGAAATCCAGTTTACCTTCCCACCATAGCGGTACCTATTTAACTACTTGCACTTTGATGTGCTTTCAAACTGCTAGGTTGGCAGGAGCTGGGACCGAGCAACGGGAGCTCACTCTGTCACGGGGATTTGAACCGCCGACCTTCTGATCGGCAAGTCCTAGGCTCTGTGGTTGCAAGACAAACTCCAAGTCCTGGCTCAGATGTAACACTAAGCTAAACCATGACTTAACTCTGAGAAATGCAGGAGGAGGAGGACAGGGGGAAGAGCAGAGCAGCCACTGTTTTCCGAATGTGCACCAGCACCCTTGGTTTTTCATACTAACCTATAGTTTGCCTTAGGTTTGTGTGCAAACCAAGCCATTATCTGTCTTAGGTGAAATAGTTATAGCCGAAAGCAGGCTGCACACACATATAACTGCTTGCAAGTATTTCTCCCCGTAGAACAAGTGGTTAGCTCTGGGCTGGGGGAGGGGGAAGTTAGCTGAGTAGATTTAGAAGGGGATCTTAAGCTTTAAGAAGTTTACAAAACATATTAGTAATCTGCCACAGAAGTACTTTACCTAGTACAACCTTACACAGAAGGAAAAAAATGAAGGTGGTACATGGGACAGACCCAGTCAGTATCGATGACGTTTACTGAAATGAGTAGGGAAATTTAATGAATAATGACCCAAACTCATGTACTTCACAATATGGTCAATAAATAAGCCACTGGGATAAGGAGCAAACCTCGCCTTGCATACAGACCAAATCATAGAATCATAGAGTTGGAAGAGACCACAAGGGCCATCGAGTCCAACCCCCTGCCAAGCAGGAAAATCAAAGGCCTGGGTTTTAATGGGCTGCTGATTTGGGGGGAAAGAGCTTTCGCACAAACATGGTTCTAGAGAAGTGGCCACAGCCTTAGGAAAGCCATCCATCATTACAGAATTCAAAATGGATTGGAAAAAGTACAGCTGCCCATTGTCTCTAAACACACACACACACACACACACACACACACACACGTTTTTTGTCCCCCTTCCCCTCTGGCCTAACAGGTTTTGCAGGTTTCATCCGCTTTCTCGGTAAAAAAAGAGACATGTTGTAAATAATTCTTTTGTATATATTCCCTCACTTCCAAATTCCCAACCATTCATTTCCCCTGTTCTGAAACAAGCTGACCAAGTTTGCTCTTGCACACTTCCTGGGATTTATTTATTTTTGTTAAAAAAAGATGTTGTGCACACTGGTGAAGAACTACCTGTGTGCTTGCTCAGTTTGAAAAACAACAATGGAGAGTGCCTATGTAATAACCAAGGGATTGGGACATGCACACACCAAACAGATACACCCTATCAAGGACCTCTCACAAATGTGGAGAGAAAATGGTTTAGGAATCAAAGGAAGAAGACTTAAGCTGCTCATCTGTAGACACCCTTGCACCAATGTGTGCACAGAAAGAACAGACCTGAGCTACCTCTTGTGCGAGAGATAATCCCACCACCACCATATGGGCACAGCCTAGGTCTCTTGATCCATCCTGTTCGTTACTCTATTTTACTATACACTGAGAACGAAATTCGCTTTCCCCAATAACGGACAAACACACACACACACATCAAAAAAGCAAGGAACTAGAAATGGGTGGCAGAGGTGCTGTGATTTCTACCAACTTGAAAATCCCACGGTTTGTTATTTATTTACTTTAAGGAGCAGGCTGAAAATAGCCAGTGAAAATATATAAATTCCACAAAGACTTTATGAAAAAGCACAAAGCATGTTGTATGTGATTTACTTGGCAAGCAGCGCGCAAACACACACACACCAACGTTCCAGTCCGCTAACTAGTTAGATCTAACATCCTTTTAAATTTGCCCTTCAATATCAATATTATTTTTGTTTAATCTGTTGCCTATTCCAGTCCAAAGCTTATTATGAACTTTCAACCAACCCAATCCTGATGCATTAACATAAAAGCACATTCGGCCACTGCTGAGCTGGCTGGACAGGTCTGGACTTTCTAATCCCTTCATAACTTACTTCTCCTGACAATGCTTACCTTGTGCTTTAGCTGGACCATCTGTTTCCATTACTTCAGTCCACACAGATGCTTGTCTCCCAACTATGCCCTTCAACTCTCTGCATGTCGGAACTGATTCTGTGCAACTGACAAAAATTCAGACCACAGAGATCCACACATGTTAGCATGAGTTCTAATGCCAGCCAACTAGTGCAGACCCTCCAATTGTCCCTATTTTCCAGGGACAGTCCCGGATTTACAGAAGCCATCCCGGTTTCTGATTTGATCCCAGAATGTCCCTCTTTTCCTTAGGACGCCCTTATGTTGAAGGGTATGGAGTTATGTGACCCCCAAGCCAAGGAGATAAGTAACTATACAACCTATGGAAGGCACCTGAAGCCAGCCCTGTATAGGGACGTTTTTAAATGTTTAATTATGTTTTTATATATGCTGGAAGCCGACCAGAGTGACTGGGACAACCCAATCAGATGGGCGAGGTATAAATGTTGTTTTTGTTCTTATGGAATAAGATGTCTCCATATTCATCAGATAAATGTTGGAGCTATCTGTCTGCTAGTGTTACTCCTTTCTGTAGTCCAGTAACATGTCTGGGTGGTCACAACAAATGGAAATAATGCATTTGTTACTTTCTCCAATCGTCTGAGGTGGGTTGGAGAACTTTTGGGTTAGGGTTTAACATACAAATACTTTACTGGTACAGCTTTTAAGCAATGCTCATGAAAGGCCTATGTGAAACGATCCTGGGCTTGCAAAGATGAGGGGAAATTACTTGGGCTTTGGATACCCACACATTTTTCCAGGGATGATTATTAGACTGTTCAAATACTGAGGAGATCCCAAGGATTGGCCAAAACCAAATCATGCCATTAGTATCTGCTAATTAGGGATGTATTTCCTATAAAACTGCAAGCATAAGAAATGGAATGAAAATTGCATTTGTGTGATGATATTATACTTCCTGGTTACCTAGAGAATCTTTAAAAAATAGGAGAGACATAGGTAAGATGATACCACAAATGTAAGATGTAAGGAGAAGAGCCTGTGAGGCAAAATGGAGATTTCACGAGAGAGCAAATTTTACAGCATGGTCCAGAGGCCTGCAATTTGTTATATCCAAACTTAAATTGATAGCATTACACACACACACACACACACACACACACACACATATACTGTGGTTACTTTTTTATACACCTTATAATAAACTACACAGTAATGTAATGGCCAAACAATGACCTTTTGTTTTTATGCAAAGGGTTTTGTTTGTTTGTTTTTGTTTGCACGGGCCCATTTTAAGTGTTTGACAGTTGTCGCTCCAGCGCATGTCAGAAATGGGGTCCTCTTGAGAAATAAATCACAGGCAGTGTACCATTTGTGGGTGGGGGCTGGCTCCCCCTGTGTGGAAGATCAACAACTTTTAAATCCTCACAAAGTAATTTGAAGGAAAAGTAATGCTGTCAAATATTTGCCTATGCCTTGCCTCTGTTTCTAACCCCGCATTGTTATCGCAGAATTTTCCAGATATAACTCTCTCTTGAATAGCCCTTGCTGTATTCAAGATTCTCTTATCCAGCGTTCTGCCACACCTCTTACAAGCCAGCCTTCTCTGTAATCAATAGGTACAAGAGAAACAGGCACTTATATAATGCGCGAAGGGGTAGGAAAAACAACTTTGCAAAAACTGTTCTCTCCGGAGACTTTTTTCTTGCGTTGCAGCCATCTTCAGCTTCTCACAGAAATTTTAAGATTATTTGGATTTCTCTTCCTGTTGTCTTCTCTGATTACGATTTCTTTTGAGTTAATTAAGCACCAACAAAAAAAAGCACTTAAAAAAAAGAAAGAAAAAAGAATGTTCCTGCTTCTACAGAGAACACAAAACAAGCCAGCTCCAAGAGCTAAAAATAGACTGTTCCATTCGGAATGCAAACTATTCAGTCTTCAAAACTATTTATACAGTGCGAATTAATTGCAGATGGTCAATTCGTATAGCAAGGTCCCTGCAACCGATACAAAAATGCTACTACCTTCCGATTGGAAGCAGGTAAAAAATGAATTAGGTAGGGGGATGTAATAAGGGATAATATGTAGCTTGTTTTTAAGCCTTTGTGGGAGGAAAATGCAGTTTGCAAAATAACCATTTGCTTTGGCTCACTCTCAAAAGTTTTAAAAGATGTATGTTCTTTTTTTTTTTTTTACCCTGAGTTGCCGCTGAGTTCATAGAGAAAGCAGCGAGATATGCCGTATTTGGTGTAAATAATCCAGGCAGTTTAGATCATCTGGATAATTGTTTTTGAACTGAGCTTTCAAACAACTTTTAGAAATATTTGTTACCAGCTCCGCACGTTAATTTAGAAGTATTTTTAAAATGAGGGTTCCGTCTTTATATATAAATACTGATATTAAGCAAATCTGTTAAATGTCCCTTTGATCTAAATTGCACCCTTTCTGGTTAGTGTTCAGCTCAAACGAGCAATAAACCAGGAGATAACAAAATGCAGGATAATCACAGAAAGGAGGCAAGTTTTGTGAGGGTTGAGCCAGCCGGTAGACAACTTTCTGCAAGAGATCAGCTCCTCTGCAGGTTTCTAAGCGTCACTTTCAGCTTTGTAAGTGACTTTCAGTTGTCAAGTCATGGCAACACCTCACAAATGGGGCGGAAAAGAAGAAATATGGAAATCAGTAGGGGATTTCTTCCTGTTACTGTTCTGAACATAGCGTTTAGAGTTAATGCAGATATTTAAGGAATCCAACACAGAGAGCAATACAGGTTAAGGTGAATGTCAGCATTTTAGTGAAATCAACAGGATTTAAGCTTGCAGGAAATGCTTTAGATGCCACCAGGGCAATTGGCAGGCCGGGGGGGGGGGGCTGCCAACTCCTCCTTGACCACCCTGTATTGACACTGCTGCAAATAGTGGAGGATGCGTGGTAGCTTTTTGCCTCATCAGGCTCCCATCAGGAACCAATAAGGGCCCCGTACCCTAGGCTGAGAAACTCGTAGGTTACTGCAGAGCGCCAGAGAGCCCAGCTTACAGCTGCAGACCTGCTAGTCTGTCCCCCAGGAGCCCACCCTCACAAAAGACTTGTTCACACATTACGCTGAACATAGGTGCAAACCATCTTTGCATTTGTACGAGGGCTGGTGTGAAAGAGTATACACTTATTGATTTGTACAGCTTACTGATTTTGGCCATCTGGAGTGGATGCTTTAGCAGAGATTCCTGCATTGCAGGGGGTTGGACTAGATGGCCCTTGGGTCCCTTCCCGCTGTGCGGTTCTGTGATTCTATAACTATTGTGTACGCAGGTACACTATCTGTACACTCACTGAACATTACATATGAATAATTGTACATGTTTACAGCTCAACTATTTGTAAATACAGATTGTGTACTCACCGAAGGTACGGGAATGTGTGAATAGCCCTAAAGTCAGATTGACTTCAGTGGAAATACCTAACTGTTTCCAGATTGCATGCATTTACGTATTAGCAGTGCTTTTTTTTCTGGGGGGACGCAGGGGTACACATACCCCTAAACATTTTGTGACTCTAAGTTTGGCCTCATTTAGGGACGGTGTTTCAATATGAGTGGGAAAATGAGAGTACGCTTAAACTTTTTTTTTGCAAAACAAGCACTGTGTATTAGTTTCATAATCCATGTGGCTTGAGCTTTAAAATAATAGCCAGATCACAGAAAGTAGCTTCGACATACACCTTATTTAAAGTTATATCTTTTTGCATAAATAACAGTTGCTGTGTTGTGCTCAAGAAGAAACTGGCTGTTACTCCCAGTCTCACAATAGTTCAGCTCTGGTTCTTTTGTTTTTCTGATTTTATCAAGTGTTCCAGGCATTTTCTTGCTGTGTGACTTGGATAAAAAAGTATTGTCTGTCTGGGAATGTAAAAATCTAATAACCAATTGCAAGTTTAAGAACGCTAAAAATGAAATGGAGAGTCTCGTCACCCTCCTTGCTTGCTACCAGTTATTCCTTCGCCCTTCCTCTTTGAATACATTCATTATTTCTATTGCTGTTTATTTCAAAACGATGTAAACAACGGGGTGGAACCAGCACATCACCGGGATAAACAAATTTCAAAACTGAATCGAGTCCAGATTAGTCCACGGCATATTTTAGCGGTATCAGAAAGCCTGTTCTCTGCTGGAAAACAATGCAGTTGTTTCCAGGGAGCCCAAATAATGCCAAGGAAAAGAAACCGAACCTGCAAGTCCCCCGCCTCAAATCCTACTGTGTATCTCCTTTGTGGCTGCATAATTATTACATTCTCCAGTTGTTCTTCCGCAGCTTCCTTGAGGAATGCTGTGCTAAGTGTTCAGACAGGAGGGAGGAAGGTGGCGGCAGAGAGAAGGGATTTTGCCAACGAGATTGTAAAGAGACATTGCGAGAAGGCACTTGGACAGCCTTTGATAAGCATGCTGATATCACAGTAATAAACATTAATGGGGGGTCTGCTTAGGGGTGTTAAGCACATCATGCATTTGGAATGCTTCCCAAAGCAGCTGCCCACATTGGAAAGTGTTTATTAGACCCTCGGTTTATGCATCCTCATAATAGTTCCCATTCTTTCAGCTGGTTAGGAGGCATTCCTGCCACAGCAACAATAATAAGTGTACGTACGGCACCCCAGTCTCCTTCCAGTTCACCTTGTTTCAATTAAGAAATGCAGCTCCCAAGGTAACCAGACTTTCCCACCCCACAAGAACGACATTTGTCCATTTTTTTAGAAGATCAAGTTGGAACTGAATTATTCCATATACAAAAATTATTCCCCAAAATATCCTCCTCAAGTGAAAATATGAACGCGATTTAACGCGCAAGCATTTTGATCCAGCAGCAAAGCCTTTGGTGGTAGTTCTTGAAATAATAATAATAATAATAATAATAATAATAATGGTCCGTTTTTCCTCCCAAAGGAGTCAAGTGCAGCAATATTGTACTACATCCTGGCATATTAGCCCTTGATTGGGGATTATTATTATTATTATTATTATTATTATTATTATTTTCAAGCTCTTTTTCCCCTTTTAAAGCACATGTGATAAGGTAACAGTGTAATAATTAGGGCAGTCAGCTGATTAAGAGGGAAATCCTATACATTCTACTTGGAAGAAATCCCCACATTATTCAATGGGGCTTACTCTCTAGTAAATATGTTCAGGACTGCAACCATAGCTGATTAATCACCTTTCCCTTTTAAACAGTTGATTAACTGACCGAAGTTAAATAAAATGGCGTTATCGCCAAAACACCAATAAGAGGTCTCTGCTTCAGAACATAATTGTGCCCTTATCTTTCAGCCTCACCAATTCAAATTTGACCTTCTCCATTAAAACTGCTGTCCACAATTAAGCAACCTCAGCTTGTGACCCTAGTAGCAACAACTATCATTCTTCTTAATTTGTACAGAACTTTGCAGCAAAGGTGGGGAGGGAAGGGGGAAAAGGCCTGTGGAGTTTTCAATCTCAGGATGCCAATCAAGTCTGCCATTGTAGAGCAGTTAGTGACCAGAAAGCAAGATAGTGCTCGATCTGAGTGATTTGCAGTAGATCAGCAAGGATTCTGACTCCTAATTGTTTTAACAACAACAACATGGAAAAAAGGCTCTCCTTTCTCCCTTCCACATCAGGTTGCTGAGACAAATAAAGCTTAGCCGGGCCAGGACTGGATTTGTGCGTGGCAAGACTGCGAGCTCGGTTCTTGCGCATTTCATTTATTTATCTTACTTGCAGTTTTATCTACTGCTTCAAAATCAAAAGTGACCGAAGCGGCGTGCAATAAAATAAAACCATTCTCCTGGAGCAGCCTTCAGCCTGCCTTCTGGCAGCCAAAAATCAGAAACAGTCTGGTTTTGCTCCACCTTTCCCTTTCAACACATACTTATTATGGAGGGAGCACCTGTCAAGTGATACGGCTGCAGCCCATATTCAGTGCACACCTGGACTCACTTTTTGTCTCCCACCAATAAGTTGCTTGTTGTTCTTGCAGCTTTCTCACATTTTGTAAGGAAGGGGGACCAGAAGCTCAACTCCGGGACTAGAACTGTGCATACGTTTTCAATAAGGCGTCCAGAATAAGGGAAACTGTGGCCCTCCAGGCGTTGCTGGACTACAACTCCCCTCTTCCTTGACCACTGACCATGCTAGGTGGGCAAAGCTGGCATCAGAACCTGACACCTCAGGCAGCTTCTGAGACCCAGCAAATCCCACCACAGATGGCAGTCTTGGGGCCCCCACATAGGCATGCAAGTCAATATTTTATGAATATTCTCCATTGCTTTCTTTCCTCCACCATATAAGAGCTTTAACAAAGAAAATAATGAGTATCGGAGCCAAGTAGATTGGCCAACCTTTTTTCTTTGGCCCTGCACTTTCTGCAGGCGTAAAGGGGAAAGTTTCACTTGCTGAGCTTGTTACTGTTACGCAGGAGCAGGGTCAAAACAGAAGTTCGCAACTTTAGACCAGCTACATATTTTTTTTAATTTACTTATCAGCCGGCGGCAGTATACTGCTATCAGTGAAAAACCAAGTTAATCCAAGGGCAGCATTCAACAGAAATAATGGAAAAGCATCTCAGCACTTATGAACCTTTGGAATACATGCTGGGCCAGTACTAAGAGATCAGATATTCGCTCTAGGCATGATCTGTGTTCTTTGCAATGAGAGGAGGGAGGAAAAAAAGTTTGCCCAGGTCCTCAGCTTGTATATAAAGTCTCACAGAGCATTTGAGGTGTGCACATGTTAGAATCCACTAATCAAGTACAGTGGTACCCCGCAAGACGAATGCCTCGGAAGACGAAAAACTCGCTAGACAAAAGGGTTTTTCGTTTTCTGAGGTGCTTTGCAAGACGGATTTTCCTAAGGGCTTGCTTCGCTAGACGAAACGGCCCTGCCTCTCCTGTCATGGCGACGGCCACTGCACACACGCACGCTCGCTTCCCCGCTCCTCCGGCTCACTCCCATCTTCCGGCTGACGGCTGACCTTCCGGCTGCCTCGCGCCGCTGCCCACCGCCCTCGCGCGCTCCCCTCAGAGAGCCATTGCCGCCAGCAGCCAGTGTTGCAGCCAGAGTCGCGCTCCTGAGCCCCGCAGCCCTCCAGTAGCCGCGTCGCGCGGTGGCCACAAGGCGTGGGTGAGTCTGAGGGACCGGCTGCGGCAGCTGTCCTGCTTCTCCCCGCCCCTCCCCACCGTTGTTAGTGTTTAAATGCAGTGGTGCTTCGCAAGACGAAAAAACTCGCACAACGAAAAAACTCGCGGAACGAATTAATTTCGTCTTGCGAGGCACCACTGTACAAAACTCCTCTAAGGGGAAGTTCACTATCCTGTTGCAATGATCAAAATCTTCCTTCCTTTACTAAGCACCTGTTAGAGAAATGGCAACTCCAACCGCTTGTTTAAGCAGAGAGCGGAAAGGTAGCATTGCAGGGATTAAGGAGGGAGAAAATGGTCGTTGGAAATGGCTCTGTAAACTCTGGTTAGCGTCAACCACAGCTAGCATTATAGAATCATAGAAGAGTTGGAAGGGATCCCCGAAGGTCATCGAGTCCACCCCCCCCAGCATTGCAATAATCTCCGCTAAAGCATCCATGACCGATGGCCATCCAACCTCTGCTTAAAAACCTGCAAGGGAGGAGAGTCTACAACCTCCCGAGGGAGACCTTTCCACTATCAAACAGCTCTTGCTGTCAGAAAGTCATTCCAGAGGTTTAGCCGGACATCTTTAGTGCAAATATGATGCAAATGATTAAAGGCAGCAAGAGAAGAGGTAGGCAACCACCCCGGAGGGCAAAGACTCCTGATTCTGAGGCCATAGTTTGCAGACTTCAAAAGCAGTATACAAATGCATGGTATTGTTGCATGCCTTTTGTGGCGATCACACAGGGTCCCCGGACGTTTAACGGTCAATTGATCCCTGTGCCACCACTGTGCTCGCTTCCCCGCTGCCACCAACCAGTTACTCTCTGGTAAAACACTGAATCCAGACAGTTGTTAAAAGTGAACCAAAAAAAAAAAAAAAACAAGTTTATTTTATAAACATTAACAAGTTTATGATTTCTCAGATAATATTCCTGTCAGGATCTTAACTTTAGTTTCTTTACTGGGCTATACCTTCCTAATACCTTCTGACTGATTATCTCAACTGTTTGACAGACTCCTCTTAACAAATTCTCTCCCTCTCTCACACCAGACTAGCCCAGCCCACAGACTTATCTTCTCTGTCTCTTCTAACTCCAGACTGTCTTCTCAACAACTCTAACTCTAACTCTCCTCCCCCCCCAAAAAAACCCTCTGTGCTTAAAACCTTAAAGGTAAAGGGACCCCTGACCATTAGGCCCAGTCGCGGACGACTCTGGGGTGCGGCGCTCATCTCGCTTTATTGGCCGAGGGAGCCAGCATACAGCTTCCGGGTCATGTGGCCAGCATGACTAAGCCGCTTCTGGTGAACCAGAGCAGCGCACAGAAACACTGTTTACCTTCCCACCTATTTATCTACTTGCACTTTGATGTGCTTTCAAACTGCTAGGTTGGCAGGAGCAGGGACCGAGCAAGGGGAGCTCACCCCGTCATGGGGATTCGATCCGCCAACCTTTTGATCGGCTAGTCCTAGGCTCTGTGGTTTAACCCTTTTGATCGGCAAGTCCTAGGCTCTGTGGTTTAACCTATAGCGCCACCCGCGTCCCTGGCTTAAAACCTTATACACAGTTAACCCATTGGTTAGTCATTTTACAATTAGTTAACCCTTTCCTTACGAACCCAGTATGGGAGGGCAAACGCCACACTCCCCAATCTCCAAGGGGCACAAGATTCCAGGGGTTCCTGGCACTTACCCAGGGTTTGGTTTCCTTGGAGTGAGGGACAGCGCCAACTGTGGAATCTCTGGCATCTTTATGACATATGGCTTATTTACACATAGATGCAACCTGAGCCTAGGATGGAGGGGGGCTCACAGCATTAACACCCCCAAAGAGTCTTGCTTCTCCCATAGCCACAGGCTTGTATTCCAACAGAAATTAGGCATGGCTCTGTCTCCCAGCTGCCCAGCCTGCAGCCTTGCCTCTACCTTCTAGCTGCTCCCTCTGGCCTTTGTCTTGTTAACTACCAGCGAGTTGAGGGAGAGGGACCGACCCATCTTTTATCTGGCACAGAGCCACTTCCTTTGTGACCTTAATGGCCCCTACTTAGAGGTCTATAACCTCACCAGGAAGTTAGCCTGGCTATTCCAGGGATTGAATCCATGTTGGATCCAGGAATTAGAAGGGGGCTCAAGCATACAGTTTACCCCTTCCACCACCAAAAAAACCTCATAACACTATTAGGGTTTTTTAATTGTATTATTATTGGATTATAATTGCAGCTGCCACAGACCTACCGGGAAATCAGTTTTGTGTTACCATATTTCATATTTACCAGCATCTGCAGACAAAGGAATTTCGCCATATACAAAACATAGCATTGGGCTCTGCCCTTGGAAAAGGACAAAACCAAAACAGCCGGGAAGAGACAGCCTGGGCAATGTTGA
The DNA here is from genome assembly GCF_965153285.1 of Podarcis tiliguerta. Taxonomy (NCBI): domain Eukaryota; kingdom Metazoa; phylum Chordata; class Lepidosauria; order Squamata; family Lacertidae; genus Podarcis; species Podarcis tiliguerta. The sequence goes on from NC_139539.1 coordinate 13,506,508, forward strand.
AAGGGCACTGCGGGGCTGGAGGCAGGGCAGGGAGAGGAGAGGAAGGGAACAGGGCAATACAAGAAAGCACTGAAGGTACCAAAGGTGAAGACATCCCAGGAGACTCTGCTAACTAGGCTCCGAAAGGTCCTTGAGTTTACCTGAACTCTGCAACTTGGGAGTTCACCTGTCAGGACTCATAAACATTATGGCAGTGATAAGGCCGAGTTGGTAGCGTGCCAGCAGGACCCAGGTTCAAGTCTAGAAGCTGGCGAGAGGTTTCTAATGCTGATTCTGCAACACACTGCACAGGGCTTTAATCTCAAAGAAGAACAGGTAACGTGTTTTTATGAGTCCACAATAAAAACTCCATCCATGCTTTGCTTAAACGCAGAGGTGCCCACACTTTTTTCAAAATTTACAATTTTACCCCAAACTTATTGAGCTTTTTTTTAGGATTGAAGTTGCTGACCTTTTGGGGGGATTTTACCCCCCGAAATAGGTAAATAGGTACCGCTCCAGTGGGAAGGTAAACGGCATTTCTGTGCGCTGCTCTGGTTCACCAGAAGCGGCTTAGTCATGCTGGCCACATGACCCGGAAGCTGTACGCTGGCTCCCTCGGTCAATAAAGCAAGATGAGCGCTGCAACCCCAGAGTCGGCCACGATTGGACCTAATGGTCAGGGGTCCCTTTACCTTTACCCCAGGACATATACTGCCACGGGAGCCAGAGTAAATCGACCAGCGGGCTGGATTAGGACCCCAAAATGGACTTTGGACATGCCTGGCTTAAGGAGTGAGCGTTTCTGAAAGTCATAAAAGTATCACTTGATGAAAGCAACACCAGCTCCTTCTGTTGTTGTTGTTGTTTAGTCGTTCAGTCGTGTCCGACTCTTCGTGACCCCATGGACCAGAGCACGCCAGGCACTCCTGTCTTCCACTGCCTCCCGCAGTTTGGTCAGACTCATGTTTGTAGCTTCGAGAACACTGTCCAACCATCTTGTCCTCTGTCGTCCCCTTCTCCTTGTGCCCTCCATCTTTCCCAACATCAGGGTCTTTTCCAGGGAGTCTTCTCTTCTCATGAGGTGCCAAAGTATTGGAGCCTCAGCTTCACGATCTGTCCTTCCAGTGAGCCAGCTCCTTCTAACCTAACCCAAACTCATAGAATCATGGAATCGTAGAGTTTCCAGGGACCAAGATGGTCATCTAGTCCAACCCTCTGCCATACAGGAATCTTTCGACCGATGTGTGGCTTGAACCAACAACCCTGAGAGTAAGAGCCTCATGCTCTACTGACTGAGCTTTTGCTTATGTTTCACCATAGGATGCGACATATACCCATAGTAGTAGTATAGCAAAAAGGAGAAGCTCATTCCTTCTTCTGGAGATGACGATTTACTGTTTGGAGGGGCTTGTAAAGCGATAGCGTTCCAGCACAAACATGCAACCGTTACTCATTCATTATTACCTTCATTGCTATTAGTATTATTTATTGCATTTATATGGCTACCCATAAATAAAATTCTCTGCGCAGCTTAAAAAGCAAAGGCATTTAGAAAAGCTTTAAGACTTACCAGCTTTAAATAAAAGGGAGAGCCTTACAAAGTTCACACAGAAGCATAATATTGCTTACTTTAACTCGCCTGTGGAAACAACTCAGGGGCTATTAAGAAGAAAAAGGATAACAACAAGAAGATTGAAAGATGGGACCGGTGAACACTAAAAGCAGCAGAAATATGAGATGATTGGACCCTACTGAACTCGAAGCATGGGAAGCCCCAACAAAAATTTATAATTTGGGGAAATGTTTGGACTTTATGATATGTATTGGTATAGTTTGGAATGGCTAATGTGATATGATTGGATTGTTAAATGGAAAACTTAATAAAAATTATTTTAAAAAATAATAGAAAAGCTTTGAGAATGTAAGAGAGTAGCTTTCCATTGGCCTCATCCAGTAGGCTCTTTTTATGTTCTTGGGGCAGACCCACACCATACCTTTAAAGCACATCCAATGCACATTTAAAGCAGATGAATACTGGGAGCTGTAGTTTCCATCCTTGCAGAGCTACAATTCCCAGCACTCTTAACAAACAACAGTCTCCAGGATGCTTTGAGAGAAGTCCTGTGCTTTAATTTACATCTGGGCTTTATCTGTATGGTGTGGATCTGCCCTAAGGCTACTGGATCCGACTTTTACTCAGATCTCTTGTAAAATGTGAAATGTGCGTTCAAAAGCTTTCCCTCTTTCTGAGGGAAAAGACCATTTCTGAGAGAAATGACCAGAGAGGGTGGTGCCCACGGCCTTTGCTTATAAATCCAAATGTGCCCCCGGCACAAAAAGGTATCAGAAGGTATCAGAAACTAGATCTCCCTAAGCATTGCTTACGCGCAGACAAAAATGGGAGGGGAGATGTTACACTGCAGAGGCACACTAGAAAAGCTTTCATTCCAGTTGTTTGTTGGGAATTTTAATTTATATAAGCCACCCCATGAGGCCTACATTCTAAGAGGCACCCTAAAAAAACCCTCTTTATAAATAGATACTTTCCAGTATGGAGATAAACATGAGAACAAAATGAAGCTAATTTATTTCTGTATTTATTATTATTACAGTATTATTATTATTATTATTATTACTAGTGATTGGTTTGTGTTTGTTTGTTCTTGTTTTTAGATTGTGTATTCTATTTTGTGCTTTTGTGTTGTATTTTTTTGTTGTGAGATCTGCGGATGAAAGGCGGCATACAAATTTAATAGATAAATATTGTTATTACTTATTAAATATGTGTACTGCTTTTCATCTGAAGATCCTAGGCCAGCTGGCAACAGAAAAACACAAAATGAGAAATGTATATATATAATTTATATATAAATTATAAAATTTATATATAAATTATAAAATGAGAAATATATATGTAATATAATTATATTATTATATTATATAATAATATAACACACACACACACAAATTAACAACACGCCCCCCTCCCATTTTATACCAGGTCGGTCCACCTTAACTCTGTATTGTCTACACCAGGCTTCCTCAACCTCGGCCCTCCAGATGTTTAGAGACTACAATTCTTATCATCCCTGACCACTGGTCCTGCTTGCAAGGGATCATGGGAGTTGTAGGCCAAAAACATCTGGAGAGCTGAGGTTGAGGAAGCCTGGTCTACACTGACTTTCAGTCCCCTTTCCCAGTGTCTGAGTCACGGGGATTTTATCTGGGACCTTTTGCGCACGAAGCAGACGCTCCGCAACTGAGATATTCTCCTTCCCCAAGTTGTGTCAGGCAATCGTTTTAACAAAGCTGAATTTAGAGAGTCTGTTTGGTGTGAATGGTTACAGTTACTGGATGAGGATCTGGGAGCTCAGGGTTCGAATCCCCACTCTGTCGTGAACCTCCCTGGGCGACTGTGAACCTGTCTGTATCCATACCCTCCGACATGTCCAGACCAAAAACTGGGCCACACGTCTTCTGGGCGGACCACGTGACCCCATGTGAAATCATGGCCCTGAAAAAAGTGCATGGAAGGGGGCAAGATTGCAGTGTGAGATCATGTGAGATTACAGTGCCCAAAATGGCTCCCATGCTCTCGCAACAGGACACATTGGTTTTCTCTTGACAATTGAGGGGTATGGTGGATCTCTCAGTCTTACCTAGCTCACAGGGAGGCAGAGTATAAACCATGTACACTGTCTTGAGATCCTTGAGGAAAAGTTGGGGGATAAATGTAATAAATAAATAAAATTACTGTCCAACATGAGCAGCCAACCCTGGAGGCGCATAAGAACCCTTAGTGAAAACAAGTCATTGCCTGATCATGTCATTGAGTGAATCAGGCCTTCAAAAGTCCTTTTCGTGTGGGGAGACAAAATAATAATACAGTGGTACCTCAGGTTAAGAACTTAATTTTTTCTGGAGGTCCGTTCTTAACCTGAAACTGTTCTTAACCTGAAGCACCACTTTAGCTAATGGGGCCTCCTGCTGCCGCTGCGCTGCCGGAGCACAATTTCTGTTCTCATCTTGAAGCAAAGTTCTTAACCTGAGGTAATATTTCTGGGTTAGCGGAGTCTGTAACCTGAAGCGTATGTAACCTGAAGCCTATGTAACCCGAGGTACCACTGTAATAAAGTTCCCAAATGAAGATCTGAGGGAATTTTGCAAAGAGGGTTGTCATCAGGGCCGTCTTAAGGCCAGCACACGAAACCTGGAACTTTCATTTTTAGTGCAGCTGTTATCAGCCCTGGACAAAGAGCAAGAAGGAATTTCAGCCCCCTAGAAAAATACACAAACGCTCAATTGCAAAAAAAGCAGCACATCGGCAAGCTTGTTGCTTTTCCCCATTCCAAACTCGCCACTCAAGGGGCTGCCGCTCTGTTCAAATTACCGAGGTGCAGAAAGCACAGAAGCCCATGTGAGTAAATGTTTCAACAAGCTGGGAAAGTGTCGTTGAGCGCACTACTCATGTTGTGAAATTGATGCAGGTTTGTTACAAGTGTGGGCAAAATTATAGCAACTCCTGTAAGACATGTGTAGACAGACACACACGCCAACTCCACTCGCAGGTGCTCAAACCATCCTTTTAAAACACATGTCTGGAGAGGCAACTATCAAATGCAAGGGTACTCAACATGGCGTCCTCCGGATGCTGCAAGACTACAGCTACCATAATTTCTGAGCTTTGGCCCTGCTGGCTAATGCTGTTGGCAGATGTGGTACAAAATATCTGAAGGGGAGCACGTTGGGGAGGCAACGAATCCCTTCTTTGTGAGGCAGAAGGTCCCATGTGCTCTGCCATCCCACCCCAAAGCTGCATGTCAGTCTCTGTTCCCAAAATGCAGGGGAGTTCCCCCCACCCTCAGCTCCAGGAGACTCCAGGACACATGGCCAATTAACGGCCTCAAACTTTCCTCAAAGGAGATTGCGTCTTTTGAGCCTGACATTTTACGGGATTATTTTAAAAGCCAAAAAATAGTTTTGTTTGCTTTTTAGACCAAAAGCTGAAGAGAAGGAATTAAAAAAAGAATGAAGGAACAGAAAAGGCAGGTCTATTAATAGAGAGTTGGCTGCATCTGTAACTCTGAAACCATGACCTGCCATCGCTCCCTAAAAGAGTCAATATTTTGCAAAATATGAGTATTGTTAAATGCTCAGCGTTGACATTTCCTGGTCTCTGCTAATTCTCCTTCACTGTATACTTTAAACTTCCTTACTAGAATTTCCCCCAGCACCTTGGTCTTCCTCCAAGAGTTTCTATGACAGTAGCTGCTGCACTATCTCCAAATCAGATGCCCACCCCTTGATTCATTCCCCAACCCCAGAACTTTCATCTGCGATGTTCCACCCCTTCCCCAACTTACAAGAAAGCTGTAAGTTCACAGGTGTGATCCATGCTCTCCCCAAAGCACCACACAATTATGTGTAGACAAAGACTTTCTATATGGGGCCCCTACAGATTATGTCTTTTTTATTGTGCATTCATGATGATTTGTGCACACGATGGTGTCGGAACAGTTACACACAATGCTACTTTCAACAGTTTGCAGCTGCAGAAGTGGATGTAATATTTTGCTTCCAATCAGCAAATGTCCTGTAGCTTCCTGCTGAAACCCTGTAACTTATTGTATTGCAGATGTTGCCTGTTTGTTGTCCCAGCTACGTTGGGCTATGGTTGAGGTGGGGACTGTAGTGTAGGTGGCTTCCCACAAGGCAAGACACAGTGATAACAGCAAAAGCCTTTATTGAACTAACAGAACTGGACAACAGGGGCAAAGCAACTGCTTATATACATTTCTGAAGGCCTGGACCACTCCCACTCCCAACGTGATTGGCTATCTAAACTTCCAGGCTGCGAATCATAACTCAGAGTTTAAGGGCCAATGGCAGAGGCCCAAATCCTGAAATGTTCTGTGATTGGATATCATGTATTGAATCAGAACACAGGGGCTCAGAATCCTTAGTCCAGACTCAAGCTCAGGCAAACAGAGACCACTGAATACATAACAGGGACCATCTTGCTCACACACTTACCAGTGCTTCCAGAGAAACTTACCAACCGAGTCAAGTAATGACAGAGAAGTTTCTCTGAAAGACAGCTTACACGTCCAAAATCCTGTTTGAATTTCCTTTCAAACAGGGATGGGGAGCCTGTAGTCCTTCGCAGGACTCCATCCCCCCCACAGCTAGCAGGGTGAACCGAGGATGGATATTTTAGTCCAATGACATCTGTAGGGCCACATGTGCCTCATTGCTGCCTTACAATGTGCAGCTGCAGGCACGTGTTGGGCTTGTGGGCCACTCTGGTCAGGGAGAGGCCCAACACGCCTCAACAATGTGCCCTGTAGAACATGTACCAGAATCCTTTGCAGCAAACCAGGCATCCATGTCGGGTCTCTTTCAGTACATGAGCTGATGTGGAAAGATTACCCTAAAAGGTAGAATGGCTGAAAAAATGGCTGGCAAGGGTGTGTTGGGTCTGCACCAGGGGACTTGGGTTCTACAAACCCACCCTCACTCATGAAGCGCAGTGGGCCGGTCACTATTTCTCAGCCTGACCCAACTCACAGGGTTGTTAAAAGCACAAAAAGATGGGGGGGCATGTATATTTTGGGGAGGAAAGATGGGAGATGAACTGGAGAAATAAATAGGAGCCAGGGAACATGCGACACAGCATCAATACAAAAGAACTAAGGGACATAACAAAACAGGAGGCTGAGAGTTCAAGCTGGACTAGAGGTAGAAAGCGAGCCATGCTTTTTTTTGAAAACTTTGGTCTGAAGCGAAGAACTCTCCCATTCTCTACTCCTGGGCCACTCAGCCAGCCTTCCATCAAAGAACTGTTTTTACTGCAACCCCAAATCAATGCATAAACACCAGGATAGCCACTAACAGCACCACAAGGTACTTCTGAACACTTCTGGCTCAGAAGCCGTGCAGGCGCCAGGCAGGCCAACGACAGCAAACCGAGCGTATTAAATTCTTTCAGGAGAGGCAGCCTCGGTACTGTTTCACTGAGCTCGCTCGATACATCCTGATTTTCTGACAGAGGGTTGTGCTATTAACAAGGCTGTCAGGCTCACCCCAGCTTGGCCTGACATAAACCACATGGAAGACAATGCCTGGCTCCGCTGGGGGTGACTTTGGGGTACTGATCCTGCCAAGAACATTACGACCAAGAACCAGGGGAGGCTAAGGTACCTGAGCCCTGGGTCTCTTACACGGGGCCAAGGGATGGGTGAATCTGTCCATTTCAGTTTCTCTCAGTTTTTTTTTTTAGTTCTCCCCGTTTTCACATCAGTTTGCAATTAAAGAAAAGAAGTCGTCCTCATGAAAATTAATCAGCATTTTTGGTGTGAATTTCTCCTAACACACACATTTTGGTATGCAATTTCCCCAATACAGGCAGCTTGTTTTGCACAGCAATTTCCCCTACTCTAATTCAGTTTTGTATGCTGTTTTCACCACCATGTATATTTTCTGCACATTTCCCCATACTCTATGAATTTTTGTGCAAACTGCTGTGCTGGAGAACCCCACTGCAAAATTCAGAGAAGTGAGGAAATGGCCCTGTTTTGGTCTTCGTACTGTTTCAAAAAGTGCAAATTAGGCAGGTTTGCCTTTTGCCTTTAAATGCAAAACGAATTTTATTTCTCCCCTATCCTTCCCCATCGTTAACCTTAAGGATTTATTTATTTTTTATAACACCTTTTGTACTGGTTGGTTGAGCACACTGTAAATTTTATCTTGTATTTTTATGTTGTGACCTGTTCCGAGATCTACGGATGGAGAGCAGTATACAAATTTAATGAATAATAATGTAATAGTAATAAATTCCATTGCTGTTGGGTCCCTTGCTATCAGTTGTCTTAATTTTTCCAGAACTAAATATCTGTCCTAGGCTTGTTCCCTAAGGGCTCCTCCAGATTATCCATTTATTCAGCATTCACTAGCACAAAACTTGCACAGTGTTCTACCATTGTTCTACCCATACATGCCAGTAGATTTCCCCATCACTTTCCTAACAGCAAAAAGCTCATTCTTTTAAGTGGGTTTGTTGTGCTAGGGGGACAGAGTGCCCTTAACTGTCCCATCCTGAATTTCCAATGCACCCTTGAACCGTTCCCACAAAATAGGGCCCCAAGAAAACCTTGCAGAACCCCTGCCCAGAATGACATGCAGAAAGAAGATATAGAAATATTAGGAAATACGACAGTAAAAACAGGATCAGGAAGTTTGAGTGGCAAATATTGTTATGGGCTTTCCTATCAGCAGAGGCAGATTTAGGGCAGCATGACTGAATCCACTTCACTGGGCACTGAGCCTAGGGGGCGCTGCAGGGCACTGCAACTATAACGTACCGGATTGAGCAGAACAGGAGGAGAGAGGCAGGGGGCACCAAATTTTGACCTTGCACGGGGCACTGCTGAAATTTGAAAGACCAAAGTAGACTGCCCTTCCCCTCTTTTCCATGGTTCGCTTTAGTTTTCCTTTTGCATATTCAAAAAGCCCAAACCCCCTTTAAGTGGACCCTATATCACATTTCATTTTAATTCGTTTTCCTGCTTCTATTATTTAAATGTGGCTCATGTTTACAGTAATTCTTCATATATTCCACAAATTTTCCACATTCTCTCTTACATCTTTCTTTCTTTTGGTCTCAAATTCTATTTGTTAATTCGCCCATTTCCACATATTCCATCAATTTTATCTGCCACTCCTCTTTCGTTGGTACTACTCCTTCCTTCCATTTCTGTGCATATAAAATTCGGGCCACTGTAGCTGCATACATAAATAAGTTCCTTTGAAAGACCAAAGTCTGCCCCTGTTATTGGATTTCTAGAGGCGGGGCTGTGTGAGTGAGAGGCCCTGACACAAGACCTGGCCAGGGTCTTGAACTTGACAAAATAGTGTTAATAGATTTAATATTCAGGATCAGTGTCTCCACAGGAGCATTTTGGATATGATGAAAATGCAGAACTGACACGTGCCTCCTCTTTACTGACCTCCACTTCAACCAGCTCCCTGTTGCCGTTGTAGAAATAATTTACAGAATCTCCCACTGGAAGGAGGGATGCACAGCGCAGATTTCAAATAAGGCACAACTAGGTGCAGGTGGAAAGGGCGCGGGTGGCGCTGTGGGTAAAACCTCAGCGCCTAGGACTTGCCGATCACACGGTCGGCGGTTCGAATCCCCGCAGCGGGGTGTGCTCCCGTCGTTCGGTCCCAGCGCCTGCCAACCTAGCAGTTCAAAAGCACCTCCGGGTGCAAGTCGATAAATAGGGACCGCTTACCAGCGGGAAGGTAAACGGCGTTCCATGTGCTGTGCTGGCTCGCCAGATGCAGCTTGTCACGCTGGCCACGTGACCCGGAAGTGTCTGCGAACAGCGCTGGCTCCCGGCCTATAGAGTGAGATGAGCGCACAACCCTAGAGTCTGGCAAGACTGGCCCGAACGGGCAGGGGTACCTTTACCTTTAGGTGCAGATAAGCACAAGTGATATATCACAGTACACTGTGTTTCCTCACCCTCCTTGGTGGGTTCATGAAAAGTATTCCGATTAGGTATGAAATACTTCTGTGCATACATTTTCCTTCAGTCATTCAAGCCAGGAAGAATGATCAGCTACAGTTTTAAAATACAGTGCACCAGAGTGATTCTAGACAACGCTAATACAATTTAATATTCTTTGGCCTAAAACACACACATACAGCAAAAGCAAAAGTTTATTCCCTGCAACTTACGGTTAACGGTTGCACATTTTGTTCCATAAAAGCAGATCTAGACAGTAAGGGAGTATAGCATGTTCTAAAACTCAACACACATTTGACAAATCAGTTAAATAAATAAAGAAACCATGGGCATACATTTACACTACTTGCAACCCAAAACTCTTTGGGATCCATTTCAAACTTCTTTTTCGAATTGTCTCCAGTACCTCTCAGGAAATTCTTTGGTGCTTCACATACAAACACACTAAAGATTTAAATTGAGTAGAACTATATTTAAAAGGGACTCGTGAAATTGAAAACATTCAGGTCCCGTTATCTGAAATTCGGGGCAGATGTAAACCAAGCTGTTCGCAGTTCAGTCTGACACTACGGCTTTAATAATCAACACACTGTGCCAAAACGTTCGTTCTACTGATTTTGAGATCAATGTTACTCATGGAATAAAATAAACCTCCATGCCAAATGACAAAAAATTAACTGCTCTGTTTTATTGTTATTTCCACTGATTCAGTAGGTTTAAGGAGAAAAATGTAAAGTGCTTTTCTTTTCAGTTTGCCAAAGCATGGAGAGTTTTTTACAGGCACAAGCCAACACCAAGAATATATGAACAACTTTCCTTATCCTTCTATACAAAGAAGAAGAATTATCTCCCTTCTCAGCCTTCAACGATTCTAATTTTCCGACGTCTCTCATTAAGCCAGTGTTTCCAAAACTTGTTTAATATGGAGAAGACACAGACCTGCCTTTATTTTTGCTGGCAGTAAGGAGCACTGGACAGGAGAGAGGCTGTTCAATTTATCTGCCCACCCCACTCCCAGTTGCCTTGCCAGGCAGGATGGATCGGAGCTGATTCTTGAGGAGGAGAGTGGAAACAGCTGCAGATAACTGACTTGAATCCCAGCCCACAGACTCCGATAAGAGCACCACTGCAATGTAGTTGGTATCACCCGTGTACTGATGACACCTTGCTCCAAAACTCCTAATGACCACTCCCAATGGCTTCATACATAGCAATGTGGCACAAGAACAGAGAGGCACTCATCCAATGCTGTCTTCTGGAACTGTCCCTGGAAATATCACTGGAACCACTGCAGAACAGTGCCCCCGAAACCCATCTCCCGTAGATGGTCCTGGAGGATGCATTGGTCAATGATATTGAAAGCTGATGAGATATCTAGTAAGAGCAACAGGTTACCCTCCCTCTCTTCACTCTCAGGACAGAGGTCATCCATCAGGGTGACCAAGGCAGATTCAGTCTTGAATCTGGGTCTGAATCCAGTTTAATCAGTTTCCCCCAGGAACACCTGGTGCTGCTCTGCCACAACTATCTCAAGTTCCTGACCCCCAAAAGGGGTGACAGGTGGTGGTGGGTTTTTTCCAGCAGTGGTTGAGCTTCAAGGGGGCCAATATCACCCACTCACACAAGGATGTGTTCATGTCCTGAATACACTCAGCCATGCCCCACAGCTAGCTTTAATCAGCCACAAAAGGCAAGGGTCCAAAGAGCACATTGTTGAGTGCATACTCACAAGCAACCTGTCAACGCCAGCAAGTTGCAAAAATGGAAACTGTTCCAACAAAACATTATTATTATTATTATTATTATTATTATTATTATTATTATTATTATTATTATTTCAATTTATATACCATCTTTCATCAAAAGATCTCAGGGAGGGGTACAACATTAGAAACACATTACAAAACATCAATGATAAAAACATAATAATAAAAACATAGTATACTGGCAGACAGCCTAATGGTAAAATAATCATAATAAAAACAGTCCTCTCCCCAACATTTTCACAGGCCATAGATTATTTAATAGCCAAAGGCCTGGATAAAGAGGAATGTTTTTGCCTGGCATCTAAAGACATGTAATGATGGTCCCAGGTGAGCCTCTCTGGGGACAGCATTCTGCAATCGGGGAGCCCGTTCCCTTGTTTCCACCCTCGGAGGCACAGAGAGAAGCATTGGAAGCCTCAGTTGGGACTACCTCAATCATGGCATCTAGTTCGTTATGGAGGTAAACAGTTTTGTTCTCCAAGTGCCCAGCAAGCAACTCACAGAGGGTCTCTGAGGTGCCCTGGAGAGCTTGGTTGGCCTATTTCTCGAGGATGAAATGGAAGCAGAAAAGTCAGCCTTCTTTATTGCTTTCACCATCCCACAGTAGGCACAGTTATGTGATCTAGCATGTGTTTGGTCATCTTTGCAGTGGGACTTCTGCCAGCTGTGCTCTAGCCTTCGTCTGACCTATTTCACTGCATGCAGCTTCCCATGATATGAGGGAGCTGAATGTGCTCAGCAGTGTTGGAGAGGGTGCTCAGGAGCAATCGTATCTATAGCCCTCCACATCTCATTGCTCCATAGTGAGATGAGTGCCTTGGCAATATTATCCGTTCTCTCCACCAGAAAATCCCTCCAAGCATTCAGGAATCAATTGGAGTCCATAAGTCTCTGGGGGCAGGTCATCCTAATGCCCTCACCCCTTGCAGTGATACCTTTAGCCCAGACTTTACCAGGAAGTAGTCTGACAATGACAAAAGGGTCATAGACACACCCATTATTTCCTGACCATATACCTCTTTACCAGGAGCAAGGACCAAACCAATGATATGTCCTGTATTATGGATTGGCTCAGATACCACTTGACATAGCTTCATGGTTGTCGTGGACCTAGCCAGTCCAGTGAGAGCAGTCTAAGTGTTAATATTGAAACCCCCCAAAGACAATAGTCCTAGGGTTCTCCAACATGCCAGAGACAGCCTCCACCAGCTTAGTTAGGGAGGTTACTGGGCAGCAGAGTGCTTGATAGACCAGCAGCATCTCTTTGGAGCAACATCAGGTGAACGTCCTCAAGGCTAGCCCCAAAATATAAAGGTCTCCTGGTGAACATATATCATGGACCGCAGTAACACATAGAACATGGCCCCCCAGTCTGTGCTGATGCTGCAAAAAAGTACCTGATTGGAAAAAGCTAGGAAGGAGCCACACACCCTGGTCTTGGTGATAGATCAGCTCCCTCTTCCACTATCAAATTGTGAGTGAGCAAGGTCTTATTATGAACTGAACTGACATTCAGTAACGTAACAGTCAGACTGGTATTTGAGAAACCAGGAACCAGCAGCTCCAAGGATGGAAAAAGGGGAACCGTGTGGAAGAACACAATATCTTAGGATGGAATCATCTCTCCATAGGGCCACAACCTTCTCCACCCCATCAAGCATTGAGATAGAAGAGGTACTCCCATCCCTATCTAACCCCGCACTTCCCAGACACATATTGAAGACACAAACACACTCTCACAAAGCCAGATATTCGGTACCGGTAGGTCTTCTACCAAATGATGCCATGAAACTGGAAGGCACCTAGTACATGTCAATATCAGGGTTAACCCACCCCTACCTCCCACCAGAGACAATAGGGATGATGGGAGTTGTAGTCCAACAACCCCTGGAGGGTGAGACTGAGGAAGGCTGGCATGCCACATCATAAGGCAAACTGTTATTTGGGGAACAAGTTGCGGTTATCCTACAATAAAAAATAAACAAACTGAGAGAGACCATGATATATGGACCTCAGGCAGAGGAGAGCTGAAAAGAAGAGAGCCTGGATTTCGTTTTACAATCAGGCTTGCTTTCAACCCCTTTTGCATTTTGTTCCACAATGTTTTCCAACTAATCTCCACAACCGTAAAAAAGGATAGAAATTTAATGGGTGTCTGAAATGAAAATTGGCATTTTTAGGATTCCGGATTTCAGATTTCTGTGCACTTCCCACTGTTGTAGCAACCTTGGTATTTTCCTTCTTTAAATATGGCTTTTGTTTTGTTTTGAGCCTTGCACACAACTTCTTTCTTTAAAAAAGAAGAAGAAGACTGGCCTGGTTCTCACAGCGATGCTTATTGTTCGATGAACTCAACAACATCAAGCGTTGACTTTTATGTATGAAGAGGCCAGCAGCCGAAGAAAGTGTGGTGTTATCTTTCCTCAATCTTGCTCGAAACCTCAACCCAAACCACAAAGAAAACGGTGTTCTGCCCAGGGCTTCATTTCATTCCAGCATACAGCCCAGTATTGACCTGCTGTCTATACTTCAATGCAGTCCTGAAATGCCTCTGAGCATTTGCAGAAGGAATTTCCCTCCCTACTGAGCAACTTCCTCACACCCTCAGGAATCAAAACAGCCCTTGCATAATCGAAGCATGAAGTTAAAAAAATGGCAACAGCCCTGCTAGGTCGGCCTAAACCATTAGGGAACTTCCAAAAAGCCATCCGTGGCAAATAGCCACTGACAGATCTCTCCTCTGTTAACTGGTCCAGTGTCCACAAGACAAGAATAAATGAATTTTCAAAAGCATAAGGTGAAAGGAAAATGGCAGGGGCAACAGCTTATTGTAATGCTAACTTCAGGAAAGCCTGTAGTTCAGTGGTAGAGCGTATGGTCTCTATGCAAAAGGTCCCAGGTCCAGTCTCCAGCATTTTCTGGTAAGGCAAGGAAGGACTGCCTGAAATCCTTGCGAATTCCTGCCAGTCTGTGTTGGGAATTGAAATATACTCAGAGTCGCAAAGTGATTTCATGCTCTTTATTCAGCTCATAGTGGTGAGGAGGAATGAATGAGTGTCCCCTCAAGTATCTGCCTTATATACATTATTTACACAATGGGCTGCACATGATTGGCTAATTCCGGAATTCTACTGTAAGCCAATCAGGTTGTGGATTCACTTCTATCTGGAGCATGATTGGGTGGTTCCTGCCAACCAATCATACTGCTGCATTGTTCTAGGACCAATCAGACTGCTGCAGTTTGGATCCTATTTAACTCAGTACATAACAGGAATACTGAGCTAGGAGGCCCAAACCAGCTTGCTGGAATGAAGCAGCTTCTTTCTCTTCCTTACCATACACTTACTGAAGTGATAATGCCAACACTGGGTAGCATCTCTCTTACTTACATTTATCAGTGGAATGAGCTACCGAAGAACCACAAATAGGACTTCCATACCACCACTCAGACAAAGGACTGCACCCAGAGAGCAGCCTTATTCAGGTGTTCTACTTCTGTGTTTAATATAAACACATTTATCGGAAGAGTGAGACTGGGAGCATTAGCTGTGCCTGAACCATGTCTCGGTCTCACTCCACAAGTTGAAGAAGTGTTAGAAATTAGCCAGGCGCCAGGAGCATTTTGTCGGTCCAGTTGCAACCACATAGAGATCTCTGGATTCCCAGTTGGCAACTAGGGGGAAGCAAAATGCCACTTTAGAGAAGGGTCTGAAATATTTCCCTTGAAGTTGGAATTAGTTTTATTCTGGATTGTTTTATGTGATGTTTTGATGTGTTGTGATCTGCTTTGAGATTTGTTCTGCTTTAATTCACAGCTGGATTAACAGACATACATCTGTCATCCAAGATGCTGAACAAAAGCAATGACTGAAGTAACAAACTATCCATGCTCCTTAATAAAGAAAAAATAACGAGCAAGCAGTTTTCATATAAAACTGGTGGACGTCTCAGCTGAGAGAGGGAGAGAGAAGGTCTTTTTCTGTTTATTCTTTGCACACTTTTCTCCTCAGCACATTTTACAATTGTGGGGCACTATAAGTAGATTCAATATGCATGTCATAGAAAAGATGTTGGAAAATGAAATCCAGAACTTCACACAGAATTCCCCAAGGACAGGTGAGTATGGAAGGGTAAGAATGTCTAATTCTTTGGAAACCTGTGATTTGCCCTGACTCACAGGCTGCGACGTTCTTCACACTTACTTGGGAGCAAGGCTCACTGGACAAAACGAGACTTACTGCCGAGTAAACATCTACAGGATTGGGCTGAATAACAAATATATTTTTAAGACAACGACTCATTTTATTTTTGCGTAAGTGCCATAAATATATTACTTTTTTGTACATGACTCTCTGTTTCCTCAACAATAACAGTAGCTACTTTAAAAAAAAAGTTTGAATAAGTTTGTTCAAAAAATGTCTGAATGATATTTTCTGGAGCAGCCCTGGTACCATTAAGTAGGTTCAGATGTGTATACAGATATAGTCTGCAAATAATTACAGGTGTGCAAAATGTTGTTCAGATGTCCATTAAATTGTCATTTATTCTTAATATGAGTTGATTATTAAATGAGCAGAAAGGCTTCACCCAGCTCACAACCACACATCCCTTTCTTTTGCTTCTTGTGCCAAGGGGGAAAGACTATTATATCTTTCCATAATAGCAATTATATTTTCTCTCTTTCCCTTTCCTTCTTTTTAACAAAGGAATGTTCAGCTTGGATTCATCAACGTAAATCTCTGCATTTTATTAGCAAGAACTGAATGCAGGAGTTCCAAGAGGCTGCTTGCTGCAATTTAATAAAAATAACACACATAATTGTGTATGTTCTTCCTCCTGAATATAAAAATACAAACACACACACACCCATTTATTCTGCATGTAATGAAATGATTTACTGGTCTTTGTATGTATAACCTTTTTTAAAAAAAATCTATGGAAACAAGCATAGGAATTCTCTTCGAAAGCAAAAGTAAAAAGAAATATTCATGCAACTAATAATCAAATAATTAATCTCTTTAAATGCTGACACTCGCTACTTCATCCTTCTGTCTTAAAGCTGCATTTTTAGGCATACTAACTTGGAAGCAAGTTCATCTGGGATTAGGTTTTAGCAATACAATACAGTTTTAAAATCCAGTGAATATTAAGCATTGCTAACAGGAATGTCTTTGAAGGGGGAGAGAACCCTCTCTTCATTTTCGTTTGTTTTCCAACCCAAACCACAGCACTATGAACATTTTTTAGAATATTCCTAGGAATATGTTGTCTGGAATTTCTCATACACTCTCTTGTTGATTATTATTACATCAGGCTGGGAAAAGTTCTTATTACTTGAGAAACCCTAGAAACGAAATAAGATGCCAGGACTCAAACATCTCAGGAAAGACCTGTGGGTCTCAGTAAATAGGAAAGAAAAGAGTTATGAGCACAGTAATTCAGAGGCGGTGTGGGGGGTCTGTGTTCTCTCTCTTCTCCAAAGCTGTCATTATATTGTTTTATTTTCTAGCTGAAGTGTTCAGGGTAGCTTAGGAAGCGGGATGCCTTGGAAAGTCAACATGGAGACGAAACGAAACGCAAAACTTCTAAGTTGTTTAAATGCCTCCCAAACTGGGGGTCTGGAAGGCAGTTGCCATGCTCAAGATATTCCTTGTGCAAAACTTAGGAAGGAGAAGCCCCCCCCCCAAGCCCCAAAAGCAATTTCTCACCCCTTTTACCGAGCTGCTACCTAATTAGGAGCATGTCTATTTGCCCGAGCCCTGCATGTTTTTGCCTCGCTTATCTAGCCCAGTCAAAATAAGCACCCGGTTTGCCTCCTAAACTGGGGGGAAAGAGGGGAGGGAGGCAGTCGGTTCTCTGCAAATCTCTGCCAAGGTGTAGTGACAGCCCTTTCCCCAAGCCTCTTAACAACCCCCCCTTCTCCCCCCACCAAGCTTGCCCTATCAAGTTTCCTCACTTCTAATTCCACCCATATCTCACTTAAAAAATAATAAGATTACTCTTCTGTGATTGACTGTTCCCTCTCCCTATAAGGGAGGGGGCCGGTCAACCCTGTTATTCTAAAAGGGGGTTTCAACAAGGTCTCTCTGCCATTTTCTAACTGCCCAGTCGACTGGCTTCAGAAACTCAGAGGTAGTGCTGAAACTTTCATTCCCTCTCTTCCGCACGCAAGCAGATCTGCTTTCTTCTCCGCACCCCCTTAAATACACAGGGTTGTGGTTTTTTTCCTTTCCCATCCCCTTTTCGAAATCAGAAGATGGAGAAGGTTCAAGGTTTCCCTCAGAAAGCCGCTCTGCAAACCAAATCCTGCAAAAGATTTACTACCATTCCCCTTCTTATTCTCCCGCAGTTGAAATGTTGGGAGAAGGGAAATGATATTCCAAGCTGGTCCTAATAAAAGCCAAGAAAATATTTAAAAACAATTCTTCTTTTTAAAATAAAGTAACAACCCCCAAGCCTATCTGAAAGGTACTATCAGTATAAGTAGCATCTTTCCCGGCAAGAAGATCTACAGTAGAACGAAACTGACCAAACCTATCTGTATATCCCCTTCAGTAGCTCAAAAACAAATTAAACCAAAGTAGAAGGGTTGGGGGAGGAAGAAAAGATTTCTTTCTTTTTTTAAGCCTCAACTTTTCTCCCTGCCGTGTACAATGCCTCAATTGAGCCTCTTTAATTTGACAGAAAGGGGGTTCTTGCCTTGGGGAGGGAGGGGAGCCCCCCTCCTACAGCAGGACCATGGATGAGGACAGGACTGGATCAGAAGAAAAAGCGTTCCCTGGGGAGTTTCACAAAAGTACCACACATTTATTTTCAACAGCTGCTATTTTTAAACCAGCTCTTGCTATTTTTAGAAACACCAGCGGGGGGTGTGTGTGTGTGTGTGCTTTTTCTATTTAACTACTGCTGAACTCTGACCTCACCCAGGCAACTCGCCGTTCCTCTTCTCCCTCTCCCACATAAACTCTCCCAGTCACGCATCCCTCCCTCCTGTCCCCCCCCAAAAAAAACACCTCTCCCTTTTCTTCTAATCCGTTTCTCACATGGCAGGCCTCCCCAGTATCCCACAGAACCTTGGCTTACCTCAGCCTTCGCCAAACTGAAGCCCTCAGGGCATTTTGGGACTACAACTCCCATTAGCCTCAGTCCAAAAGAGGTGGAGGGCACCAGGCTGGCAAGGCCTGACTTAACCCTTAACCAGAGTTGGAAGGGACCGCCAAGGCCATCTAGTCCAACCCCCTGCAATGCAGGAATCTTTTGCCCAACCTGGGGCTCGAACCCACAACCCGGAGATCGAGAGTCTCTTCCTCTCTCGACTCTCCCTCGCATAATGTCTGCATAGACACTGCGAGGACATTGCTTCCCCCCAAAGAATGCTGGGTAGTAGTATTAGTCGCAGAGCTACAATTCCCAGCACCTTTAAGGATTATTTGGGGGGGGGGGGAATTTCGTCCTTCGAAGGCATGTTGTGTACACAGCCCCTCTCCGCCCCTCAACAATACATACTAGCTGCTCTCTCTTCCTCGGACATTCATGCATACTTTCCTTACAATGCCTCGGCCAAACAAACCACAATTCCAGTTCCACCCCCTCAGAAATACTTTCCCCACACCTAAACATCGCTTTCCTCTCACACGGCCTCTGAAATGGGGATCCGAGGAAGGCGCTACTTCTCCCTGCCACGTCAGAATCCGTTCCGCCTCAGGAATGGAAATGTGACCCCTTGAAAAAGGGGGGTGTCCGTCTTCCCACATATAGTGCCAATAGGTGAAGCCGGATTTCTTAAATCCAATTTAGACAGGGGTGGATTCCCCCCCCCCTCAGAAACCTGGTCACCCAGCTGCCTAAATAGCAGCATTAGCAGCAGAAACAACAATAACTGTGTTTTCTACTTGCGAGGCTTAAGGGCTGAAGGTTTAGCAGTCAAGCACCTTGCTTGGAATGCAGAAGGGCCCAGGCTCCCTCTCTGGCTGGGAAATATCCCCCTTCCTGAAAACATAGAATTGTAGAGTTGGAGGGGACCTCAAGGGTCATCTGGTCCAACCCCTCCAATGCAGGAATCCTGCCCACAGGTGGGCTCAAACCACCAACCTTCGGGTTAACAGCTAGACGCACTTGCCTATTGCAGGACGTACAGAGCTACTGCTGCCTGTTGCTCTAGAACTGCTAAACTAGACAGGCCAATGCTCTGGGTCCAGCTGGGTCCATACATTTAGAAGAAATGTGCTAAGAGGAAGGCACGCTTGGCAAATCCACACCATGATCAACTGCCACCTGGAAACCAATGTCCCCACTGTGGAAGGACGTGGGGGTCCAGAATTGGCCTCCACAGTCATTTACGGACTCACTGTTAAGACTGTGTTCATGGAAGACAATCTTACTCGGCTATGAGTGATAGAAGAAGAAGAAGACATTTAGAGCAGGTGTGGCATATATTTAGAGAATCCTGGGTGCTAAGGGTGCTTGGAATTGTAGTTCTGTGAGGAGTAGACTATAGTTCCCAGGATTTTGTGAGGAAAGTCACGCATGGCACGAATGCCACCTATGTTTCTCGCGTTGTGTATGTTACTTGAAGCTCAGTGGCGCAGAGAAAGCAAATGTAGAGACATTTGTAATGTGAAGGAGAACTTCCACAGTAAAATTTCTAATACCAAGACTGAGCAAGAACTGGGTGCATGCAAATATAAATGCAAATCGGGACTCACTTTGTTTTTTTCTCCCGCAGCTTGAGCCAAGGGCTTCCATTTTCGCTCTGCCGGATAGACATATCAGCCAGCAATTCAAATGCCAAAACTCAGTAGCATGACTTTCCCCTTCCACACGCTTCAGAAAGGGCAGCTGCCTTATTTCAAGTGCATCTATATTCAATTTGTTGCGCAAACGTAAAATTCAATTCAATATGCATTTATCCAGTGCTTTTTTCTGGGGGGATGCAGGGGTACACAAACCCCTAAACATTTTGTGAATCTTTGTACTTTTGTCCATTTACTGTATTTATTTTTCCCAATTTGAACTATAAAATGGTGATTTTCTTGAGTCAAAACAAGAGTACCCCTAAACATTTTTTAAATAAAAAAAGCACTGCATTTATCTCTCTCTTTATAAAAGCAGAATCAAAAAAAATTTAGATGCAAAAAACCCCACAAATTTCTATACTGCTAATCTAGAAGGACTTATTCTCAAAGCACTGAAAAAAAAATCTCAAAATGTTTTAAAATTGCTCCACGGAGAATGGGATGAGTGGGTTAGTGACGTTACTGACCTAGAACCAATCAGGGCTGTTTGCAGCCAACTTCAGCTAGAAACAAACAGAACCAATTTTCTCCCAAGCCCAATTTCAGAGCAAGGGCTAAGCATCTAAATGGGAAAAAAGGATCCATTTGCTTTCACACTGAGTTTACTGGTCAAATTTGACCCAAGAAATACCAGCTGCCTTGGGGCAGCTGCCTGTGGGCGCCCAGTTGCTGGCCCCTAATCTAGATTAATAGGCACAAAACAGGAGGCACCGAACACTTCTCTCCTGCTTTAGAACTATTGACTCTCCATCTTTCCCCCGTTTCCCTTCTACCTGCTCTCCCTTTCTCCATCTCCCCCCACCCCAAGCTGGCCCCTTCTACTCCTCTCTCACAAACAGAACTCCCCCCTTCCCTTGGAGGTTTGTTGTTGTTGTTTTAAAAAACCCAGAAACTAAATAAATTCCACCTTGCATCAGAGTTGGCAAGCTACCTTCTCCAAACAATACAGGAAAAACAAACCATCCCCTTCTCCCCACCCTACACCGCCCCAGGCCGCTTGCGGGCTTAGGATGGGGAAGTTGTGCAGGGTGCAAAGTCCTCTTTTGATCACCCAACAAATCTCCTTTCACTCCAGCTTTCATCCTTCCCTCCGAGCGGCGCATTCCTGCCAAGAAGGGGGACGGGAGGGAAATGAAGCAAACAAACACCACTGTTGCTACGTTTTGCACTTTATACCCTTTTATATTTACAATCCTCTCTTGGGCTAAAAATAGCAACTCATGATCCATTTATAACTGGCCGGACATGCCCTGGAGCGGGCTGGGCAAGGGGGAAGGGGGAGGGCTCCCTTGCGTTCCATCTACCTGAGCTCATGCTGCATTTAAAGGGGCCACCCGGCCACCCTCGGCCCCGATCCCCTTCTGCTGAAGCACCACTTCCTGCTGGATTTTACAGAACTGAAGAGACTCGCCTATGAGGAAAGATGACAGCGTTTGGGACTTTTTTGAAAAAAGATGAGAACGAGGTGACAGGGCAGAAGTTCATAAAATTACACATGGCACAGAGAAAGCGAGCTGAGAAAGTTTTTCTCCATCTTTCATAACACTAGAATTTGAGGACATCCACTGAGTGTTGGAAAATTCAGGGCAGATTAAAGAAAGTACAGTCGTACCTTGGATCCCAAACACCTTGCAAGTCAAACGTTTTGGCTCCCGAACACAGCAAACTAGGAAGTGAGTGTTCCAGTTTGTGAACGTTCTTTGGAAACTGAACGTCCGACACAGCTTCCGATTGGCTGCAGGAGATTCTTGCTGCAGGAGATTGGAAGCCGTGCCTTGGTTTTCGAACGTTTTGGAATTCGAACGGACTTCCAGAACGGATTCTGTTCGACTTCCAAGGTACCACCGTACTCCTTCGGGCAGTGACTGGTTAAACGATGGAACTCACTGCCACTGGAGGCAGTGATGGGCACCAGCCTAAATGTCTTTTAGAAAGGATTAGACAAATTTGTGGAGGAGAGAGCCATCGAGGGCTCCCAGCCATGATGGCTATGCTCTGCTTCCACAGGCACCAGTCAGTCTTGAGAGGCAATGGAGTGCCCCTCTGGGGGTGAAGTCAAATAGCTGTGTAAGTAGCACGGAAGTGACTTCCCTGAGGTGCAAGCCTGGGCAGTGTGTATGGGGGCCCTGGGCTGCCGGATGACAAGACCCCACTCTCAGCTACGCTGATGTGGTCCAAGGAAAGCAGAACAATACATGTGGCACCACCTTGGCTAATGGAGTTGCTGGATGGAGGCAACACCCGATATTCCTGTAGGCCAAGGAAGGGGAACCCCTGACCCTCCAGATATTTTTGGACTACAACTCTCATCAGGTGCAGCCAGCATAGCCAATGGCCAGGGATGATGGGAGATGTAGTATTTGGAGGGCCAGAGGTTCCCCACCCTTGCTACAGGCTGTTTTCAGAAGAAGCGGAAGAGACAGACAGTACCAAGGAGCTACTAACTCGGGAACGCTATCATCAAGAGGGTGAGCAAATGCAGACACAGGGAAGCATCAGGCAGAACACAACAAAAAAGTGTGAGTGTCTCACACTTCCTTTACACCACCCATGTGCATCCCATCCAACGCCCTGAGATGCACAGATCTCCCTTGATCTCCAAAGAAGCGCCAATGTGCATTCTGGGAGCACATTAATCGTTGATCGTGTTGCAATGACAATGCAACTTGTGAACGGACATGTCTGTCTTCACCAGCACTGTGCTCTCCAGATACCTTGGGCTACAATTCCTACCAGCCCCCAGCCAGCCCAGCCAAGGTTTAGGGCATGGTATTTTGAGATCCAACTACAGTTGTGCCTCGGAAGTTGAACGGAATCCGTTCCGGATGTCCGTACAGTTTGACTTCCAAATTCAGAAACCAAAGCACGGCTGCTGATTGGCTGCAGCAAGCTCCTGCAGCCAATCGGAAGCCGTGGAAGCCCTGTCGGACATTCAGGTTCTAAAGAACGTTCGCAAACCAGAACACTCATTTCCGGGTTTGCGGCATTTGGGAGCCAAAACGTCTGAGTACCAAAGCGTTCAGGATCCAACTGTTGTCCAAAAGGGTTGGTTCTACCAAGGAAGATTTCCTAAAGCACATTCACCGCACTCTGTGATTTAAGTAAAAAGGCCCTTACCTGCTGGTACATTCTTGTAGCAGGATGTTCCACACCTAAAATCGATGTGTGTGTCACACACAAACACACACGTGTCCACACAGTTTCCCCACACAGAAGTGACCCCGGATGCTTGCGTCGTCATGTGGCAAAGCCGCATCTCAAGCAGATTAATTAAAACGGGAACACCTTCCTTCTCTGAAAGCTAACGGCAACTAGTTGAGTCAGGGGCTGCATTATAACCCACGCTTAATTGGCACAAACAGCAAACACCAATTAGTTGCAGATCACCTGGAGTGCTCAGGCCTATTTTTAGCCCTGAAATGCGGGAGCTTGTCTAAACCGTTTTGGAATATTTTACCGTGGAATTAAGGGTGATGGGGTGACTGGGTGTGAACATGAGCTTTTCAATCTTGGCTGGGCACGTTAAGTCAAGTGACAAACAACTACCAATGCACACACCCACACATATCAAATTGGTCTTAATCCTCATGCTGCAGTTTAAGATTGTTGTACGCCCGCTGTTCTCATAATTTGTTGTGGTTTTTTTTAATGTGGATTTTATTATGGGGTTCAATAGCAACTTAACATTTTATAGAGCAAAATACTGTGCATTTTACCTCTTTCTGGCCCACCCTTGGCCAGCTCTCCGGGGGCTGCACGCCATACCAGTGGCTAATAGTGAGTGTGCACACACCTTTCCCTCCCTCTGCAGCTGATCTGTGGAGGTCTGCTAAGGGATGGGGTTGGCCACGCTTCCTGTTCATCAGATGCTTGGTCTGATAAGTGGGGCGGAGGCAGTTCACATCTCCATCAAGGTGCTGGGCTGGACAGGCAGGTTTAAACATCTCCATCCATCCTAACACCATGCCTGCTTTAATATTCTGCAATTGCCATCAGAATCAGGCAGGTGCTGTAGATAAAATTGGCAGGAGAGGGAGCAAATCAAGCGTTGGCCCAGAGGCTAGCATCCCTGTTATGTAACACTTTGCTTGCTTAGAATGCTTACACACCGCTTTATAATCCTGACAAGCGCTCAAAGTGGCTTATAAAACCACTCCTTTTGCAACCAATACTTCCTAATCCCAGGAATCCTTAACAACAACAACCCTGTAAGGGAAGACAGAACTGCACACAGAATTGCCTGAAGATGATAACCGCCCAGGCAAGATTCAAACCCCAAAATTCCCAGCTTGGCCACTACAAGCGAGCTCTTTTTGGCTTGATGCCGATACAACTCTGCCAAACTCTAAACCATGGTTAGAAGATCAGAAGAAGGCTAGAGGCTCTGGGGGCTCCCTCTCCTCTCCAGCTCAAATCCCCACTCCCTGCTCTGTTCATCCTTCTCCGTGGTTAAAGGCTTCACTTGTGCCAAGGCTAAACCATGGTTAATGCTAAACAAATTCCTCCTCAAGTACGAAATCCTGGAAAAGGTTAACCATGGTTAGTATAATGTTGAACCATGGCTATATTTGCCAAGAAAAAAATGGACAGAAAATCTATGTCCCGGGGGGGGGGGGACAAGAGAAAGGAGCTTGTGGCCCACTCCTGCTTCCTTAACCATGGTTAAGAATCAACAAGGTTAGGCCTGCACTGGGCCATTGATGTAAAAAGGTAAAGGTACCCCTGCCTGTACGCGCCAGTCTTGACAGACTCTAGGGTTGTGCGCTCATCTCACTCTAGAGGCCAGGAGCCAGTGCTGTCCGCAGACACTTCCGGGTCACGTGGCCAGCGTGACGAAGCTGCTCCGGCGAACCGGCACCACAGCAGCACATGGAAACGCCGTTTACCTTCCCGCTATAAAGCGGTACCTATTTATCTACTTGCACTTAAGGGTGCTTTTGAACTGCTAGGTGGGCAGGAGCTGGGACCGAACGATGGGAGCTCACCCCACCGTGGGGATTCGAACCGCTGACCATGCGATCGGCAAGTCCTAGGTGCTGAGGTTTTACCCACAGCACCACCCACGTCCCAGGGCCATTGATGTAAGCAGGTTCTTAATCATTTCTGCAGTGCTGACGGAGCTTTGCTTCTAGCATAAACCAAGCTGGTTTCACTCTAGTCTTGGCCATAAAGAATCAGATAGAAGAACGCTGCAGGCCGGAAATCACAAGGCAGAAGGAAGGGTCTGCTATACATGGGAGAGATGGGATGCTTGCTCTGGGTAACAGGAGGAATGCTTGCAATGCATTGGGGTGAACAACCCCACGCAAAATGCCCGGAAGGCAACAGGTATGGTTCACAAGCAGTAGGCAGCAAAGGAAGACAGGTAATCACTGGTAGTGCTAAGCTGATCGAAAGAGGAACTTTTACCTGGTTGGGGCTCTCTGCTTTTTTTCTTGAAGAGAAATAGGAACACAAAATAAACACATTTTTCTTCCTGTTTATCCCTGTCCCTCCCCCGCCCCATCTCCAGTTTCTTCTGTTGTCTCTTCTGTGCCGGCTGGGGCTGCTGGCAGACAAAGCCCAAAACATCTGGAGGGCATCGGGTTGACAAAGGCAACACAGAAACACACAAACTATCCCAGCAGATAAACACCTAGAAGGCTAATTGCTGAAGAATTGAGGCTTTTGAATTATGGTGCTGGAGGAGACTCTTGAGAGTCCCATGGACTGCAAGAAGAACAAACCTATCCATTCTTAAGGAAATCAGCCCTGAGTGCTCACTGGAAGGACAGATCCTGAAGCTGAGGCTCCAATACTTTGGCCACCTCATGAGAAGAGAAGACTCCCTGATGTTGGGAAAGATGGAGGGCACAAGGAGAAGGGGATGACAGAGGACGAGATGGTTGAACAGTGTTCTGGAAGCTACCAGCATGAGTTTGACCAAACTGCGGGAGGCAGTGGAAGGCAGGAGTGCCTGGCATGCTCTGGTCCATGGGGTCACGAAGAGTCAGACACAAGTAAATGACTAAACAACAACAACAACTATGTAAGTTTAACTACAGCAAGTCTGCAACTTACACAGGGTTTACGTTCTGCAGATCGCGCCTAAAGCCAAAATCGCCAATAGACCGAATGCGTTAGGTTCAATGGCTAGGGGAATTGCCAGAGTCATTTCCCCCATTTATTTATTTATTTATATTTATATTTTTCGCCATACATGCAAAGCTGAATGTGCACAAGTTAAATGAATGTAAGCAACTGTATTCATTTGAAATGAATAACGGGGCATCTTGATCCCATAAGCACGTATTTGGGGGGTGGGGTGGGGGGAGGAAGAAACAATTCTCTCCCTCTCTCATAATTTCACATGCGAATCATCAGCCCAGCGTGAAATTCTTCTACGTGAGCTCTCCCTGAGGTTTTTATTTTCTTGTAGCAGCTTGTGAGAGACATTCAACTGTCCCGACACTTGGTGGCACTGCTGCAATACTTATAATTACTCCTTCTGAGGAACGGTTGGTCTGGTCAGCTTCTGCTGAGGAATGCTATTTTGTCCTGAGCTATCTATAGTCCACTCTTGCAAAGAGCCGTCAGCAGTCCTGTTTTCCTGCACGGCGGCCCAGCTCCTGCTCCAAACAAGGAAGAGATGTTTGGCTGCCCAGCGCAAAAACATTCAAGGCTGTGACACGTTATCATCCCATAATATTTGCATGAAGAAATGATAAATTGAAGGGAGAGCGAAAAACACTCTGCTCATATCTGGGTTTACAGAAGAAAGTTCTGCCTGTACTTTTTGCAACCCTCCTCTATGTTTGGAATGTACCGTTAATTGCAGGAAATAATGAACCGTAATGGCAGGAATTAAAGAACCTCCTATAACACAGAGATTTCGGTGTCATCTTCTGACGATTGGCTGATTGCATTTGGATCCCCCCCTTCTTGTCCAATGAGCTCAGGTCAGTGTACATGGGTCACCCCTCCTCCCTTAAATCCCAAAACAACCCTGTGAGGTAGGTCAGGCTGAGAGGCAATGACTGGCCCAAGGTCACCCAGTGATCTTCATGGCCTAGCGGGGTTTTGAACCCTGGTCTGGCGGGTCCTAGCACTCTAACCACTATGCCACACTTCCTCTCCTGCTCCTCCTTCACTAGAGTGTACCCCATTTGCTAGCAGTAATTCACTCATATGAGAGACTTCAGCAGAGCACTCTTGGCAGGGAGGCAGCAAACCTGCCCCTGGGGGCCCGGTATTCAGAGTAAGTATCACTGGGCCCACAACCCAAGAGTGAGATACTTAATTCGTTCTGGAGGTCCGTTCTTAACCTGAAACTGTTCTTAACCTGAGGTACCACTTTAGCTAATGGGGCCTCCCGCTGCCACCACACGATTTCTGTTCTCATCCTGAAGCAAAGTTCTTAACCCGAGGTACTATTTCTGGGTTAGCTGATCCGTAACCTGAAGCGTCTGTCACCTGAAGTGTCTGTAACCCAAGGTACCACTGTAGAGCGGAGGAGGGTGGGGACAATACCTGTCCGCCTGTTCTCCATGAGCCTGCGAGCGCTCTGGGCTGCTACATAGATTGCAACAGCAACAGGTGGGTCAGAATGCCACCACAAATGTCTCTAGTGATGCCTTAACAATAGACATGCAGGGGAAATCTGCGGCCCTGCACTGGACTACAAATCCCATCATCGCTGACCAGTGAATCCCATCAGGGACTGATGGGAGCTGTTGTCCAACAACATGTGGAAGTAGACAGTTCCCCATTTGTACCCTACACTCCAGAGGGGTGTTAGAGGCAGAGTAAACATCCTGCATTGGGGGGGGGGACCCCAGTTCCATAGTTACACTATAGGTAAAACTAGTCTAAGCACCCATTCCCTCTCCCCAGTGACTATGGAAAATGTAGTTCTGTGAGGCACAGCTACAGTGGTACCTCAGGTTACAAATGCTTCAGGTTACAGACTCCGCTAACCTAGAAACAGTACCTTGGGTTAAGAACTTTGCTGCAGGATGAGAACAGAAATCGTGCTCCAGCGGCGCGGCATCAGCGGGAGGCCCCATTAGCTAAAGTGGTGCTTCAGGTTAAGAATGGACCTCCGGAACGAGTTAAGTACTTAACCCGAGGTACAACTGTATTTTAGCAGAGCACCTCATCAAGCTATAATTCCCAGGATTCCTTGTGGGAGACTGCATGGCGTTGAAGTGCAAGGCCAATATAATTTTGGTATGTAAATGAAGTGGAAGCCTGCCCTGCTTTCCCTCTTCCAGGGATCATTGGCTGCAGCTTAGATGAGCTTAGAGGCTGAGATGCTATTTGATCAATATGCCTAAAGACATACCTGCAGCAGCACTGCCTAGTTGTTAGTGTGTTGGACTAGGGCATGGAAGAGAAGGGTTCAAATCTCAGCTCAGCCACAAAGCTCACTGGGTGACCTTGAGCCAGCCACAGTTTCTTGGCCTAGCCTACCTCATAGGTTGTTGTAAGGATAAAACGGAGAGGGAGAGATATACACTGGCTTGAACACCTCGGAGCAAAGGAGAAGTCAGACTGCCTGCCGTTATCTGCACTGCGTGGCATTCACCCAGAGATCAGCTGACCATAAATCCAAACACCATTTTCACAAGGAAAAGGTTCAATATTTATCGCAGGTTTTAAAAAGAAATATATTAGCATTGTTATGATTACAATCAGAGCAGGACCGCACGCCAACCTTAAAAAGTTTATTTGGCTTTTACAATCGATAATAAAAGTTTTTAAACGGCAGCCGAGGAGGCACTCTGCAAGGAGGCCCAGTGGAAAATTTGATGCTATCTGAGAATAATCCACCAAACAAAACTGACTTGTGTTTTATAGCCACTCAAACAGAAATGAAAAAAGGGGATTCTCACAAAATTAACAGAGGAGAGGATTCATTCCCCTAGAAGATGCAAATCCCCCCCCCCCAAAAAAAATACAGTGGGCAAATGATTTGCCACACCCCAGCCTGCTCTGTTACTTCTCTATCAGCAAGGCAAGGACTCAGCAGAGCTCTGTCAGCAAGGCAAGGACTCAGCAGAGCATTACCAAAACTGGGATATTCAGGACTGGGAAGAGGAGGTGAAGAGGGAACAGGGTTTAGTGAGTGAGAAGAGGCTGTGACAGAGGGCAGTTCAGACTCAGAGGCTGGAGAGGAGGGGAGCCAGGAGGTAGAGATGAGGCAGAGAAATGAAAACAGCAGAGGAGAGAATGGTTGCAACACAGATGAAGTCCCCGATTACTTGGGGGGAAACCCTGGAGAGGAGGATTTAGGCTGCTGAGGACTTTTGTTCCTCGCAACTGCCTCATTGGGAAGAGTTGCTGTTTTTGGTTTCTGTGAATACAGAGTTAACTTCATTGACACAGTGGGGTTTCCCCCCCACCACTGACCTACACCTGACTCTGGCTCCTGACACAACAACAAGGTGGCCTTGGTGGGAGGTGAGCTAGACTTGCTCCCTGTGCCAACTGCAGGCTGGCCCAGGTCTGAATTGGGAAAGATGCTTTGAGTGGTGGCCCCTCCCCGAATGGACTTGCTGTACACCCACCTTGTCCGGTCGCTGCTGGCCATTAACGACCCAGGAAACTGCCTAAGGCTGGTCTATCTTCTAGCCCAACATTGTCTACAGTGACTGGCAACAGCTTTGCACTGTTTCAGGCAGAAATCTTTCTCAGCCTTACCTGGAGATGCCGGGGACTGAGCCTGAGACCTTCTACATGCCAAGCAGATGTTCTTCCACTGAGCTACAGCTCTTTCCACTTATTTGGGAGCAGAAGGAGAGACCATGGCAGCTACTATATCTC
The DNA here is from genome assembly GCF_965153285.1 of Podarcis tiliguerta. Classification (NCBI taxonomy): domain Eukaryota; kingdom Metazoa; phylum Chordata; class Lepidosauria; order Squamata; family Lacertidae; genus Podarcis; species Podarcis tiliguerta. The sequence continues at coordinate 13,536,385 of NC_139539.1, forward strand.
CCAGAGAGAGGACACTCTAAAGGTGATGGGTCTTCCTTTTTACTGCTCTCCCTTGGTGAAGGAGTGGCAAGCGACAATGCCAGGAGGCTCCAGGGACGGGCACTGAGCCCCACACTGGGTTGTGAACATTGCCAAGTGCCCAATGATGCCAACTTCTAATGCTGCTCCTGACACAGGCTGCACGTCCACCTGTACATTTAAGGCACATTTAAAGTACCGTATTTTTTGCTCTATAAGACTCACTTTTTCCCTCCTAAAAAGTAAGGGGAAATGTGTGTGCGTCTTATGGAGCGAATGCAGGCTGCACAGCTATCCCAGAAGCCAGAACAGCAAGAGGGATCGCTGCTTTCGCTGCGCAGCAATCCCTCTTGTTGTTCTGGCTTCTGAGATTCAGAATATTTTTTTTTCTTGTTTTCCTCCTCCAAAAAACTAGGTGCATCTTATGGTCTGGTGCGTCTTATAGGGCGAAAAATACGGTACATATCTTTTCTACCCAGCCACCCAAAAAATCCTGTCTTTTACCCTTCACAGAGCTACAATTCCTGGCTACAGAAATTAACAGGCTACAATTCCCATTATTCTTAGTGCTTTACATGTAAGGTGTGTGCATAGCTACTCTCTCTCTCACACACAAACACACTCTTTGCTTTGGCATGCCTTGCAAGGAAACCCGTTGCCACAAATTCAGCACCCTTCATGAACCTCTTTCGCCCCAGGGCTGGCAGTTTGGAAAGCCGTCACCCCCCCCCCAAAGGCTGGATTTCTCACAGGGTCCTCATTTTGCTAATCACCACCTCCCAGCCAAGTTGACGGGAGGCCTTTCTGGCAACCCCTTTCTGTCTCAGGTCTGTGTTCTTCCGGGAAATGGCACTGTATCCAGAAGACCGAGAAGAACAGACTTGTCTGCAGCGCTGCTGGACTACCACCAGCCCTAGTCAACATGCATGGTATGCTGGGAGTTGTTGTTCATTGGGAGTTGTAGTTCACCCTGTGATGATCTCAAGAGCCTTTGGTAAGGGCAAGGGGAGGGAGACATTTTTACGGCTGCATAGACTCGGGTGTGCATCCTTTGACTGAGGCGGAACTGCAACTTCTGTTTGCCCCAAAGTAAACAGAGACTCCTTTTAGGAACTCATCAATGCATTGCTCTTATTCACCCCTTTGCTCTGGTTCACTGCCTTATTCAAAAGGTTGCCCGTAGGGGGAATCCGAGATCTTATGAAGTGCCATGATTTGAGAAATGTGTGGCGAATTGATTCGAGACAAGATTTGCATTGCCTTGGGCCACAGTTGTCAAAAATGAACCACCGCAAGGCGGGTTTGTATGGGCTCCAGGAGCAGGGGCGAGGGCAGAGGAATAAGAATGCTTTGTTCCTGGGGAATAATGTCAACCACAAGGGTATCAGTAATACAAACTGAGAATAGTCTGACTTATATATTCTTTTTCCTATAATTTCTTGGCTAGTCAATCATTTATGGATTTTTTTCCTTCTTCAACACAAGCAGGACATAGCTCAGTCAGCAGAGCATGAGACTCAAATCTCAGGATCGTGGGTTCCAGCCCCACGTTGGGCAAAAGATTCCTACACTGTAGGGGGTTGGACTAGATGACCCTTGTGATCCCTTCCAACTCTACAATTCCTTGGTGCCATTTTTACACCCCAAAACCAGGACATGTCAGGAATTTTCCTGACGTATGGCAAGCCTAACTCTGGGTCTCACTGCTTTTCCCTTTTTTTTCTGCACTTGGCCAGCTCCCCAAATCTGACCCCCCCCCCTCCATTTCATTTAAATCAGACTGTCCAACTGCTAAATAGCTTGCTCCTTTAAGCTTGTGCTCTCCTCCACCCTGGGCACCCACTAAATCTGTTCTGGGGGTTCCCCCAACCCCCCAGAGAAGATCTGAGGAGGCCACTGGGCTCATGCAGAAAACAAGGGGAAGTTTCCTTGTGCAAGCCTTTGTCCTTGCATAACAGGCTTGTGGGTGAACTTTATCTTGCCCTCTCATGGTTATGTGGATTACAGTACAGAGTTACCTCGGGTTAAGTACTTAATTCGTTCCGGAGGTCCATGGAACTGTTCTTAACCTGAAGCACCACTTTAGCTAATGGGGCCTCCCGCCACCACTGCACGATTTCTGTTCTCATCCTGAAGCAACGTTCTTAACCTGAGGTACGATTTCTGGGTTAGCGGAGTCTGAAGAGTATGTAACCTGAAGCGTATGTAACCCAAGGTACCACTGTACTATTGATTTGCCAGTGCGTCTCTGCATGCACTAACCTTGCAATATTTTGGGGTTGCAGTGGAATATTTGCAGTGCACAATAAGGCATATTCTGAATGATTAGGCTGCTGTTCACGGAACAATGCAGCCACTTTATAGCTGCTGTGGAGAAAACGAAAGGAGAAATAATCTGACTCGCTGTATTATTGCCACCACATTATTATAGACAGAAGCTACCAAAGATCACAAGGGAAGATGCCGGATCCCATAGCAGGTTTTACCCAGCTCATTCAGATCTGCCGTGATTTGCAATCAGGAAGGAATGCAAAAGGCAGCCATCCACCCTCCTTCCTGCAAATGCAATTCTGGGTTCCAAATAACATGACCTCCTGCTAGAGAGGAAAAAGTTCGCCTGTGAGAAAAGGTTTACTCGGGATTCCTTCCAATGCTTCACAGAGTGAGCTGATTTGGAAGTTTTTGGACATCACCATAATTCACTCCCCAGCAACTTCATGCAGCCAAAGGAGGGGCAGGATTAGGGCAAAGGAGATAAGGAGGTGGAAAGTGTACCTAGTAATGGCAATCTATGCCAGTCTCCAAATAATGTTGTTGTTGTTGTTATACTTCTTTTTTCTGCCTTTTTTCCAGACTCAACAAGGCTAAAAATAAAATTAAGCCTCCCATGAATAAAACACAGGAAGCTGGGGGAAAATAGTTTCAAAATAATTCAGCTACAATTGAATGAAAATGCTATTAAAGCAAAGCTATTAAAACCTTGATAGTAAAAGCAGCACAGCATTTAAAAATAGTGAGTTCCTGTCAGGGAACCGCCATCAGTGTCTGAGGGAGAGAGCAAGCTCCGAAGGGATCCGAGAGAGCGTCCCGGGAGTGGGAGAGGCAGCCCGTCTTCTGGGGAAGAGAATCAACGTAGCTCCAGTGGAGAAGGAGGCAGATGGGGGAAGCGGCGAGGCGGTCCCATGATTCCTTGCCGGGGACCAGCGGGGAGAGGAAGGGTCCTCCGCTACCCACAGCCTCCTTGCGCAGAAGGCTTCCGCGCAGGGAGAGTAGGCGGAGACTGGGCGTCAAAGAGCTTCTTTGCTGGAAGAAGTTTAAGAAACGCCCACTGACGGATTCTGCCAGCGATTGAGACAGTCACGGGCGAGTGGCTGCCCGGACAGGAAAGGTTCACTAAGGTAACCCAGCCAGAGGTTGGGACAAGCTTACGCACGAGCAACCCCTAGAACCATTACAGTTCCCAAAAGCAGAATAAAAGTCTTCACCTGCCGGAGGAAGGACAACCAAGAGGGAACCAGTCTAGCCTCTCTAGGAAGGGAGTTCCGACGTCTGGGAGCAGCCACCAAAAAGGCCCTCTCCTATGTCCCCATCAGATATGCCTGTGAGGGTATCGGGACTGAGAGAAAGAGGCTCACACAAAGATCTCAAAGCCCGGGCAGGTTCATATGGGAGAACTGTAGCTTTTGCTTGGTTTGTAGACGTCCGCCCTTGTGTGTCTGCCATGCCTCTCAATGAACACAGAAAAGAGGTTGTGTGCACATGCACAGACGTGGTTAGGCTGCTAGTTAGATGAGCCAGATATTTCAAAGAATTGTGGAGTTTCAGAGTTTGATGGAATCTTGAAGATCATTCCCTCCAACCTGTTGCTCAGTGCAGCATCCGCAATGCTGGATTCAACTACAGCATCCCTGACAGATGGCCTACCAACATCTGTGTAAATAGCTCCAGCAAAGCAGAACTGGCCACCTCCTGAGGCAGGTTGTTTCACTGTTGAACAACACTTACCATTAGGAAGTTTGATAAAATTGCATCTTACATAGTTGTTGCTCCACTGGAATTAATGGAAATGTCTTGGCACTGGAGCAGTTCATGGCTAGTCCATCATTAGCTTTTTAGCAACAGGAAAGGAGATCAACCACATAAGTATTATGTAAAGCGATTTTTCTTCCTGCATAAGCACACATTTACTCTGCATGAGAAAGGGAGGATTCAGTTACAAAAAATGACTGAGCATCCCCCTACTATACGCTCCAGTCCCTTTTCTTTCGTCAAACCTAACTCTGCTCAGCAAGGTTTGGGTTCTTGTTGAGCGTCTTCTTAGAGAACTTCCTTGGAAAGACATGGAACTTGGTCCCAGGCATGGAGTCAAAGTAAACATTTAAGACACATGCCCTGTATAATTTTCAGGATGGAGCAGTGTTGAAGTGTACTTAGAGGGCGAAGGCAGGAGAAGTGACTTTTGTGCTGTTGTAACGTGGTGCAAAGAGCTAGCCTACAGACAAGGAAGTTTATATTTCAAATAATATTTTTAACTGCATGTGGCAGAGTACAGAACTTATCAGGTTGCTTTTCTTTCCTAAGCTGACACGGTAGTCGCATGAATTGAGATGTACACGAAACCACTCGCAGAAACTCCCTTTTCCACAAAGCTCTTCTATATTTATCTATTCATAATATATTTCTTTGTTTCTTGGTTTATTTAACATTTTGCAGCTGCCCTTCCCCCAAAGATTCAAGGGCAGTGTGTAGAAAATTATGAAAACGATTAACACCGTGTATAAATACAATGCATTTAAGCAAACAAACAGAGAAAACAGCAAAAAAATGTGTGTTTCTTAGTGCCTTTTAAAAATTAGGTTTTCTTTATATACACAAACAAAAACAAATTATTGAAATGCTAAAGTAAAAAGAAAGTCTGTGTTTCAAAAACTTCCTGTTGCGTTTCCCTTTAAACTTTTCTCTCTATATAATAAAAATGTAAGGATGTCACCGTGCAGCCCCCAGGGGATTTGTAACACCTCATCACAATCCCAGGTTTACATGAAGTCATGGTGGGCTGGGGGAGTAAAAGTGAACTCAGGTTACGCAACAATAGAGGCCATAGCATGGGCAGGACATTGAGAGGGGGAAAGTGGGGGGTTAAAACAATGGTGGAAGTTTGAAGAAAGTGCCTTCATTGTATGAATGGGCTATCGAATGTTTGAGGGCTCCCCATTCTTGATCTCTCTCATATGGGGCAGCTTAGGAATAGAAAAGGGGGAAAATTGAATCCAGTGAGAATGGAGAGTCACTGACAGGAAAAAGTACCTGTTTTAAACAAGAGCAGAAGTTTAAGGAAAGTGGACTTAGACGGACACTGAGGAAAAAAATTGTGGTTTTAATTCACAGCAGAACCCATTAAAATAGGCTTCAAACATTTTTTTAAATTCCAGTTTTGTTGTTGCATATTTCCCAGTCCTGCTATGTTACTATAACCTGGGTTGACAGATTGTCTAGCTTTAGTTTGGCTATTGGGCAAGAAGATGTTAAACCGACAAACTCAGCAGCCATATATTAAACCATTATGGTTGCACAGCAACCCAATCTGCTCATTACAATTGTGGGTGGCTCAGGGAGAATATATTTCAGCTGAACAAAGAACAAGGAAGAAATGGCTGGCGGATTGTGCCACACAAATGTTGAGGTAGCGCGCAAACCAATAGCTGTGACCCTTGATCCTTGGACTGATCTAGCAGCACTCTGTGAACAAAAAATGCTCTAAAAAAACTCCTTATTCTAAAAGCAGGTTCGGGAATTCACTGCTAGCATTCTGCCACCCATTGCCATCAATACGGGGAAGTCCAAACTCAATGAAGAGTTACCAGCAATATCACATTTATTTTATAATGCAGAATGCTGCAGTCTGGCTTTTGGACGAAGCATCTCTGTATCAACATACAGTGGTACCTCTGATTGCAAACGGGATCCATTCCGGAGGCCCGTTTGCAACATGAGCAGAACGCAACCCACATCTGTGCATGCGCAGGTCGCAATTCGCTGCTTCTGCGCATGCGCGTGATGTCATTTTGCACGTCTGCTCATGCGCGAGCGGCAAAACCTGGAAGTAACCCTTTCCGGTACTTCCGGGTTGCCGCGGGACGCAACCTAAAAACATGCAACCTGAAGCAAACGTAACATGAGGTATGACTGTACTGGCTGCCAGTATGTTGCTGAACTAAATTCAAGGTACTACTGTTAGTGTAGAGAGCTAGCCCTAAACAACCCAGGACCACGTTACCTGCCTTGCCAGATCTGATTATACAGCAGCCAGATCCCTGTGATCATCTGGGGAAGCCCTCCTGACCGTCTGAGAGTTATCACATATTGATTCAGTTTCTACACAAAGGAAGGCGTTTAGTGCAAATTAAGGTTTCTGGTGTAATGGAACAAGTACTCTAGAAGACTGTTCTAAGTCTCACTGAAATCAGACAGGCACCCACAACTCTGCCGAAAACTTGTCTGTTTCGCCAAGCATTTTTAGAGAATTAATTTGATTCAGTGTTGGGTCATTTGTTCAGTATTTTACAGTTGCATAACTTTACGATGTCTTATGAGTTTGGGGCTTTTTTGGTGTTTTTTTTAATGACTTGGCAATTTAGAAATGCTCTTATGAGTAAATAAATGAATAAATAAGGAAGCTACTTTTCTGGGCACTGCCCATCTTTTTTTAAAAAGCTCACAGTACAAAAAGAAATAAGCAATAAAATACAGGATAAACCATGCAAAAATTACAAAACTCATCCAATATCTGCTTGTTTGCATAGGAACTGACTTGGACCCTGAGATCATCATCTGATGCCCTTCTTTGTGTGCCTCCCCCATGAGTGGTCCAGAGGGCAGCAAGGCAAGAACAGGCCTTTTCTGTGGCGGCTCCCTATTTGTGGAATGCTCTCCCTAGGGAGACCCGCCTGGCACCTTCATTACCTATCTTAAGATACCGGGCAAAAACTTTCCTCTTTAACCAGGCCTTTGACCTTTAACTATCTGTGGCCTTTTAGAAGTGGGTGGGATGTTTTTGAGGGGTCCCCTCCCCTAGTTTTAATACACCTACGTAGGTTTTTTGCTTGTTTGGCTGATTGGTTGTAAATTGTTTTGGGTTGCCTTGGGAAGTGTCGGATTAAATTACCGTAACTCCTCAAATGTTTAAGTTTGACCTTTTGTTGTGCCCTGAGGTGCCTGGTTTTGCTCCCCCGTCAACCCTTCCTTAAGGGGTAATCAAGGCTGACCTCTACGACCTTTGTCTCACGCCTGCCAACATCCTGATGTGGTTTAAACCACTTTGTCAATTTCACAGGAAAGATCTAAAATAATGTTTAGCCTAGATCTGCACTATGAGGGCCCTTCAGTCAGTCAGGGAGGGTAGAAAGCGATGTTTCTGATCCCAGGCTTACCTAGTCTTGCAGCTAGTACATAAGAGATGCTATCTCTCTACATGCTAGTACAGTGGTACCTCGGGTTACATACGCTTCAGGTTACAGACTCCGCTAACCCAGAAATAGTGCTTCAGCTTAAGAACTTTGCTTCAGGATGAGAACAGAAATTGTGCTCCTGCTGCTGCAGGAGGCCCCATTAGCTAAAGTGGTGCTTCAGGTTAAGAACAGTTTCAGGTTAAGAACAGACCTGAGGTACCACTGTAGTCGGAGCCAGTTCAGAAGCTAGAATCACCTTTGATTTAAACTGATTGCAAGACCCATAGCTGTCAACTTTCAGATTTGAAAATAAGGGATCAGCAGCCTCACCTGTCCCGGGGACAGTCTATGGGATATCTAACAATCCGGGATAGCAGCGGGAAACGGTGCTGGAATAAGGGAGTTTCCCGCAAAAATAGGGAAGGTTGACAGCTATGGCAATACAATGTTCTGTATATCTTGTCAATAAATCAAATCAAAGGTTTAAACAGGAGTCAGCAAACTTTTTCAGCAGGGGGCCAGTCCACTGTGCCTCAGACCTTGTGGGGGGCCGGACTATTTTTTTTTTTGGGGGGGGGGGGGAATGAACGAATTCCTATGCCCCACAAATAACCCAGAGATGCATTTTAAATAAAAGGACACATTCTACTCATGTTAAAACACGCTGATTCCTGGACTGTTCGCGGGCCGAATTTAGAAGGCGATTGGGCCGAATCCGGCCCCCGGGCCTTGGTTTGCCTACCCATGGTTTAAAGCAGAGCTGGTGAAGTTTGATTCAAGAGGAATCTGAACCTGCCTCTGGTTTTTTAGCTGAGTTATGGTGAGTAGTGGAGCTTACAATTTATTCGGCTATTCTACTGTGGGTTTAATCCTAGTGCTAAAGGTAGGACACTGAGAGGCCCAGCCAAATTGGTCTTCCTAATGACCCCCATGGGGGTAGCCAAGGTACAGAGTGGGGCAAGAGCTCTCTTAAGGAACTCCAGGTCCGTCACAGAAATCTAAATGGCAAATTAATCAACCTCACCCATGTTGCTTTTATTCCAAAAAATAAATTTAAAGGTTGCATTTCTCCCCAAGTACAGGAACAGAGAAAGGTAGCTTATAGCGACTCAACTCACCCATCTAGCTCAGCACTGTCTTCACTGACCAGCAGCTGCACTCCAGGGTTTCAATATATTATTATTATTATTATTATTATTATTATTATTATTATTATTATTTCAGATGAGTGGGGCATTCCCAGCCATATCTGGAGATGGCAGGAATTGAACCTGTGACCTTGTGCACATGAGAAGCAGATGCTCTGCTACTGAGCTATGGCCCTTAATGTTAGAACTATGCAAATACCCTTCATGGCACATCTTACGTTAGACAGAGTCCTAGAGTCCTATTCTGAGCTTTCCCAGATTGGGGAAGAAGGCTCTAAGACCCTGTCAGACGGGCTCCTCTTTACCTACCTTTGGGAGGGCAGAGAGAAGACTGGGTGAACATCAAATTTTGGCCTTGCACAGGGCGTCATAGTACCCAAGTCTGTCACTGGTGATGGGATCTGTAGTCCAGGCCACATGCTCCCCGCCCCGGTTTTAGAAGCTTAAGCATTTTTGTGCAAACTAATCTATTCCAATTGCCCTATTTTTGTCCCATCTCTACTAAATGCTCTTCATTTGGCAGAGCAAACACGCAATTGCCTGCAATGCTCCAAATTTAGAACACGCCGACTCACCGTAGACGTATATAATGACCTCGCTTTTCATTTCTGATCCATTTCCTCATAGCTCTCAGCTCTGCTTTGGACAAACTAGGCAGGACTGTGGGTCCCAAACTCATTGCCTATAAAAAGGACCGCAAAGAACCCACATTACAAATCTTTTCCTTTTTTTAAAGTGGTTTTTCATTAGTGCAAGAAAGCACTGTTGTGAAAGCTGCTCCTTTTCTGAACCACCAGGAGACCCCAATCACAGTGAGTAGGAAGGAGGGCAACCTGCAACACTGAGAAACTGTGTGGGCAAAGGTGGCAGCAATGTGACAAAGCAGCTGCCTTGCAAGCCGGAAGTGTCAGGCTCAAGCCAGGTGAGACTGGGAGACAGCCATGCGGGAAATACCAGAGAGCCATTGCTACTCAGTGTGGACAGTGCTGAGTTACACAGAAAACAATGGTCTGAGTCAGAATAAGCGTTCCTATGTTTCCACACAGAGGCTGATCTCCTTGATTTGCCTTGTATAGATTCTTATTCCAACTGTCCTCTATTGACTGGGGTTTCTTACTTGAGTCACGACTTATGCACCTGATCTTGAGTCACGACTTATGGAGTTTGGAGTTTGGATTTGATATCCCGCCTTTCACTCCCTTTAAGGAGTCTCAAAGCGGCTAACAATCTCCTTTCCCTTCCTCTCCCACAACAAACCCTCTGTGAGGTGAGTGGGGCTGAGAGACTTCAGAGAAGTGTGACTGGCCCAAGGTCACCCAGCAGCTGCATGTGGAGGAGCGGAGACGCGAACCCGGTTCCCCAGATTACGAGACTACCGCTCTTAACCACTACACCACACTGACTTATGCACCTGATCCACCCTTGGAACACTGATGAAAGGCAGGCTTCTTATTTAAGTAATTGATGTGTGTTGTGTGTGGTTATGTGTGTGTACAGTCATACCTTGGATCCCAAACGCCTTGGTACTCGGACATTTTGGCCCTCAAATGCTGCAAACCTGGAATTGAGTGTTCCATTTTGCAAACATTCTTTAGAACCCGAAAGTCCGACAGGGCTTCCACGGCTTCCGATTGGCCGCAGGAGCTTCCTGCAGCCAATCAGAAGTCGCGCTTTGGTTTCTGACTGTTTTGGAAGTCGAACTGACTTCCGGAACGGATTCCATTCGACTTCCAAGGTCTGACTGTACTATGATTTCGGCGGAAAGGAAAGGAAAATAAAGACATATTTTCCACTCAGTAAAATGCAGGGAGCTATTGCTCTGGGTGAGGACACTCTGATTGCAAATGACTTAGGGCTCATCCACACTTTCCTTTGATCCATATTCATTGACATCTGTATCAATCTCTTACCCCAGGTCTGAAAAATCTTCTTTTTGCTCTGCTGCTTGCTCCAGTGAAAACCCAATATTAACTGCCGAATCAGGTTTTAAAAGATCCAGGGGAAACCCAAAGGGAGTCCCTAAACCTCTCCCAAAATAGCTCCTGAATGGCATTCCTTGTATTTTCCCCCAGACCTGTGTTGTCTGCTCTCACCTCCTCGCCTTCTTTCTTTCTTTGCCTACCCCTCAAGGATCATTTTGCAGTTTTCTTTTCAACTTCTGAGCAGTGCACGTCCGGTTCTCAGAAGGAAGGATTCTTAAATCAATACACTGAACTGGCATTCTAATCTGAGAAAGCACAGAACTGGCATTGACCCTAAACCAGGGGGAAGAAAGCTATGAGCTCAGTTAGTACAGTACAGCATGAGATTCTTAATCTCAGAGTTGTGGCTCTGAGCCCAACATTGGGCAAAAGATTCCTGCACTGTAGGGGGTTGGACTAGATGACCCTCGTGGTTCCTTCCAATTCTATGATTCCCTCCGGATGTCTTTGGACCCCAGCTCTCATCACCCCTGACCTGTGGCCACTGATTTTCAGCGTGCTTTCCAAAGTCACTCGCCAAATGACCCGAGACAGCTGATTACCTTGAAGCAATCTGATGATGCTGATAAGATACAAGAGCCACTTATTTCTTTTTAATTAGCTATGTGGATCCCACAGAGCAAGGAATTGCCAGATGGAGCAAAGAAGAAGAAGAAGAAACCGAGGAAGAATTTCAAACCACAGACGGGTTTAAGTAAATAGAAACGAATTGTTTCAAAAAAAGCTCCAAATGTAAACCACATTCCCATCCTGCAACTCAGACCCCTCAGAGTTCCTTACAAGTTAGCTTCTTAAGTCGATTACAGAATTCAGTCCACAGATGTGGCTTTTTAAGCAGGGAGAGAATAACATGGAAGGAGCAGGAAGGAGCATGCATGAACTGGGCTGATAACACATGACTAATCCATTCCTAAAACGCATCTACATGAAAGTTAAGGGCCATTCTTCATGCTGGTAGCACTGAACCAGAATATTTCTGAAGAAGAAGCCCTGGCTGAACACACTGAAACTATTGGACAAGATGTGTTTGAATCATAAGAACATGAAAACAGAGCCCTGCTGGGTCAGACAGATGACCCGTCTAGACCAGCATTCTCACACATACTGGTAAATCAGGGAAAGCTACAAGCTGCATTTTATGGATCACTCAAATGCGTTGATCTGTGCTACATAAACACAAGCCCACACATTCTTCTGCTTTTTATTACAGCAGAAAACACAGTGAGGAGTAATTTCAACATGCTTGGTCTCCTCCTCGTTTGGCTTCCCCTTTTCTGTACTTCCCTTTCGGATCTTTCCCTCGAAGCTAGATTAATCCAAATAATGCTTAGCATTTAGAACGACATTTTCCCGAGTTCTCAGAACACTTCACCAAACATTATCTCAGCAACTTTCGCGGCAGCTTTACAACGTGGGACGCTGCTGTGGCCCCCACACTGCAGAAGTGGGAGGGGTGCTCTGAGGCTGAGGGAAGTTGCTTGCCATTTATAGAGTTCTTGCCTGAGGTACAAACTACGGCTTTCCTGGTTCAATGTCTGCACTCAACCTCAATACCAGTTCCTCTTCCGAGCATATTAATGGCTTTATCAAAGAGTCACTCCACAAGGGGGTACATTCACACATGGGAAATACTGAATTAGATTTCCTGGTTACAATGCTAGTGCTTACGTCCTGTTTGCTAACATTTCTTTCATATTGCAGTACCTGTTGCATTACGGAGCTGTGGCTTTTTTTACCAATATTACCAGCGTGTCACACTAAATTCCATTCACACCAGTGGCCAACGATGAACATCACTGGGCAGCATCGCTGCTTTCCCACTCTTTCTGCACATGCACGCTTCTGATCCCTCATGAAAACAGCAAGGAAAAAATTGCATACCACCCCAAATTTGACGTGCTTTCGAACTGCTAGGTTGGCAGGAGCAGAGACCGAGCAACGGGAGCTCACCCTGTCCCGGGGATTTGAACTGCCGACCTTCTGATCAGCAAGTCCTAGGCTCTGTGGTTTAACCCACAGCGCCACCCGAGTCCCTAGCTGTAGGGTATGAGTCTCTTAATCTCAGGGTTGTGGGTTCGAACCCCACAACCTCTTCACACTTCCTAATCGACACACTTCCTAATCGAGAGGAGGACGCCATTTTCCTTTGCCACGTTCCCAGTAACCCTTTTGATTCAGAAGCCGGCATGCCAAATAACCATAACTTTGCCAAACAAAACCTGAATGGAAGAAATACACTTTGTTCCATTGGATGACCGTTCCCATCACCCTCGCTACCAAGGCCAATGATTAGCACAGCGCACAGAACACAATTCACAATCCCATCTATTTTCCTTTTTAGCATCTCAAAATACATTATCTTGAATTTTAATCTTATTTTTTTGCCAAGACAGCCTTAAGCTCGCAATATTTTTAGCCGCTATCCTGAATCAGCTGATACCTTGTGGCAGTCATCCCCGCCGCATTCCAGACAGGGCATCATAAAGCGAACCTGTGCCCCCAGGCCTCAGCCACCATCATGACTCCATGCGCTCCGGCTTCCCCCCGATACGTAAGCAGCCTATCGGCGAAAGGAGGATCCCTGGCAAAACAGGACTTTCCTCCCTTTTCCTCCCTCCGCATGCACACTTCCCAAAATCTGCTCCAGAGGGTTGGAGGGGAGTCCCAAGAACAGAGTTAGGGGCACACGGGGTAGAAAAGTGGAAGACATTCTGCTGCACAAGTGGAAATCCATGCAATGATAGGATCAGCGTTAGCAATTAGCCAGTCGCCAGGCGCGTTTTGCGACCACCGTGGGTCCCATTGTGACCACATGGAGATCTCTGGAAGCCAGGTTGGTGACTGACATCTCCACCTGGCTGGCCCCTCCAGCTTTCTCAAGCAGGTAAGCAGAAGAGCTCATTTATCACATTTCTATTCCTCTTCTTTCTCCAAGGAGTACATGGTTCATCCCCTCATCCTCGGTTAATCACTACAACAACCCTGTGAGGTAGGTTAAGAGGTTGTGGCTAGTCAGACACTCTATCCACTACACCGCACTGCCTTCCTAGAGTGCTTCAGCTATGGGGCAGCTATGTATATCTGTCTTTTCAGTGCCAGGTAAAGACCTTCCTCTTCTCCTAGACCTTGGATGGTTAATTTGTATGTTCTGCTGAGAATTTTACTGGTTTGCTTTTATATAGTTGGAGAGAGAGCCAGCATAGTGTAGTGGTTAGAGACACGGGTGCAGGAGAACAGAGTTCAAACCCCACTCAGCCGTGAAGCTCACTGGGAAACCTTGTCACCTTTACTAAGCCTAACCTACCTTTCAGGGTTGCTGTGAGAACAGGAAAGGGAAGAATCATGTATGCAACCCATATTTGGGGAAAGACTGAATTAGACCCACTTACTAAGAATTGATGCTTTTGAATTATGGTGCTGGAGGAGACTCTTGAGAGTCCCATGGACTGCAAAAAGATCAAACGCATCCATTCTTAAGGAAATCAGCCCTGAGTGCTCACTGGAAGGACAGATCCTGAAGCTGAGGCTCCAATACTTTGGCCACCTCATGAGAAGAGAAGACTCCCTGGAAAAGACCCTGATGTTGGGAAAGATGGAGGGCACAAGGAGAAGGGGATGACAGAGGACGAGATGGTTGGACAGTGTTCTCGAAGCTGACCAAACTGCGGGAGGCAGTGGAAGACAGGAGTGCCTGGCATGCTCTGGTCCATGGGGTCACGAAGAGTCGGACACGACTACACAACAACAACAACACTAATATAGTTTATAGCAGGGATGAAAATGAATACAATGCACAGACTTCAGCAATGTGGATTTGGGGGCAGCGATCCTTAATGTGGTTGCAATATGTACACAGAAATGCCCCGATTTTCATCACAGGGCCCGCGATTCTGGTTGTGAATATTACAATGTCACTCCTGTTCTAAACGGCACTCTCTTATTCTGGAAACCCCCAGAACTAAAAATGTATCTTAAAAAAATAATAATTTCAGCTTCCTCCCACTTATCAAACCACACACCAACCGTGAATCAGCCTTTGTTTCTGTCTGGGAAATAATGAAAGCGATTAAGCTTAATTCCCCTTCTTGTAGGCAACTGTTGTGGTTCAGAACACATTAAATACTAAATGTAAAATTAGTACAAAGTGCTTTATAATATTTCACCCCCCTTATCCTTTGTCTCAACAACAATATCATATCCTGAGTTGTAGACGCCACAGCTTCACCCCCAGCCACATGAACCTACTAATACAAGTTTGTGGCATCTGTGCATTTAACAACAACAACAACAACAACCATATAGACACCCCCTCTCAGTGCTCTGATTTGCCGGCACACCTAACTAGAGCATGTTTCTCATGCAAACACTCAAAACTCTTTTTTCTTTCTTTCTTTTTTTGCAAATGGAGAGTCAATAGGAAAGTGTTTCTTGGCTCTCAGTTTAAGCCCATTACAGAAAAAGACAGAGAAAACTCAGGTTTTTAAAAGCAGCAACAACTACAGTTATCCTCGCATATCTGTCATCTTCCGGCTGCGTTGCTAAATCCAGCTTTAAATATATATATATATGCAGAGATTACTAATCATTTGAAGGGGGGGGGGAATAATCATGTTGCAACAGCGGACCATCTGGCTCCAAACTTTCAGCCACAAGGAGAAGACAGCTCCTTCGGGATCTATGCATTGATCTTGAGGTTGAGGGGGTTTCTTTGGGGGCGGGGGTTTAAAGACTAGCAGCCGCAATAACTCCACGTCGACCACAACAAAAGACAACAGCAACAAGAGCAACCCAAAGGACTTTTTGCACAAAACCTCCAAGCCAGAACTTTTCTGCCAAACGGCGCCGAAGGGGTGGCTGGGGGAGGCGGGGAGGAACCCAAACACAACAGATTAGGAGTGTGAAACCCAAATACAGACCGTAGAGGGAGCTTGCTGCCGCCGCTTATGAACACAGCCTTTCAAAGCTCGGACACGCCAAGCGAGGGAACAAGACGCCGATTCTCTTGCAAAAAAACATAAAGCAGGCAAGCGGCTTGCTGCTGGCAGACACCACATTTGCAGCCTTGCAGGGGAAAATAAAAAATCTCGCCCACCGCGCCCCGCAGACAGACAGACACACACACACACACAGGCACGTTGACACCGCCAAGAACCCCCCCCCCCGAACTTACCCAACAAAAGCAGCCGGTGCGTCTGCTTGTATTGCCTCTTCTCGGCTTTGAGCGACTTGTCGATGCTTTTGCTCCTCTTGATGTCCGCTTTCTCTTTGGCCTTGATGTCCTGCTTCAGCTTGACCGCTATCGCCGCCGGACACTCGCCGCGGTCCACCACCTCCACTTCCACGTTGCCGTAGGAGGGGATGGGCAGGTGGTCCCCGCCGGGCCGGAGGCTGTAGCACATCCCCATGCTGCTGCTGGAGGAGGAAGAAGAGGACGGGGTGGGACCCGGGAGACCCCCGGACCGGACACGATGCGCGGTGCGCGCGCCCCGAGCCGAGGGATGGGACTGGAGGGGGGGGCGTGGGAGGCTGGGTGAGTTCTCTCCCCTCCTCCTCCTCCTCCTCCTCCTCACTTTCTCGCTCCTACGGGTTTTTTCTTTAAAATGACCCAGGCAAACTCTGGGTGGGCTTCCCTCCGGGGGAATCCTGCGCTCCCCTTTCCCAGGGTGGCTTTTAAGGTGGAACCGTCTCGTCGGAACTCAAGGGCGCATTTTCTCCTGCTACTCCGGGTTCATCTTTTGCCCCCTTCCAGTAATTACACGTGACTGAGACGCGTTTACCGTAATCTCCAGAAAACCCGAAGGCGCGGAAGTCACTTCCTTCTGCCCCGACACTTGTCTTTTGGTTGGCTCCTCCTCCTCCTCCTCCTCCTCCTCGGGGCCGCTAGCGCAATTTCTTCATCTTTTCCTTCCCGGTGAATTGCACAAACGGCACTGTTGCTGCTGCTGCTGCTGCTGCTGCTGCTTTGAAATAGGGGAGGAAAAGGGTTTTAATATTTTTTTTAAAGAAACCCCAAAGAAGGATGGAATAATTTGGCCACGCCGGGAGGTTCCTTTGGTTCCAGCGACGGAGTCCCGTTTAAATCAATGGGATTTCGGGGCGGGGGCGGGGACTCGCTTTGGCAGGATTAAACGAGATTACGGGACACATTTAACACAACATCCCGTTTCCCACAAAATCTCTCCCCCCCCTTCCCCAGTTAGTGACACACCCGTGGCCAGGGACCTGCAGAGGCCCCGAGCGCTGGAAAGATGATGGTGCCCACCCATATGAAATTCAGAATTTAAAGCAATACTAAACCGTAACACAATTAAAAACAAAAATATTAAATAAGACATGCATTTCTTGCGGTATATGACATAATCTGGGTTGTTGTTTTTTGCATTGCTTCCATCTGCGTTAATAGGACGCCCCCTGGTTGGGTGGGGAGAAGTAATAAAAATAGAACAGGAAAATGAGGAAGACTGTGGAGTGTAAGGAAGTCTAAGAAAGTTCTGATTTTTCCCACGACGATTACTTTAATGCCATATATATATATCTATCTATATATATATATCTGTTTCAAAATAAAATTCGCGTTTGTAGAGGGTGTGTGTGTGTGTCCCTGCTTTGCTGGTGCCCTAAACACATGCTTGGTCTGCCTACTGGACGGGGTGCTATTTATTTATTTATCCAAAATCCACAGTGGGGAGATTCCTTCTAATGAGGAACCAGTGAGCCTGTGGTCCTTCAGCTGTGCTTGGATTCCCAGCTCCCATCAGCCCTGGCCAGCATGCCTAATGGTCAGGGGTGCTGGGAACTGTAGTCCAGCAGTATTGGAAGGGCCACAGGGTCCCCTCCCCCCCCCCCGCGTTATAAGGGGTACTGCCTCTAGGGCAGTATTTTGAGGGAGGGATTTGATAAAATTGGATTAAAGTGCTCTGTCGCCCCCTAGTGCAAAAAACAAATCATTTTTTCAAAAGAAACAAGATTTTGCAGTTTGGAAAGTGATGGGGGAAATCATTGAAAATGTGGAATGAACAGATGAGTAGTGGGACAATGCACAAACACAACCAGATTCTGATGGATACTCAATTGTCGCACAACCTCCCTGCAAACAAATCAGTACAAAATGTTCAGTAATGACTGGCTGTAGTCTAACCTCTGCATAAGATTTGTGTAAACAAATCAGGATTAATCCTCAATGATTAATAGCCGGAGGCCCAAGCAAAGCGTCACAAAATAGTGAGCCGAAGTCCTCCTGAACTCTTCATCAAACTAGGGCTATGAAAGACAACAAGGTTGCTTCCCTTGCATCACATTACATTTCATGACACTTTTTTGTTGGGCTGTGTATAGATGTTAGGAGAGGATATATTTATTAGATATTATCCTTCCTTCCTCATGTTTGTGAGTTCAGCAAAGTGCCATCCCTTTGCAGCTTAAAAGGGAAGCTTAGATAGGCTAGTTTTAGCCTTTTCATTAATCCAGGATGCTTTAAGGGAGACTGGGTTTTCCTGTTATGTCCCCCTTTTCTCTCCCTTAAAACAACGATCACAGAAATGGTCTTGTGAAAGGTACAAATTTACTCACTCAGAATACTTGTTGCAGAGTAACAGATGCAGCAGCTTTATTCAGACAGACTTAAAATGGCCGCTCAGTTACAAAGACATACCTAAGTCTAGCTTAAAATTTGATCTCCGTGCTCAGACTAAGCAGATGTCCTCACATTGCTGGCAGAGCAGAAAGAGGTGGAAAGACTATGAAGGTGTCCCCAGGCAGGTAGGAGAATGTATAGCTACTCAGGGCACATTGGCAGCGTCTAGCAAGCTTACAGGAAAACTCTGTGACCTTCAGCTCCTATCATGTGCCTATCTAGCAAAACATGGATTGTTGGTTTCACTGCACTTTTAATATCTAGTTTTCTTCCGCTTGGACTACTGCAATGTGCTCTATGTGGGGCTACCTTTGAAGGTGACCCAGAAACTACAACTAATCCAGAATGCAGCAGCTAGACTGGTGACTGGGGGCGGCCGCCAAGACCACAAAACACCTGTCTTGAAAGACCTACATTGGCTCCCAGTACGTTTCCGAGCACAATTCAAAGTGCTGGTGTTGACCTTTAAAGCCCTAAATGGGCTCGACCCAGTATACCTGAAGGAGTGTCTCCACCCCCATCGTTCTGCCCGGACACTGAGGTCCAGCGCCGAGGGCCTTTTGGCGGTTCCCTCATTGTGAGAAGCAAAGCTACCGGGAACCAGGCAGAGGGCCTTCTCGGTAGTGGCGCCCACCCTCCCATCAGATGCCAAAGCGATAAACAACTACCTGACATTCAGAAGACATCTTAAGGCAGCCCTGTTCAGGGAAGTTTTTAATGTGTGATATTTTAGTGTATTTTTGGTTTCTGTGGAAGCCACCCAGAGTGGCTGGGGAAACCCAGCCAGATGGGCGGGGTACAAATAAAATATTATTATTATTAATAATAATAATAATAATAATAATAATAATAATTATATCCTACCTGCCCCGGCTCCTGCTCAATGAAGAACTCAAACTCAGGTTACAGTTTCCACCAAAACCTTTAATGCTCAGATCGGTGCAATGTACAGGCAAAACGTTGGTCAAAGGCACAGCGGGTGCTACAAGCAAAGATGCAGTTGACCCAACAATGACACACCCCTTGCAACCCCTGGGCAGAACTTAGCCCAGCAAGCGGTCCCGATCCTTACTTAGACTGAGCAAGCAACCTACCACTTTTCCATGGCATCTGCACCAGTCATGTCTGTTGACGCCTGCACTGGTGTCTCCCGGGCCTGGATGACGGAGGAGTCATTACTGCCTTCTCAGGGGCCAATGGGGCAGGCAGAGTAACAGCACACACCTGGAGAGGCAGAACGGGACATGGCTTTTACCAATTCCTATTGGGAGATGCTGGGGATTGAACTGGAGATCTGCCTGAAAAACAGATGCCCTGCCATTGAGCTTATGACCCTTTCTCTGACACTTTGGATGGTAGTGGTTATCTGGGGCCAATCCGGCTGCTCCCCCATGTCCGAACCCTGGCAGCTGCTGGAGGTCTGAGTCATGCTATGTGTCACCCTTAATAAGAACCAGAAAGAAGGGATCTAAACATGAAGAGAAACTATGAGGATCAGACATTATTAATAGCCTCTTTCTCCTTTTCTTTTTCTTTGGGCTTTGGAGAGCACTAGAAGATGAGTGAGGTTATATTTAGTGTCCCGTAAATTTGCCAAGGCACATTATGCAATAGAAGGGAGTGCTTTACTCCCTGCAGAGAGAAAAAAAAGCGCTTGATTAGATATTGGCAAGGTGGGGAACAGGAACCTGTGTAAAGGAACTGGTTTTGGAATTGGTTTTCCTAGGCAGTGAATCAGTGGCGTAGCGTGGGGGGTGCAGGGGGGGGGCTGGGCGCACTCGCAGCTCTCTGCCCCTACCTGGCTCACTCACTCTCACTGCAGTGCTGGCTGTGCGAATCCGATCCAAGCCGCCGGGTCGCCGCCCACTGTGGAGGGGAGGGTGCCAGGTGGGCGGTGCAGAGAGAGAGCGAGGGACTATCTGGGGGAGGGACAGTGCAGCGGGGAGGGGGGGCGCAAATTACTTGCCTTGCCCTGGGTTAGGTGGCGCAAATTACTTGCCTTGCCCCGGGTGCTGACAACCCACGCTACGCCACTGCAGTGAATGATGGGTGTTTGAGAATTGCAGACTCCTGGACAACAATTGCCCGTAGACGCTTGACAAGCCTTTGCTGCTTTCTAGTCCCACAGCAGAACTGATGTTTGGGAATCAATATCCTGCCAACACATTAGCAGGTGCTGTTAATGTGGAAGCAGTTAACAAGGCTGAACTTTCTAAACTACGTGTTTTTAAAGAAAAGCAGCAGTGTATTCACAGGTCTTTGCAGACGTAATTAAAATTTATACATCCTGCAGTTTACTTACCTTAACACTCATGATGATAGTTGTATGACCTGGCATTTATTCCACTTCTTCATGTGGAAGCACTCCCATTTTGCACCTTCAGCATAATAATGCCTGTTTTACAAACAGCAGAAACTTTCTTCCTATTAGAAACCAGTGAGAAGAATCAGACCGATGTTAGGTAAAGGTAAAGGGACCCCTGACCATTAGGTCCAGTCATGGCTGACTCTGGGGTTGCGGCGCTCATCTTGCTTTATTGGCCGAGGGAGCCGGCGTACAGCTTCCGGGTCATGTGGCCAGCATAACTAAGGCGCTTCTGGTGAACCAGAGCAGCGCATGGAAACGCTGTTTACCTTCCCGCCGGAGCGGTACCTTTTGATCTACTTGCACTTTGACGTGCTTTTGAACTGCTAGGTTGGCAGGAGCAGGGACCGAGCAACGGGAACTCACCCCGTCATGGGGATTCGAACCGCTGACCTTCTGATCAGCAAGTCCTAGGCTCTGTGGTTTAACCCACAGCGCCACCCACGTCCCTTTAGACAGATGTTACTTGCGCTAAATTAAAGGCCTGGGTACCAAATCTACAAGGACCATTTCTCAGTGTGTCATCTAAACCCAGACTTGCAGTTTGTCTCTTGCTCCCAACAAGCCACAAGCTGTAACCAAGGTTTGGTTCTCGGTTTACTGCTCTTGGTTTGACGGGGAGAGAAACGAGTTCAGACATGATGCTAAAACAAACCATCTAATCCAATCCAAATCTTTATTATGGTCATAGACCAACAGAAGATACCACTAAACTACAGTGGAACCTCATGTTACGCACTGTCCTCCTTGCAAACGCTTTGGGTTACGAGCTCCGCTAACCTGGAAGTAGATGCTCCTGGTTGTGAACTCCACCCCGGGATGCGAGCGGAAGTCACGCGGCAGCAGCAGGAGGCGCCATTAGTGAAAGCGTGCCTCTGGTTATGAATGGTTTTGGCTTAAGAATGGACCTCCGGAACGAATTAAGTTCTTAACAGGAGGTACCACTGTATGGCAAACAACAAACCAGAAACACAAACCAGTCCTATTTTCTGTTTCCTATTTTGGTCAAACAGAGTGTAATGGTGATCTGATCACCCCACCCCATTGATATTCAGAGGTGTCTTACCAATGAAGCTCCGTTTAGCCATCCTGGCTTTTGATCCAGAAATTCAATAGCTGGTTTTTAAAAATATCTATTTTTAACATGCAGACACAGTGATGGGAGAAAGTTTCACCTGCTGAGATTGTTCTGCCTTATGCAGGTTTTTAAAGGCACGGGAAGGCAGTTTCAGTTGTAGCCATTATGTTAAGGTGAGACCATCTTAAGTTAAAAATTCTAGCCTCACCCTGTCCCCTTCTCCCCCACCGCCCCCAACTCCTTTAAAGTGCTCAGGTATTTCCTGTCTCTCCAGCAGCTCCAGCTTTCCTTCCCTACAGACAAAGTGGCATGTGTTGTCAGGCACCATACTGTGGTCCCTTTAATAATCTCGGGTTGCCATGGGACTCCTGATATAAACAGGACAGGTTTTCAAAGATAATACTCTGCATAAATGAGGAGCTATGTTCTGTGTGTGAGCATAACCACCCTCAGATGCATTTCTTTTTAAAAATAACTCCCTGCTGGATATTTTTAGTAGGTGAGATCCTCTGAACCTTTCCTGAACACCCAGATCAATTCTGTTCAATGTGAATTTTTCCCCCTCCCCTTCATTTCTGCATTCACTTCTTCCTGTTTGCCTAAGGGGGAAACTTCCCCCAGAGGGATGCACCCAGAAAGGCAGATACTCTCTTTGCCCTTTGTTATCAATATTTTCTTCGCTGAGTTATCCAGTAAAAGTGGTGGAGGAGGAAGAAGAAGAAGAGGAAATAAGAACCGCAGACAATTTTCCTGACTGATGAGCAACTGCCCAAGAATGGAAACAGATCATAAAAAAGTCTTGTCTAAGGCTGGAAAGCATTCCAGTGATCCGTCGTTAGTATTATTGTAATATGTACGGTAATTGTTCTGAAATAAATGAGGAAGGGTACTGGAAGAAGCAAAGATCACCAATGATTCTTCAACATCAACTTCGTTGGGCTGGTCATGTTGTGGGGATGCCCGCTTATTGTCTTCCAAAGCAACTACTCTATTCTGAACTTAAAAATGGAAAGTGTAATGCTGGTGGTCAACAAAAGAGATTTAAAGATTGTCTCAAGCCAAATTTTATAAAGTGTAGTATAAACACCAACAATTGGGAAACACTTGCCTGCGAGCGCTCCAATTGGAGAACAGTCTTGACCAAAGGTGTCATGGGCTTTGAAGACATTCAAACTCAGGACACAAGGGAGAAATGTGCTAAGAGGAAGGCACACTTGGCAAATCTACACCGTGATCAACTCCCGCCCAGAAACCAATGTCCCCACTGTGGAAGGACGTGTGGATCCAGAATTGGCCTTCACAGTCACTTACGGACTCATTGTTAAAACCGTGTTTATGGAAGACAATCTTACTCGGCTACGGGTGATCACCAAAGAAGAAGACTATGTAATTGTTCTGAAATAAATGAGGAAGGGGAGAATCATGTATGCCACCTTGAGCACCTTGGATAAAAGGTGGAATATAAATTAAACAAACAAACAAATAGAAGTTAAATACAGTTAAATAAATAAATGGTATCGATGTTCCTTAAGGGCCAGTCTCACAATCCTGTCTATTTAGTGTGAAGGCTCCAAAGAGTACACAATGTCTGTTCCGAAAGATCACTGACATGGAAATATCTACCTTGGCAGCAACAGTTTCGGTGGAAAGCATCTTTCAATAAAGGAAATGCATATTTAAAAATACCCATCAGCAAAACAGTGCAAGTCATCACATTCACCCTTTGTCAGCCTGAGAAGTATAGCACTTAGGATGTAATTGATATGGAAGGAAAAAGCACATTTCGAAATGGAAAATGAGGGTGCTGGTAATAGCAGCAGATAGAAAGACTACAAGACAAAGGAGAGGGCGATTTAGCTGTCTCTGTGTGGGGAGAGCAAGGGCTTCAGCACTTAGGGGTGGGGTGGGGGAAAATCCAGCTCATTTCACATTTTAATACGAAGATACTTAATTTGCAGTTTCTGAAACAATGCGTTGGACCAAAACACAGCTATACTTCAAGAGACAGTTCTCACAAAATTTGCTGTGCCGTTCTCCAGTCAAATAATGTGTGTGTGAGTACATATATTAGTGAAAATAATATACAGAAAGGCATTATCTTGGGCAAAATTGTGTGCAGAAATTAGGGAAAATGCACCCCAAAATGCTGACTGGTTTTTGTGAGGATGCAGAAATGTGATGAACTGAACTTAAGAATAGAAAAATGAGAAAGCGAGAGAAGCAAAAATTGACCGATTTAGCCATCCTTTACTACACTCCTTCACTGAGAAATAGAAGCAGGCAACTGAGAGCCTGAAATGCAATTTTGAGCATTACTGGTGCCTCACCAGGCTCAGAAGATGACAATGTGGGGGTTCAGCATCAGCAAAGGTGAAGTAATGTGCCTTTTCTACCTTTGTGTTGATCATCTACCGCAGGTCTGGAGAGGAGAATATGTAGCTCCCATACGTTGTTGGGTTCCAACTCCCAGCTATGGCCAATGGTCAGGGATGATGAGAACTGTAGTCTAATAATGTCTTGAGGGTTGCAACCTCCCCTTTCTTGCTTTAAGTGCACATGACAGTTGCCAGAAGGAGAGCAAACACGTTGCTTTCACCATCCTGTCATCCTCTGTTTTCTGACCTTAGGAGTGACATGTGGCAGCCTGGGATACCTCCAGCCCTCACTGGGCTTAGGATACAGAGGGCTCATCCACACTTCTGCTTGCCCCACACCTAGAAAGCACGGACTTGTGTGGTTTGCCCCAGGTCTTGGTGGTTTTGCCTTTGCCTCATCGCTTTCCCCTGGAAAACTCGCTCTCTCGTGCTAAATTGGAACAGACAGCAATCCGTGGGAAATCCAACTGCTCCGATTCAGCACGAAACCATGGGCTTTCCCAGGGAGGGCAAACAGGCATGTGGATGAACCCTGTGTGTTACCATTGCAAGAGATAAGATGTTAGAGGTTGTATTCAACCTAGCTTTTACTCAATAGTACCTCAATATCAGAAAATATCAGAAACACTTGCCTGCGAGTGCTCCAATTGGAGAACAGCCTTTACCAAAAGTGTCATGGGCTTTGAAGACACTCAAACTCAGGACGCAAGGGAGAAACATGCTAAGAGGAAGGCACGCTTGGCAAATCCACACCGTGATCAACTCCCGCTCAGAAACCAATGTCCCCACTGTGGAAGGATGTGTGGAATCCAGAATTGGCCTCCACAGTCACTTACGGAGTCATTGTTAAAACCGTGTTTATGGAAGACAATCTTACTCGGCTACGAGTGATCACCAAAGAAGAAGATCAGAAAACATACTTTAAAAGATTGCTGGAAAAGGTCTTCACTAGGTACTGGGAAGTCAAGAGGGAGGGGTCTGTTCTCAAGTTGGAGGGAGTTTCAGAGAATTGGGTCCATGATACGGAACACACAGCTCTATGTGCATACAAACTGAGCATCTGTATCCTGGGAGACTCTCCCAGAGAAATCAGCAATAGGGCAGGGGAGATGCAATGGTCAGTTCTTAAGGTATCCTGGATCCAAGGCATTAAGGGCTTGTAAATTAATGCAAGAACCTTGAACTTGTCCTGGCAACATATGGGCAGCCCATGCAAGCTTTTAAGCACTGGGCGAATGTCCTGTCAACTGTGCCATTTATTTGTTTATTAAATTTAGATACCGCCCTTCATCCGAGGATCGTAGGATGGTTTACAGCAGGCTTCCTCAACCTTGGCCCTCCAGATGTTTTGAGACTACAATTCCCATCATCCCTGACCACTGGTCCTGCTAGCTAGGGATCATGGGAGTTGTAGGCCAAAAACATCTGGAGGGCTGAGGTTGAGGAAGCCTGGTTTGCAGTATAAAAAGACAAAAACACATATTGTAACATGACATAACACAACATAACAACAGAAGAACAGATGAATCAATACAATACCCCCGCCCCGTATAAAAGAGCATAGATTGCTTAATTCAGGCATAGGCAGACTCCGGCCCTCCAGCACTGGTCCTGTTAGCTAGGGATGGTGGGAATTGTAGTCCCAAACATCTGGAGGACCGGGGTTTGCCTATGCCTGGCTTAATTAGCCAAAGGCCTGGGAGAAGAGGATTGCTTTGCCTGGCAGCTAAAGATATGCAATGAAGACTATGCTGAAATGGTAAAACTAACAGGAAGAATTAGAAATCAGGAAGAATCAATTTTTAACAAAGAATGGGGAAAATATCTACAGTAATTTATTTGAAAAACTATTGTAAATAATTAAATTAATTAGCAGGATTGATTTAAAACTTGTAGTTAAAAATTTGAACTAAGGAGTTTTTAATAACTAGAATTATAAAGGAGATGGAGGAGGAAAAAAATGTAACATAAGGATATAAGGATCCATAAAGGAGGGGAGGGAAGTCAAAAGGGGTGTGTGTGTGTGTGTGTGTGTGTATGTGTATGTGTGTGTATATGTATGTATATATTTGTTGAAAGTCTCCATCCACTTCGTAAATGCAAAATATGTTAACAATCATCCCTGGTAAGTGTACGTAAAGCCTTAAATGGCTCAGAACCACAATAACTCAAGGACCACCTCTACCCATATTGTTTTCTATTTTTATTTGATGTTTGTAAAATGAAAATTCAAAATATTTTTTTTTAAAAAAATAAAAAAATGTAATGAAAGTGCCATATAATCCTCCCTGGGGAGAGCATTTGACAAACAGGGTGCCACTGCAGAAAAGACCCTGTTCTTGTGTTGTCACCCTCCAGACCTCTCATGGAGCAGACACACAAAAAAGGACTTCAGGTGATGATTGCAAGGTCTGGGGCAGTTCATATGGGTAGAGGTGGTCCTTGAGTTATTGTGGTTCTGAGCCATTTAAGGCTTTACGTACACTTACCAGGGATGATTGTTAACATATTTTGCATCAGATTAGCATTTACGAAGTGGATGGAGACTTTCAACAAACAACCTCATCACGTGCCACCAAGACCCTTCGTGGTTTGCAACTAAAACACAGCTTGGAATTAAAGTTTTGTGATCATTCCTGAGAGTTATACATTCAGTGGGTAAAGGAGTTTCGCACCGAAGGAAAAAGCAACAACAGATCAAATTGTTGGGAGATTGGAGAAATTCCTAACTGCTGATTGAAGGGGGATTCTATTCTGACGGCTTACCTGGATCTGGAAAACAGAAGAGTAAGGGAAACTTGGGGAAGAAAAGGAGATTGATGCCTGAAAGCCAAGCACCATCCTACTTGTTCAGCTGCAAAGGAAAATTAGGATTCAAGTGTGTGGGAGGGGGGAGGAGGAGAAAGCCCAGGTAGATCAATACTTCCCATTTTACAGAACATGAAGATTACTGGAGGTTCACCAGTTTTCGTATTACTTTTTGTAAAAAATTAATACAGAGCCATTGATTGGTAAGATGACCATATTTGGAATGAGAGTTTAAAAGCTCGGCGCAGTTTCCTTTAGCCATTGGGTCAGAAGGCTGGGGTAGTAGCTGCAACCTACTTCGCTGATATCTCCGTCCTGATGCTGAACAGAGGAGACCATGGCAAATAGTTTAGCCTGTGGGTTAATTTTCAGATTAGGTCTGTCACTCCCCTTGGCAGCAGGTAAGACATTTCCACTTATGCCTTTATGTTGCATCATGTTTATAAGGGAAATAAGAGAGTGCAAGGAAATGAAATTTCACTAATTCAGCGGACTTGCATCAGGAATGAAACTGAGCAACTTAGGTCAGTTGAATGGAATTCAACCAACTGCACACTATCCAGCCAAAGGTGAGCAGTTTTTAAGCTGATGCAAATTCATGCACTTAAGTCTCTCCCGCAGAAATCAGTGAGAGTTAAAAGTGCTCAGCTTTGTGCATCCATTGCATTAATTAAATTGATATTGTAGTTTTGAGTTGCTTGCTTTGTAATTATTTGCAGAGGGGAGATTTATTTTTTTTAAATCACTGTAGTTCACACATTTATGGGATGTGGCTTCTTGTGCTTTAAAAGTTTCTGATAGACGATGTGTAAGAATGCCCAGAGGATTAAATGTTTTGGAGAAGAACATTCTATGGTGTTACATTGGATCCAGAAACCATAGTTGTCGACTTGCCAGGGCTGTATGGCTGGTGGTATCCAGGCAGAAGGTCCCATTGAACGGCTTTTGTGCTCTGCTGCAGCCACAAAATAGAACCCTGCTATACGTAGCTGCTATGGCATTAAAAGAAATAAATAAACAAATCGTATCAATTGGACCCATGCATTCCTTTGGAAAGAAATCAGACAGGCTATTTTATGGGAAAATTGCACAACCATTTGGGAAGGAGGAAGTACGTATGCTTCTTTATCTGTTAGGTGAGCCAGCAATTCATAATGTCACTCTGGGCTAAGCCAAGCAAAGGTTAGAGGCACACAGGACATCAGACAACTGCTACTGTTACTGCATTCCTATATAGACTTACCTGGAAGTAAGGGCTCTGCGGACTTCCTTTTGCGCTGGGCTTGCCAGGCACAGCTCCACACTTTATAGCTTTGCATCCGAGCGGTTTATTTTTGTCCTGACACTTCCCCGGGGAAAACCCGCGTTTTACGGCTGAACCGGTGCAAACAGCAATCTGCAGAATGAGCCAGTCTCACTGCATTCAGTGGGATTTACTCCCATGTAAAGCATTAACTTGCAGCCTTGCAGAAAGCTGTAGCCTATGTTTAAAGGCCCAGCAAGCTCCAGCCATACTGTTTGTGATGGACTCTTAAACTCAGTGTTGGTGCTTCAAGGCTCATGTTGGGCAAAAGCTCTCAGAGAGGGACCATCGTTCAGTGGTAGACAGACCCGTAGAGAGGGGCAGGCAGCCAGATACACTTGCCCCTTGCCTCAGAGGGCTAAGCTGGCTGGGAGCCTCCACCAGGGACTAGCTGCTTTTTGATTTGAGTTTATAACTTTATTCCAACAATACTCCTGACCCAGGCCTCACGGAAGCTCTGCACGGCTCTGTTGGTAGAGCACATGGCTCTACCAACATTTCTTCAATGAAAATAGGGATGTCCTGTTCCATTATTATTATTAGTATTAGTATTAGTATTACAGTGGTATCTTGGGTTAAGAACTTAATTCTTTCGGGAGATCCGTTCTTAATCTGAAACTGTTCTTAACCTGAGGTACCACTTTAGCTAATGGGGCCTCCCGCTGCCGCCGCACAATTTCTGTTCTCATCCTGAAGCAAAGTTCTTAACCCAAGGTACTATTTCTGGGTTAGCGGAGTCTGTAACCTGAAGCGTCTGTAACCTGAGGTACCACTGTATTATTATTTATACCCTGCCCATCTGACTGGGTTGCCCCAGCCGCCCTGGGCAGCTTCCAACATATATAAAAAAAAATTATAAAACATTATAAAACTCCTTGGCTCCTTGGCTCAGGGATCGCATAACTCCATAGCCTCCAACAATTCTCCAATGAAAATAAAGGTAAAGGTAAAGGTACCCCTGCCCGTACGGGCCAGTCTTGACAGACTCTAGGGTTGTGCGCCCATCTCACTCAAGAGGCCGAGGGCCAGCGCTGTCCGAAGACACTTCCGGGTCACGTGGCCAGCGTGACAACGCTGCTCCGGCGAGCCAGAGCCGCACACGGAAACGCCGTTTACCTTCCCGCTAGTAAGCGGTCCCTATTTATCTACTTGCACCCGAGAGTGCTTTCGAACTGCTAGGTTGGCAGACGCTGGGACCGAACAATGGGAGCGCACCCCGCCACAGGGATTCGAACCGCCGACCTTTCGATCGGCAAGCCCTAGGCACTGAGGCTTTTACCCACAGCGCCACCCGCGTGAAAATAGGAACATCCTAAGGGAAAGGGGGACATTCTGGGGTCAAATCAGACATCAGGAAATCTGGGACTGTCCCTGGAAAATAGGGACACATGGAGGGTCTGCATGGCTGGCATTCAGAAGGCCTCAAGTTCAGTTTCTGGCACTTCCAGTTAAAAGGATTAGATAGCAAGAGATGGGCAGATTTCTGCCTGAGATCCCAGAGAGCCACTCCTACTCAAATATTGAGCTGGATGTACAAATAGGCTGACCTGGACCAAGGAAGCTTCCTATTTATTAAATGGTAAGCTGTAGGCTTTCTTGAATCTCATGCTGAGGATTTTCTTATGTAATGCTTGGTTGTTTCCCTAGCTATAGGTTTCAGATACAATGGGCTTTCTGTGGTCTATCTCTTCTTCTTGCTGCTCCTGCCGCTGTTCCCCAAACCAAATGCTGTCACCATGAAAGGTAGGCAAATTGCTGAAAGTTTCAGATCAAGAGTGGGGAGCTCTTCTAAGTGCTAATTGTTGGTGTTATGTACTGAAGTTCTCACCCTGGGCCAGCAGGGTGATACTGTAGATAGTTTTTACTCAGGTCCCCATATGCAAATAAGGGATCGAAAGTGATGTTCAGTGATTGGATAGTTACAGAAAGTTGTCACAGTTACGTTGTACTGGAGCTCTATATAAGCAGGCTGACTGAACCCTTCAGTTCAGTTCTGTTCTGGCCTGTGAATAAACAAGAGCTGTTTGAAGAATCGCTGTGTCGTCTGATATGTTCACCCACAACTTAACAGTTAACAGGCAGTTTGAAGGCCCTCATTGCACTTCTTGATCTTTAAACCCAGTGCTATTTTTCTAGAAAAAGAGGTGCCGGAACTCGCCATGAAGGCCCCCCTTCTTCTCTTATAATGGCAATGGCGCCCACCTGAGAGGTGCTGGAACTGAGTTCCGGCAAGTTCCGGATGAAAAATAGCCCTGTTTAAACCATTATTATTATTATTATTATTATTATTATTATTATTTATTAGATTTGTATATACCCACATGTCCCAGGGTGGTTCACAATATAAACAATATAAAAACACAAAATACATAATCAAAAAACAAACAAACCAAGAATACTTGTTCCAGACAGACAGCTCTTCAAAGAGAGGACATCTTCAATCAGAGGACTGTACTCCATGAAGTAGGGACACAGCCAGGCTAGTGGGACTGACCCAAAACTTTTTGTTCCCCTCTCTCCATTTCCACATACAGAGAGGCCTACCAGAGTGGCATTTGAATTTTGCTTGAGCACTGGCGATAGGACAGAATACTCTACCTCCCCTAAGAAGAAAGATCTAGCTTAGAGGGTCACACACAGCTCTGCCCACCCTCAACATTTTGCTGCCACTCTTGGTACCCCAGTGTCTGCCACCTGAGGTGGCCACCTCACTCTGCCTAACAGTAGGACCGGCCTGTACCCTAAGAACTTGCAAAAGTTCCTGGAGTGGAGGTCCATACCCTCCAACATTTCTCCGTTTCCCCTCAAAAAATGCCACCAGAAAAGGCAAAAGTGTGGGGTCTCAAAGGTATAGCCAGTTTAAATTTTCCTATGCTCTCTCTTTTGGTGGTGTGGTCCATGAAAATAAAGTCTACATTTTTAATTTTTCAGGGTCCACCGGGCAGATGCTTAGCGCGATCACCTACACTAGCTTCGTTTTCCTTGTGGTTCAAGCAGCTTTTCAGATTGTTTTCCATTACCTGCCACCTAATGGTAATGTCTGCTCAACATCATCTGGGAATGGTTTAAGAAAGATGCTATTGCAATATTCTGCCCATCTGTAATTCCCAGCAACTGGGAAGTTAGGTTTTTGCATTCTGCATTTGCCTGTGTTGAATTGTGGTTCCCATTTTAATACCCATTCACCCAGTTTAGATTAGAGAGATGCTTTTGTTTCTACCACCCTGAACGATGTGCTATCATCAGCAAACTTGACCACCCCTCTGAGTCCATAACTATGGTTCTTTTCCTTTTTAAAAAAGATTTCTTGTGGGAGAAAGTGCTGTGCCACTTTGGTTTTCCGAGGTAAGACTTAATTTTTATCTTACGTTTTCATTTTTATGCATTGCATACTGATTAACTATTGTACACCATGTTGGAGGAACATTGTGGGTGGGGGCATGTTTCCCCAAAGTGATATCTAAACAAGTTACAGAGCACTGAATGTGTGGCAGATTCAGAGAACTTTGCCCTTATTGCCTGCAAAGCCTTTAACCCTATGGGATACTAATGCACCCTCTTTTCTTTAGGTTTAGCAATCTCAATGCTTGGAACATCATTTGCCTTTTGGCTCCCGATATTGGAATGTTTCTCACCAGTCTCACAGTCACACAACTTTGCAAGAAGATGGTCAAGCTTCTCAACCAAAAAGCCCAGCTTCATCCAAGGAACCAAGACCTGTTTCCCTGCGATGATGAAGAAGAGATGGAAGAGGAAATGGTAATTATGTAGACCTGCGTTCAAATTTCTTGGCCTTGTAGCGTATGAATAAGGATTGCAAGGGGGAAGAACAAGTGCTTTCCCTTTTTATTATTACTTTGAGTTATTATGTAATATGAGAAACAAAACCCAGCAGAAACATACATAATACGTATATGCATTTACACAACACATTAAATGCATAAATGAATTATGGGCTAGATTAAGCATACCACTCTTCAAGTATTTCATTACTGAGCTAACAATAGACCAAGGTTTAAACAATTTAAATAGTTCACTCTATCTGGTTAGTGGGGGAAACCCTAACTATACATATGTTCTTAAGCTAAATTTCAGAAAAGGGCAACCAAAATGATCCAGGGTTAGGAGCAATTCACCTACGGAGAAAAAATATAATATTTGGACTTTTTGGTTTAGAAAAAAAAAAGACAAGTAAGGGGGGATGTGATAGAGGTGCATAAGAAAGTGGATAGGGGTGCATATTTTCCTCCCTCTTTCGTAATTCTGGAACAATGCTGAATGTTAGAAGATTCAGGGCAGACGAAAGACAGAACTTCTTCACGCAGCACATGGTAAATTTGCTCTCACCTGATATAGGGATGGCCACAAGTTTGGTGGGCTTTAGAAAGAGGATTAGGCAAAATATATGGAGGATAATGTTTTTTACGGAGCTGCCTACACTGCCAGAAGCTGAATATTTCTGCATAACAGTTGCTGGGAATCAGAGCTGTCACAAATCCTCTTGCATGCGTCAGGTTCTCCACTGTGAGAACAGGATGCTAGACTAGGTGGGCCTTTGGTCTGCTCCAGCAGGACTATGTTATTAGATTATAGTACATTTCTTCTCCTCACACTACCTATTTCTTGATCATATCCGCTGCTGGATGTACAAATGAAACAAGGGATTGTTACTAGGACAGGACATAGGAAGGTGTCTCCCACATTTGGTCGACCACTGGGAGAACAGGATGCTAGGCTAGATAGACCTGCAGGGATCTTCTTAAGCTCCTGAGTTGTGATGTGTGCTTTCCTTTATCCCTCTCAGTAGGGGCAACCAGTTGGAATGCATTAATCTTGCACGATGAGCCGCAGACTGAGAAATATTTAATGATGGATTATTTGCACCGACTTCCAGGCTTTATATTCTGAGCTTTCATATCTTTGTCTTCAGCAAGGTTGCTCATTCATTAGGCTGAAGCGTGACATAAACCGGGTTGCAAAAGACTCAGGATGAGCTTATCTCTCTTCTAGCAATCGCCTTCATCTATTTAGGGACATCGAACACTTTGGCAGTTTGAAGAATAACCATGATAACTAGGTGAAACGGCATTGTGGGCACACCATGCTTTTGTTCCAAGTGAAACGTCGAAGTGATTGCTAGAGTATCAGAACAATATTCGTGCTGCAGGACAAAATAATTACATTATGATGTCTCAGAACCAGAGACATTATTAGGGGGCAGACAAGTGGGCCCAACTCCCAAGATTTTTGCTCTGGGCCCCAGATCTCTACTGACTGAGCTATCCCAGCGATGGATTGATTCTTATTTCATTGTTTCTGGATCTGCAGGACTCTGAAGCAGAAACTGACAATACTGATGACGAGGAAATGGAAGGTTCACCTGGGCAGGATAATCTGGAGAACGGCCAGCAAAGATTCCTTCTGAAACTCACTTTGTTCCTAGCGGCCTTGAGGATCATTTGTGAAGGTCTATTCAGCAGTGCTGGGAAATTGGCCGCCGTGCTTCTGTTGGGCTTAGCAGGTGGAAATGTTCTGCACTATTTTACTGTGAATTTCATGACTGACAGCTGAATGGCTGAACTGGACTCTATTGAGGGGGAGGGGAAGTACTGCAAGGTGATGTGTGTCCGTCTCCACCTGTGACATTTCCCTCTCTGATGGGCCATTCACATGTGCAAGTTGTCTCTCAAGATTAGAGTTCTCCAGTGCATGCATGCTCCTCTAGTAGTATTCCCCGGTTTTTATCAACAAATGTTTAATAGGTGAGAGGGATTGCAGCTTCCTGTTCTAAATTGTCGTAAGTCTGCCAGAGACAAAGGATGCATACATTTAAAGCATATGACTTCTCCTAAAGAATCCCAAGAACTATAGTTTACCCCTCACAGAACTGAAATGCCCTCCCACCCCTTAACAGATGACATTGCCCATGATTCTTTGGGAGAATTTCATGCACTTTAAATGCATGCTGCATACACAGCCAAGCCCAGTTTTCCATGCAAACCTGAAATTTTGCATTTCGTTTCTTTATCCATAGGCATCATCCTACCTTCGGCAACTTCTGCAGTTTATTTCTTCATCTTCCTAGGCCTGTGCTCCTGGTGGTCTTGCCATCGGCCAATCAGCCTGGTTGCCTTCAACAGTTTGTGTGTTTTGGTTGCAATATTCAGTGCAGGGCACCTGGGTGCCTTTTACCTGTACCAGCTTCCATACTTCCAGGACCTGGTTCCTCCTGAAGACATTTATGCCAGGTAAAAAAATCAAACTCACACACTGAAGAAGATGGTATGTAAGAGAAAGCACAGCAGACCTTGGTTCTGATTAAGAACTGAACATTATATGCACTAGTGTTACCTCCAGTTATAACCAATCAAAAAAATAAGAGCCCTCCTGGATCAAACCGTCAAGTCCAGCATCATGTTCTCACAGGTGCATATGGGAAACTCAGAAGCAGAACCTCAGCGCAACAGCACTCTTCCTACTCGTGCCTCCCAGAAACTAGTACACAGGACCATGCTGCCTCTGACGATGGAGATAGAACATAGGCTTATCCACCATGATTCTCCCTCCCTCTGCATCTCCCCACTCCCCACATTGTTGTGAAGGGTCCCCCAGCCCACTGGAACAGATTAGGGGGCAGCTGCAAGGGAGAGGTGGAATCAGCATAAATAATTTCCCTCCCTATTTTGCTGGTGGAAGCCTCCCTCTGCTTGATCAAAGTGCCTTTCAATTTGATCAGATCCTGCCATTCAAGCACCAATGGCAGCGGTCCCTGCACCCTCCCTGTGAAACGCCCTCCCATGAGATGTTAAGGAAGTGAACAACTATCTGATTTTTAGAAAACATCTGAAGGTAGCCCTACATCGGGAGGTGTTTGAGGTTTGAGGTTTTACTATGTTTTTATATGTACTGTAAGCTGCACAGAGTGGCTGGGGAAATCCAGCCAGATGGGTGGGGTACAAATATATTATTATTATTATTATTATTATTATTATTATTATTTCCAGTGAAATTAAAGTTCTGCCTGGGGCCTTGATCTATATGATGCCCCATTCACACAAGCGATGCTGCACTTTTTCGGTGATGATCAGGGGTGCCAACTTAAATAAAATATGGGGGGGGGCAGATCCAGGCAAGCCATGCCCCGTATAATCAGTCTCATGACACGGAGTACACACAACATTTTAATGGCAATGCCCATCAACTTTGGGGGGGCTGCCCCCCTCAAATATTTTATTGGGGGGACCGAAGGGTCCTTGGCCCCTAGGAGTTGGCTGCTACAGGTAAATTAGTCTTTCTTTGGCATTATTGTTTTTCCTCTCCTGTTTCCACAAAGATCAAGTAGCAGCAACCTCTTCACCATTTTCTCCATTTCTCTAGGGTCCTGGGCTTAGTGCCACTTATTAAGACAAACATCACTGTGCCCTGGAAGCTCCAGGTTCATCCCCAGCTCAGCTGGACGGTGGCTCTGAATCCTCTTGCACTTCTTGTTCTCTATTACGCTCTGGTCATGATGCTCCAGCAATGGGCTCTGCCTCCTAAGGTACGGGATAGAGTCAAATACGGTCTGCATTGCCAGCTGTATCTCTCGAGGTCTGTTTTCTGATTGGATTTTGGCTCTATATTGATGCTTTTGTTGGATGGACCAGTTTTTCTCCAGCCCATGTCAATTTCACATGTATTTAATCATGAGTCAATTCCATCCCATTTCGGGAGGTGGATTTAGGGAAGCACGACCAGTTTGGTTGCACTGGGTGCAGAGCCTCGGGAACGCCTCAGGGAGCTGCTACCATTTAGAATGGAGTGTGAGAGGGTGCTGAATTTTAGCATCACACTGGGTGCCGCTGAAATGTGAGACCCCCAAAGTCCACCACTGCCATTTCCACATTAATATGTGTGTTTGCACTTGTGTGTGTGGCTATGGTGGCACTTCAGAACTGACTACTGTCCCACTGGTCCCTGATCTGACAAAATGTGATGCATTTCCTTTGCAAAGTAAGTGGTACCTCTGGAAATTTTCCTCACTTGGGGTTATGGTATTCATGCAACTTTGAGCCCGGACTTTGTGAAGCCTCTGTTGTACAAAATCAACCTTTTTTCCCTTCCCCCCTGCTCAGGAGGTTTATGTGACAAATGGAAGCTTTCAGAGTACTCTCCTTTTGCAGTGTCAAAGTCATCGTAGCTGTGAAGTAAATGCCTACATCAATGAAGGACACAACCTTTCCTTCTCAGGTATGTTTTCCTGTGCGATGGCCCCTTTGTAAGGCTTTATTCAAGGTATGGTCATTTTTGCACCCTTGGGGCATTGCAGTTTGCCAAGATTTCAATTGATGAAAGATGTGGAATTCTTCTGTGATTTTAAATGTGTAAAATGCTTTAATCCTTGTTGTAAACCACCTTGGTAGGCATACTGACTGAAGTACATTATAGAAGCCTAATTGCTCTTATTCTTCTTAATTTTCTTCATCTTTACTTTTCTCTTATTCTTCTTTCTAAGAACAACAAACAACAACTCTTTGTTATTATCAAGGGATGCAGTTATAACCTAGAATCTCAGGCTGCCCCTTGATGTTATTTTAGCCATTGCATGTTTCAAAACGCATTTTCCAAGGGAAAACGATCATGGTGCTGTATAGGTCATTTATAGGGGGAAATGGGCAGGTAAGAGAGAGGTGCGCTTAAATATAACATGGCAAAGTCTCCAAAACTTTATTAACTGATGCCAGACACTGGTGTGTGTGTTGTTGTTGTTGTTTTGGTTAATTTACCCTTTGCTAAAATTTTTGCATTTCTTGCAGATGAGACATGCTCTGAAAATGCATCAGAAACTGATGGTGAACAGAGCACTGAAGAAAATAGGCCTAGTACCTTTTTAGCATTGGCACAATTCCTTATGAATCAGAGCTACATCACTGCATTGATTGTCATGATGGTAAGATACAGACTGAAATAAAACCTCCTTCTGTGTGCATGTAAAGATGGAGGCACTTTAATCTAACTCTGCAAACCTAAATTTCCAATATGCGCTTGAATCTGCCCTGGAAAGTACTGTAGTCTGAAGGCACCCTTAGTCAAAGACATGTATGTAGCAATTTCAGAGTTATAGCTGCACATAACTTCAGATATCAGTATTAACATGCAAGTAAGGTAAAGGTAAAGTAAGGTAAGGGTAAAGGGACCCCTGACCATTAGGTCCAGTCGTGACTGAGTCTGGGGTTGCGGCGCTCATCTCGCTTTATTGGCTGAGGGAGCTTGCGTACAGCTTCCAGGTCATGTGGCCAGCATGACTAAGACGCTTCTGGTGAACCAGAGGAGTGCACGGTAATGCCGTTTACCTTCCCGCCGGAGCGGTACCTATTTATCTACTTGCACTTTGACGTGCTTTCGAAATGCTAGGTTGGCAGGAGCAGGGACCGAGCAATGGGAGATCACCCCGTGGCGGGGATTCGAGCCGCCAACATTCTGATTGGCAAGTCCTAGGCTCTGTGGTTTAACCCACAGCGCCACCCGCATCCCTTAACATGCAAGTATGTACAGCTAATTTTTATTTATTAGGGTACAGGGTCCCTGGCCCTGATCTAGATAGTTTAGAAGAAGTGTGCCTTAATTTAGACTTCTTCTACAGTTTTAGGAGTCCATATTTGTTCAGTTGTGGATTACATGATGTTTGGGACTGCAGTGTTACCCAAAATATATGTCTCTCTGTGTGCATCCATCTGTCTGTCTATCTTATGTATGCATTTCCAGGTTTGGAGCATCACTTATGTCAGCTGGCTGACTTTTGTTCTGCTGATTTGGTCTTGTGTCATTTGGATGTTTCGCAACCGTCGCCTCTACGCCTTGAGGAGCTCGCCTTTCCTTGTTGCCTATGGAAATGTCTTGGTGGTCCTCAATTTCTTTGCAGGCCTGCATGTTTCCAAGGAGGAACTGTTTCCTGGAGTTTCAGCCTCGTTGCTCGTGGACTTGGATTTGAAGCCTTATTCACTGCCCTGTGTCCACCTAGGAGTCAAGGTGAGCTTCCTTCAGTTCTGGGTTCTACTTTCAGGCTGCGATCCTAAGCACATGTACCAGGCAATAAGTCAGGACAGGGATAAGATGGAGATAGTAGCCAGGTTTCTGCAACACACCATGAGGATCCATGAATGTTATGCAACATTAACTTAAGTGTTAGATGCAGATTTTGCTGAGCGATTTTATTGTACTGAACCTTATTGGAATCTTGCCTATATGCCAAAAAAAGATTTGAGAATTGAATTGCATGAGGATGTAGCTGCTTTTGTGGGACTTTGGAAAGTTGTGCAGATCGTTGCTGATCTATTCATTAATTAATGTACAGTGGTTGCGATCCTATTG
Organism: Podarcis tiliguerta; assembly: GCF_965153285.1. Taxonomy (NCBI): domain Eukaryota; kingdom Metazoa; phylum Chordata; class Lepidosauria; order Squamata; family Lacertidae; genus Podarcis; species Podarcis tiliguerta. Next base: position 13,574,893 of record NC_139539.1, read on the forward strand.
CCTATTGGCAAAACCTATTTGGTCTTTCGCAACTTTCCGACTAGTTGCAGGACCTTAGCCAGACCTAGCAGAGTACACGCAGAATCCACGGAAGCAATTGGCAACTTGGCTGCAGACAGGATAGACGAAGCAGGAACCAGGAACTTGTAGTTAAGTGTTTATTATATATAGTGGACTATTTACAGGGACAGAACACGGATCTTTTGCTGGCTCCCTCTGACACGACTCACAACTCCTACACTGACACACAGAATTCTGAACACGAACATTGAACTAACACATTCCAGTTAGTAGCCCATTAATTATCACTCCCTGGAGAGAGCTTGACCAATCAGGGAGCTGTCTCCATGTCTCTGTTATCACCAGGCAGACTTACTCCTTCAGATTGCCTTCTGGCTGTCTGCCAAACCTTAACTGACTCTGTGTGAGTAGCTGCACGTACACAGTTTCCCAACACCTCGGTTTAAGAACAGTCCTGTTTACGAACTATTCAGTTTACAAACTCTGCAAAACTGGAAGTAGTGTCCTGGTTTGCGAACTTTACCTCGGTCTAAGAACCGAATCCGAACGGTGGAAGGGCACCGGCAGCGGGAGGCCTCATTAGGGAAAGCGCGCCTCAGTTTAAGAATGGTTTCGGTTTAAGAACAGACTTCTGGAATGGATTAAGTTCGTAAACTGAGGTACCACTGTATACAGTATGCCTGTTATACTGAGTGGTTTACAAGCCCGCTCACCCTTTAGCGTGCGGTGGCATTGCGGGACGGAGGACGACGACACAAGTGTTAAAATATAAACATCCATAATTGAAGTAGGCAATAAAGCAATCCCATTGACAGCATTAAAATAGGAACATCCACGATAAAACTATGCAATGAAAGAATTCCATTAAGCTGTCTAGAGTTGGCTTAGTTGTGTGGGGTGGTGTTGGTTGTTGTTGTTATTAAAATGTCTGTGTGATTTTTATTGCAGATTTTATATCTGTTTACCTTCTGGCTGTTGCTAAAGCAGTGGATGATGCAGAAGCAAAGGCAGAGAAAAGAGGAGGAAGAATCGCTCAAGGGAGTGAGAGTAGATGGGGCGGCTGGTAAGAAGATTTAATACTTAGTAAAGTTAGCCCTGAACTACTACTATTATTCATATGTATTTTTAAAGGTGGGTTTTACCATCTGTATTCAGTCCAGGGGCAACCCCAGGAAAATTAGTTCAGAAGAGCAAATGGGCGGCAAAGACGATTAATAAGGAAGCAAGGGTTTTGTCTGCTTCTAAGCATTGGGCGATAATAAGTGAGAAAGAAAAATGTTTTTTTGATGGAGAGGAGTAGTTTTATTTTAGAATATACTTGTGAACGATTCAATGATATTGGTGACACTTCCGAATGATTCTCCACTTCTCTTGCAGAAACGGACAATCCGCAAAACATTCTTTTGGGCATCCTTGGTTCTGCGCTGCAGGGGATGCTTGTAAAATACTGGATTTACATCTGCTCTGTCATGTTCTTTATCGTCAGCTTCAATGGCAAAGTGGCCCTGTACAAAATTCTTTACATTGTGCTTTTTCTGCTTTGTGTGGCTTTGTACCAGGTAAGCAAACCCGGAAATCGGAGGCATTTGCACTCCTGCTTTTTCCTATTAGAAAATTGCAGTAGCAGTTTTTGAGCTCTTTGTTACCTGTCAGCTGTCAGTTTAGTTAGTTTAGGCTATTTGCAGAATACAGTGCTTCACAGAACTTGAAGCAGGAGTGGGGAGCCTTTTCCAGCATGGAGTCTGCATGCACTTGTGGGCAACCTTCTGGGGTTGGACTAGATGACCCTCAGGGTCCCTTCCATGAACTCTCTCTATGAACTCTATGAACTCTCTCTCTCTCTCTCTGAACAGTTTAAATATAGTTCCATTTCGAGTTCAGACTGGGATAAAGATACCCACTTTCTTTCTTTTTTATTTATGATTTTCAATTTTGTACATTTCAATAATAGTAAAATCATTTTAACATTTCGAAACTTGACTTCCTTCCCCTCTTTCTGCGGTTCCTTAAATTCATTTTTTTATATTTCCTGCATGTTCCAAATTAGCTTAACTTACTCATTTATTCATCTACTTTAAATATATACCCATATAAAACTGCAGGTTATTAGAATAACCCTGCAGGATACAATAATCCTGCCAATGTTCTTATCTCTTTACAGTTTATTTGTAAATATTAAAATAAACCATTTCCATTCTTTTATAAAAAGTTTGTTATCTTGCTTTCTTATTTTTCCGGTAAGTTCCGCCATTTCTGCATATTCCTTTCTTCTTTCCATTTTTGGGCAAGTAACATTCTTGCCACTGTAGTCGCATACATGAATAAATTTCTATATAGTTTGGGTAGTTCTGTCTCTATAATTCCAAAAAGGAAAGCTTCTGGTGGTGGGTGGGTGTGTGTGTATTTCTGTTCTCATCATGAGGCAAAGTTTTTAACCTGAGGTACTATTTCTGGGTTAGCGGGGTCTGTAACCTGAAGCATCTGTAACCTGACACACACATATACAGTGGTACCTCGGGTTACAGACACTTCAAGTTACAGACACTTCAGGTTACAGACTCCACTAACCCAGAAATAGTACCTCGGGTTAAAAACTTTGCTTCAGGATGAGAACAGAAATCGCGCGGCAGCAAAAGGCCCCATTAGCTAAAGTGGTGTCTCAGGTTAAGAACAGTTTCAGGTTAAGAACGGACCTCTGGAATGAACTAAGTTGTTAACCCGAGGTACCACTGTATACACACACACACACACACACATTATTCTAAACATCTTTTTCAATTCATTACATATCATTTCCCAGTAAGCTTTAACCTTACTACAAGACCACTACAAGATACCCACTTTCATCCATTTGGCCCAGATTATTATGATGTTTTCAGGACTTTCTGTGGTTTGGGGTCGAATTTTGTTTTCAGAATGGGGCGAAGGAACACTGACAGCTTTGCAGTTCAGGTTGACTTGCCCAGCCCACACCTGTTATACAAATGCATTTCTAAAATGCCCACCATACTGTGTTCAGAACCAGTACTAAGGTATGTGGAAATGTGGTTTCAGGTTCATTATGAGATGTGGAGAAGAATCCTGAAGAGTTTCTGGCTCACCACTGTTTTTTATTCAATGGTGGTGCTCATTGCTATCTATGCCTATCAATTTGAGATGGTGTCAGCGTTTTTCCTAAACACCTTGGAGATATCAGAGGAGAGGTAAGGCCTTTGTTTTATTTATTTATTGTGATCTCCGAGGCTGACTGGGGATTTGGAGCTGGGTTTCCAAGTCTTTTGTTTCTGACACAGTAACAGCACCACCACACTGGCTCTCATTTAAAATATTCAAATCCAAATTTTATCTTGAAATTCATTATAGCATCTCTGGTCTATTGCACAATAGTAAAAAAAAAATTAAAATGTAGATTTTTTCTGCTGTTGGATTAAGTTAGCACTGCCAGCTTGCTGTCAATGTTCTTCCCTGGCATTATCTGCCCAAATGGCTCTCTTTCTGGCTCTTTATAAGAGGGTTAATTCTGCCCCCTGTTGGCTGAACCTGTCTCTTTCTCAGGAGGAAGGATTTGGGCAACTAAATTGGGTCATTTTGGTGCTACCTCTGCAACAGGATCTAATCAGCACGGATGTTTGTCTGTGTGTGAGAGAGAGGGACTTAAAATACCAGGGAACACACACACAAATTGCTTGCACAGACCTGGGATTGTGAGCTGTGCAATTTGAACATAATTTTCAGAATTTGCCCTATCAAACGTTATTTATCTGTGGAGTACCAGAGCACTAGAACTATTCCTAATGAAAAGGGGTGGGGGAACCCCTCACATCTAAACCAGTGATTATTGTATGCTGGGGAAATGAAAGAACAGGGACTGAATTATTATTATTAATGATTATATCAGTTATTTAATTTATTAGTGGCTTGCTATGCAACTGTGTCTCTAAGCAACTTACAAAACTTTGAAATGTAAAGCATGACGTAGAACTGAAAAGGAAAGAAAAAAGAACAATGCTTTGCAATATCCATAAAACAGACCCAATAAAACAGCTGCAAAACCATATTGTCCAGTGAATCATCATAATCTGTCAAATGCCTTGGAGATGAATTAAGTTTTTACCTGGCACCAAAAGGATGACAATGGTGGCACGAGATGGATCTCACTGGAATGATTGGATGGCTTGAGTAGGGAAAATGCTGAAAGAAATGGAAACAGGAGCAGAAATTCCTGGTGTTCACTTATTCATTCCATGTCCAGAATGGAAATCAATCCAGGGAATGCAATTATTATTCACTGTTGTGGCTAATTTTATTCTGCAAGCGCTACATAAGTGATGTCAATTCTCCCTCCCTGCACTGCATTTCACTCACATTGAAACAAACAGCCCCAACATTGATGGTCTGGGGTAAGGTAATGACAAAGGGACGTGGGTGGCGCTGTGGGTTAAACCACAGAGCCTAGGACTTGCCGATCAGAAGATTGGCGGTTCGAATCCCCGCGACGGGGAGGAGCTCCCGTTGTTCAGTCCCTGCTCCTGCCAACCTAGCAGTTCGAAAGCATGTCAAAGTACAAGTAGATAAATAGTTACTGCTCCGGCGGGAAGGTAAACGGCGTTTCTGTGCGCTGCCCTGGTTCACCAGAAGTGGCTTAGTCATGCTGGCCACATGACCCGGAAGCTGTACGCCGGCTCCCTCGGCCAATAAAGTGAGATGAGCGACGCAACCCCAGAGTCGGTCATGACTGGACCTAATGGTGAGGGGTCCCTTTACCTTTACCAAGGTAATGATACTGCAATTAATTGCAAAGTTTGATTACGTAAAATTCCACCTCAGCAGGCGGTGAGACAAATAACATAGTTTTTGTCAGAAGCCAAATTGCAGCAGAACGGAAACAGCGTCGCATGGAACAAACACAGGGCAGAATCGAAGTCATTGCCTTCTTAACACTGAGAACCTATTATGTGAATTACCTCCCAGTGGGTTGTGATGGGTGGATCTCTCTCCTTTCCCCTTGACAGATTAAAAGACCTGGGTCTTGAGCGGTTCAGCACAATAGAGCTGTTTGCAAGGATTCTGCTCCCTGGTGCTTTCCTTCTGGCTTGCATCTTGCAGCTTCATTACTTCCACGAAGACTTCCTGAAGGCCACTGATCTGGCTAATATTTGCATCAGGCCACTTTCCGGAAGGTGCTATGCATGATCCATGAGTTCATGTTCTACAATGACAGATAATTGTGCATTTGTGTGTGTGATAGTGTGATTGTGCAGCTTACATTTGGAAATGTGTGTGTGAAATATACTCAGAGTCGAGTGTGGATTTCATGCTCTTTATTCAGCTCATAGTAGTGAGGAATGGAAGTTCTCCCAAAATATCTGCTTTATATACATTATTTACACAATGGGCCGCACGTGATTGGCTAATTCTGGGATTCTCCTGTAGGTCAATCAGGTTGTGGATTCACTTCCACCTGGAGCTGGATTGGGTGGCTCCTGCGGACCAATCATACTGCTGCATTGTTCTAGGACCAATCAGACTGCTGCATTCTGAATCCTATTGTTCTAGGACCAGTCAGACTGCTGCATTCTGAATCATATTGTTCTAGGACCAATCAGACTGCTGCCTTTTGGATCCTATTCAATTCAGTACATAACAGTGTGTGTGTCCCATCCACCACCAAGGAGCATGTAGGTGACATCTGCACCAGATATTTAAAGCACATGGCTTTTCCCCAGAGACTCTTGGGAACTGTAGTTTAACCCTACAGAGCTACAGCCCTCAGTACCCTTAACGAACTACAGTTCCCATGATTCTTTGGGAGCAGTCACGTGCTTTTAATGTGCATTGAATGTGATTTAAATGACCACAAAAAGTAATAATTCCACTCTATTTTGTGCTGGCCAGAGCACATCTGGAGTACTATGTCCAGCATCTTATTTTGTTTTTAATTCATTGTCACGGCACTTAGGTAGAGTAGAGGTCTAATATTCCTATGATACTGATGGTGAGACCGAAAATGTTTTTTGTTTAAAAAGCAAAATACTCTTCAGTCGTGTAGTGTTAGCCTGCAGCAGCTGGAGTGAAGTATTGAGGTTATGTTCTGTTTCTCCCCAGTGACAGCAACACTGAGACGCGTGTTCATTTCCTGGCTAATATGTGAGTTGGCTTTCTCTCGTTAATCGTTTTAATGCTTTCCCTTGTAATCTGCTTCATATGTCTAATATAAAGGGGGGCAGGGGGAAGCTGAATACAGCAAGGAGATTAAAGAACATCAAACAGGGGACGGCTGAAATTTTGTATGCAAGGGGGCAATTATGAGAAAGGAAAGAGCAGAAAACAGAGGAACAATCTGAATGAAATAACTAAGATTTCTAATTTCCCATCTCCTTAAATTTTGGCAAACATCAGCTGTGGGCAGCCCCAGTACAGATCAGGACTGGGGCACCAAGAAGGCTCACTGGCCCTCAGTGAAAATCCCCCCCCCAACGCTATTTGCTCCATTAGGGAAAACCTAAGTGTGATCTGGTGTGATTTCTCAATGGAACCAGGTTAGGATTCCGTTTCCCCAAACCACTACTATTTTGAAGAATTTCTTCCATGACTCTTCTTCACCAACACTTATTCTGTGATAACTGCCTGTTATCCCATTATAGGCTGGCTGGGTGGAATCACATACGACTCAGCTGCAAATAAAATGTTTTAGGTGTATTGTAAAGTGCATTTATACAAATGTGACATAAGATGGCGATGGTGAGCTATGGCAAATTCAATATATTTTTCAAAAGCGTTTTCACGACGTTTTTTAATATGTGTCTAGATTCCACCATAGTGTCACTGTCAGCCACCCAGGTAGATATGCTGGCAAATGCCAGTCCCAGGAGAATTCTAGTTTACTTGAACAGCCTGCAGTTTGCTCATCGTTTTCACAAAGCCAAGACATTGCAAAGCCTATAGACCGGAAATTATTTACCACTTGGAAAATTAGAAAGAAAAACATTGCACAAAGTTCCTGAGAATCTTTTTGGCTGTATTGATTGGAAAACGTTTCCTGGAGCAATCTAGCCAGGATGATGCTCTTAGGCTATCTTGGGACTGCCAGCGATGCTCCTTCTTTTATTTGTTGACCAAACTGGCTGGGCTTGATGGGAACATTTGCATTCATAAGTAGGAAACAGCTGGGCTGGCCCTATATGAGATGACGTAGCAGATGCCCTTCTCGCTACCCAATGTCATGGTGTATAGTACCCAAGGCAGGTGAAGTTGTTTTTTTAAAAAAAGAAATACAGTGGTACCTTGAGTTAAGTACTTAATTTGTTCCGGAGGTCTGTACTTAACCTGAAGCTGTTCTTAACCTGAAGCACCACTTTAGCTAATGGGGCCTCCTCCTGCTGCTGCACGATTTCTGTTCTCATCCTGAAGCAAAGTTCTTAACCCGAGGTACTATTTCTGGGTTAGCGGAGTCTGTAACTTGAAGCGTATGTAACCTGAAGCGTATGTAACCCGAGGTACCACTGTATAATAGTTTAGTATTATCATTGTACAAAACGGGAATGCTCACAAATAATTTTATAAGATTACAATAAATTAAAAACACCACATAGTTGTGCACTGGCTTAATATTTATCGTTCCAAAACTGAAGAGGAGGAATTCAAGACGGCACTCTTCCAGTTGTTCCTTCTGCATGAGCATTTCAGCCCTGCCAGATGGAGCCTGTGCACTGTTCTGTGGGTTCTTATGACTCCCCGCCCATCCAGTTTCAAGTCTTTGGGGTTTATAATGCAATTCTTGATACTGTGTTTTTGTCCCCCGTATTTTTAGGCTTAAGGAACATATCCTGAAGCTGCAAAGCAGGTAAGCTTGAAAAGAGGGACATGGCAAATAGTAACGTATTTGAATTTGTTTGACCTTCTAAGTCTTTTTCTTATTGGTATATTTTTTATTAGGAATTTCAGCATAACAAATTTATCAAAGACATATCATCCTCATTTTATCCCTCCCCCTTCCCCAAGAAAGAACCCCGCCCCTGACTTCCCTGAGCTCCTCGCTCTGGTTTTTCAGCACATGTTATTCTCTGCATGTTATAAAATTGTAAACATCCTTAATTTATCTATCTATATATTACCAATAAAAAAATTGTTTATGTTTATTCAAAACCTGCCAAGGAGTCCAGTTTATTTTGTTGTTTCTTTAAATGCTTTGTAAAGAGTTCCCATTCTTCTTTAAAATCACAGTTGTCCTTATCACGTAGTTTGTGTGTCAATTTCACGAATTCCACGTAGTCCATCAATTTCTCTTGCCACAGTTCTTTAGTCGGGATTTCTTCATTCTTCCATCCTTGTGCTATTAAGACTCTTGCCACCGTTGTCACATACATGGAGTTGTTTTTCAATTTCCTTGGCAGATCTTTTCCTACAATCCCTAGCAAAAAAGCTTCAGGTTTTTTTTACAAATGTTAATTGGAACATTTTCTTCAACTCATTATATATCATGACCTTCTAAGTCTTTTGATGCAGAGAAGATCATGACATGTTGCCTGAATCCCATAAAGGAGTTGGAATGTGAATTGAGAGCATATACTGGATCAACATTTGCACAGATAAACACAGGCCTCCTTGCACTAGGCTGTCAGGGGCTTAGACTGAGCAGAGGCACCCCTCCACTCAACTCTCTTGACTAAGTGGGTATCCTATCCCTTCCTCCACCCCCCTATTGAATGTGCAGGTGAACAGGACTGAGCTGGACTAGGATCTGCTGAATTCCAATCTAGCCTCACAGCAGCAGGCCCAATCTGGACCCAGTTTCTATGGCATCCTGGAGCTGGCACTGGAATTGGACCCAATTGTTCTGCCCCCCTTGGCTGCCACCACAACTGGACTGTGAATGCAACAGTGTCACCACCACTCCACAAAGCCCCATGGATGGGTGGTGTTAGGATTGCAGCCTTACTAAGAGGATTTTAGTCTATCTGCACTGAAGGGGTACACATTGTAAGGCATATTCATGTGCACACCCCCATTTTTTGCACAATCAGCAGTGCATTAACTCATTATTCATGCATAACTGGAGCTGGACTGGAGCAACTATAGTTAAGCTGGTATCCTCAGGTGTAGCCATACATCAAGCTTGCGTAAATTATGACCAGGCCATACGTAGTTTGACATATTTTGGCTCTTCGTGTTGGGTGAACCAGACCAGTGTGTTGCTAGAATCTAGGCCTACTCAATAACAGAAGCAAAGCCACGCTGGCCATGCAATAACAGTGGCTTTTTGCTGGTTTTTGTGTGTGTTTTCCACAGGCTGGCTGCTGAACAGCTACAAGATGACATTGAAGATGGATTGGAGAAGCCTGAGAACTCAGCAGTAGGTGAAAACATGGGGAAGTGCCACCAGGCGAAACTGGGTAATGATGAACAGCTAGCTCCTGTGCTGAAAGTATAACTAATCATGGAAACAAGACCGCCATTTTGGTTTATGCTAGTAAATAGAGCCTGCTTCTTGCAAGCATAGATGCACGCCAGGTTGCTCCTCCCCTAGTCCTTGTATTGTTAAAGCAGAACTGAGAGCATCACCTTCACCAGATTAAACTCATTATGGGAAGCCATAGCAGCAGATCTGCCTTATTGCCGATTGCCATGCTCTTCCTTCATCCCTCCTCTTTGCAAATCACACTTTGCTTCTCCGTCTATTGTTTTGCATTATTTGAAAAGTTATCCCCCCCACTCCTGTTTCCTTAGTGGAAAAGATGAGCAAATGGACAGAAGTGGTTGACAGTGTGGTGCCTCATCTCCTGAAGCTCTTGGCAATGATTCGAGCAATGCAGGCGTTTGCTTGGCGATTTCTGGAGCTCCACATCCTGAAGATTCTGTCCACTTGGATTATCTGGATCACTGTACACGAGGTCAGCTAATAACTATCATGCTTGACTCAAAGCCTGCAGGGAGACCCAGAAAGCAGAGTGAAAATCCAGGCAAGGAGGTCTGGACCATAGACAGCTCTGAATGGAGTTGGAACAAGCTCCTGAGCTTGGACCCAAGAGTAGCAGGCTAGGATGTTGTTCCAGCAAAGGTCTGGAGCCAACTGAAATTTAATTAAGCTGCAGAGAGATCAGGTTTTTAGCTCCTCTGCTGGAGAAACCTTTATCACGCAAGAGGGTGCTGCTTGATTCTTGCAGGTGTTGACTTTGCAGTGCTAGTGGTCCTGAAGCCATGGAGCCGGTAGCAGTACTGGTGGCAAGGGTCTCTGTTTCCTGCCAGTGGGTCCACACAGCCCTGGCCTTGCCACCAACCTGCCCTGTCCCAATGCCATCCAGGTGATTTGCAGTGATGCCTGTGTCAGGAGGGCAGCTTTGAGGCTGTGCCATATGCCACAGGGCTTCCTAATTTGAAGGTATATATCTGTACCAAGGAATGGACAGGCCCATCAAAGTTTGGTCCATCCCAGTACTTCATGGGGTTGGGACTAAGTCTGCCCCAACCCCTTTCCATGGAGATTCTTTGAAATCTGTGTGAAAACACACAGATCTTTTTAAAAGTACTTGCGAGTTGGTGCAAGCGTTCAGAGACAGCTCTGAAACGCATGTGCATGGCTGTGGATTGTGAAGTAGACCCACAATCTGATCTGGGTCATGATCCACCCAGATCAAATCATCTGAACCTACTTTGGAATCTGAATCTGTCCATATGTGACCTTACTGGTCCTTGTTCAGCAAAATGTTAGCACCCACTTCCTCCATAACTGCAATGTATTAAAATGTTTATTGCAAAGTGACTCCAGTCGTTGTTGTTTCTGTTGGTGTTTGACGTTTTACGTTGGTCCACAGGTGTCTTTGATGAACTACCCTTTCTTCATGCTCTGGGCATTTGCCCTTCCATATTCCAAGCTGTGCCCACACGCCTCCAGGATCTGTACGTTTTGGTCTTGCATGATGGTCTTCTGTAAAATGGTCTACCAGCTGAAATTTGTCAAGCCTCTGACATATTCTTCAAACTGCACACAGGTCTGCTTGCTAATGTGCCAAGGACGCAAACTTCTGAAGAATTTTCTTTGCCTGCTTGTGATTTCCTTAGAGCAGGGCTGGGGAATCTCCAACTCACGGCCAAACTTGGCCTGCCTGAGGGTCCAGTTTGGCTCGCAAGGCCATTCCCCATCCATCTGCCCATCAGCTGATGTCACTTAGATAGGGCTGACATACAGCCAGATTTTCCCAGACATTACTGGGATTTCAAAGGTGGAATTGATATCTGGGGGGAATTTCTGAAAGATGGTGCTTTGTCCTGGATCTTAGGCAAGTCAATCAAAAAATCACATTTTTAGGGGGCTTTTTGGGGGGGAAACCCATCAACCTTTGGGATTCCCAAAGCTCAACAATCTTGGGGTCTTCCTAAAAAGTTCAGCATCTTTTGGGGTGTCCTGGTTTTTACTCTTTGAAATATGGCAGCCCTACACTTAGAAATGCTTGTCTCCTCAGGGGCTTCAGTCAAATATGACTTATTATCACTACACCAACATGGATGAATTACTGGAAAAGTCATTGTTGTACAAGGCCCCTGTTGACCCAGCGCATTGGTTTGGCGGGCTATTGAAGTGCAGTGACAATGTTCTCCCATGTCTAAAGGTATGGATCTTGTTTAAACACTCGTGTTAGGGCAAGTAAACACTTAGATATCACAGTCATTTCAAAAACACTTGATTATGTACGAGTCATACATACGAAGGCCGGCCCTGCTACTGGGTAGAGTGGATATTTGTCCAGACCCTTGGTTTGTGTCAGCCACCAACCAACTCACATTCAGTGTGGTATAAGGAATAATCTAGCAGGCATAGTTCCTGTTGTTTACTGGGCATTCTTGTGAAGTGTTCTTCTTTCTTTCATTTTGTAGAATCACCTCACCATCCTGGTTCTTATGGCTCTGGAGGCCACAGTGCATCGCCACCAGCTTTTTTACCGAATTCAGAACCAACTGGTGCCGCCTCCCACGGGGAGCGTTTTTTATGACGTGGCCCGGGAGAATCTGGATGATGGGCTCCTGAGTTGCATCAAATACTTTGCCAATTACAGTTTCTACAAGTTTGGACTAGAGGTAAAAAATGATTAGCAAGAGAGGAGCTGGGTAGGGAGGCTGGAGGTCCAAAGTGGTTTGGTTTAGAGAGGGACACATTTCAGTGCGACATCTGAGAGCCAAGCAGGGCAAAGCTTTTCCTGGAGCTAGCTCACATTGCTTGATATGTACCCAGTTTCATGAACAGAGAAAGCGGTTTGTGTTGCCCACATGCAAATGAAGGAAGTCTCATGAGAACTGGACAGTGCAAATGGTGAACTGGCAGCCACAGCTATCGCCACAGAAGCACTTTTACTTAATACCTGCACAGAGACAATTAGCAGTGTGAACTGGCCCACAGACCAGGTGTTTCGGTGTAAGCCTCCCCCCCCCCCCGTGGTACAGATGCCATTGGCTCACTCCTTTTTATATTTCTTTCACACACACACAAATGTCATTTACGACCTTAAAGAGTATTTTTCATAACTGCAATCAAGGAAAGAAAGCACTTGTCTATTCTTGAGAAGTGAGGTGATGTTCCTCTGAAGCTGTTGCTTTCAGCCTGCTCCCACCTTCCTTTTGGAAAAATGTGATTTGTGATTTTAAAATAAATTTAAAGTCACCCTTCCACTACAGGTTCAGCAGAATCAAACCAGGGTCAAACTATTTAGCACTGTCAACTCATGTGATCCAAAAGTGTGGTTCTTGATGTGGTTGATAATGATATGGAATCCTCCCTCCTTGCCTGCCCAATTTTCAGCTGTTATTGGTTTGGAAAATATGCCTCTCCTTCCTTCCTTCCTTCCTTCCTTCCTTCCTTCCTTCCTTCCTTCCTTCCTTCCTTCCTTCCTCCCTCCCCTCCCCTCCCCTCCCCCCCCTTACACAATCTCTTCCCACCTTCGATCAAATCTATGCTTCCAGGTGCCATAAGAAAGCTGCAGAGATAGTGCAGGATAGTGCACACCCCGGAAATGATCTCTTTCCGCTTCTGCCTTCTGGAAGAAGGTACAGGAGTTATAAAGACTAGGACTAGCTGCCTGAGAAACAGTTTTTATCCAAATACGATTTTTGTTTTAAACGCAGTGTAAGGTAGTCTCTGTGGGAGTATATTGTATTTAATTATGGGGTAACAGAGTTTTTAGGGGGGTAACTAGGCTAGGATAGCTGGCTTGTTGGTTTTTGAATGTCTGATGTAGATTTTTTTCAATTTCGTTGTTCTGTATGGGACAATGACAATAGAGATTATCGTATCGTATTGTAAAAATAAATCTACTTGAGAACTTCCTCAACTTTTAAACTTTTCTTTTTTAAAGAAGAAATAGCAACAAATGAAAAGCAGCTGTGAAAGGTTGGTTGCTTCCCTTCCTTAAGCAGCAGCACTTCCTGGCTTTGCAGAAGGGAAGGGCACCACAACTAAACATCTGCCAGGTAGTGCTTTAAGAGACAGATTGATAACCCCTGAAAATTCACCAGAGGTGTGGCCTGGCTGGGATGAGCTGATTACTACTGTGGAAGCTCCTAGGCCTCATTAGCCCCCCCCCCCTTAAGTCAGCTTATTGTACATAAGCAGCAGAAGTCAAGACACACACCACTGCATGCCGTTTAGATTCCCACAGCATTTTCTTGTGCCGACCCCCTTCTTTGCCACCCTCACTTTTCATTAAGAATGAAACAAGAGCCTTCCTGAATGAGGCCCAAGGCTCATCTGTCCCAGAATCCCGTTCTCACAGTGGCCAACCAGTTGCCTATGGCAAGCTTGCAGTCAGAACCTGAGTGCAACATCGCTATCTCCACACTTGTGATTCCCAGCAACGGACGTTTGGAGGCATACGGTGTCTTAGATCAGACATCTTTCGTAGCCATCCTGGTTGGTTAGAGATTAAAACACTAACCAAGACCTTAGGATGCAATTACTCCCTCCCCTGGGTGCATTTTCTTCCGCAGAAATTATACCAGACTACACTATTGTTGGGACGTGGGTGGTGCTGTGGGTTAAACCACAGAGCTTAGGGCTTGCCGATCAGAAGGTCGGCGGTTCGAATCCCCGCGACGGGGTGAGCACCCGTTGCTCGGTCCCTGCTCCTGCCAACCTAGCAGTTCGAAAGCACATCAAAGTGCAAGTAGATAAATAGGTACCACTCTGGTGGGAAGGTAAACGGCATTTCCGTGTGCTGCTCTGGTTCGCAAGAAGCGGCTTAGTCATGCTAGCCACATGACCCGGAAGCTGTACACCCGCTCCCTCGGCCAATAAAGCGAGATGTGTGCCGCAACCCCAGAGTTGTCCGCAACTGGACCTAATGGTCAGGGGTCCCTTTACCTTTACATTTACACTATTGTTACCAGCACAGTTATAAACAACACCCCTGAATTTCAGACCCTCCAAGTGTCCCTGTTTTCCAGGGACAGTCCTGGATTTACAGAAGCCGTCCTGGTTTCTGATTTGATGCCAGAATGTTCCCGTTTTCCCCTTAGGACATCCCTATTTTCATCGGAGAAATGTTGGATGGTAGGATGTCCCTGTTTTCATTGGATAAATGTGAAAGTTGTAGAACTTCCAAGCCAAGGAGATAAGTAACTATACAACCTTTGAAAGACATTTGAAGGCAGTTCTGTATAGAGAAGGGTTTTAAAAAACGATTATTGATTTATTATGCTTATATATATCGGAATCTGCTCAGAGGGCTAGGGAAACCCAGTCGGATGGGCAGGGTAATAATAATAATGATGATGATGATGATGATGATGATGGAATAGATAAATATGTTGATATGCATAGATTAAATATGTAAAGATGAACCAGTTAAAAGTAAGACTAACAATGGATAGATAACAAACAGGATAATGTCACAATGTAAAATATACGTTAATTCATAAGAAGTCGAGTTGTGGTGGAGGGAAGTCACATGGGTGTATTTTGTTGTCTTTATTATTTCAATGTACACAGGGTTTGCCTCTGTTGATTTGTAACTGTAAAATAGGTATTCTTTTGTGATCAATAAACAGACTTAAATAAATAAATAAATAAATAAATAAATAAATAAATAAATAAATAGGATGTCCCTATTTTCATGGAAGAAATGTTGGAGAGTATGGAATTTCAGCTTGCCAATTACAGTTTCCTTTTTGAGCACAGGAAGCACATGAAAAACACCTGGGGTGCTCCTGAATACGCCCCCCCCTCTTCTGCTCTTTCAGATCTGCTTTGTGGTTGCCATCAATGTGATTAGGCAGCGTATGGACTTCTATGCCCTCATCCATGCCAGCTGGCTGATTTACCTGTTGAGCCGCCGGCGGAGGAAAGCCATGGCTGAAGCCTGGCCCAAATACTGCTGCTTCCTCGCCAGCATCGCAGCCTTCCAGTATCTCCTCTGCATTGGTCTCCCACCTGCTTTATGCCAAGGTACATGCAGAACGGTGTGTTCTAGCACGTAGCAGGGCAAGTACTTTGGAGGGGGGACCTGTTTATTTATTTATTTTTTCAGATAGAATAGAATCATAGAATCATAGAGTTGGAAGAGACCACAAGGGCCATCGAGTCCAACCCCCTGCCAAGCAGGAAACACCATCAGAGCACTCCTGACATATGGTTGTCAAGCCTCTGCTTAAAGACCTCCAAAGAAGGAGACTCCACCACACTCCTTGGCAGCAAAATCCACTGTCGAACAGCTCTTACTGTCAGGAAGTTCTTCCTAATGTTTAGGTGGAATCTTCTTTCTTGTAGTTTGGATCCATTGCTCCGTGTCCGCTTCTCTGGAGCAGCAGAAAAGAACCTTTCTCCCTCCTCTATGTGACATCCTTTTATATATTTGAACATGGCTATCATATCACCCCTTAACCTTAACACGTCTAACCTAAATTAGACGTGTCGTCTAATTTAGGATGAGCAAAAGGGCGACTCTGCCGTCTGCTGGATAGCCAAACTTTTGCCTCTTGGCAGTTCCCTGTGAATCAAATGTGCCCAGACAGTAAGCTCGGAAATTAGTTTAAGATGCTTTGTGTAATGCAGATAATCTCTTTACTGGCAGATTATCCGTGGAGAACCTCTCACTGGCTGCTCCAATCAAATCTGATTAAGTGGCTGTATTTGCCCGATTTTGCCAAGAGGCCGGATGCTAGTTTTCTCCTTTGTAAGTATAATCTGTAAAGTCATGGGACACCTGCTTAACAGGCGTTAATAGCTGTTTCTTCCAGAGGAGGAAACATCTAAATTGTGGCATGATATAGTTTGTCAGGTAACATGGGAAAACGTGAAAAGCCGGGTGGGTTAATAGCAAACTGGGACGCGGGTGGCGCTGTGGGTTAAACCACAGAGCCTAGGACTTGCCAATCAGAAGGTCGGCGGTTCGAATCCCCACGATGGGGTAAGCTCCCATTGTTCGGTCCCTGCTCCTCCAACCTAGCAGTTCGTAAGCATGTCAAAGCGCAAGTAGATAAATAGGTACCGCTCTGGCGGGAAGGTAAATGGCATTTCCGTGCACTGCTCTGGTTCGCCAGAAGTGGCTTTGTCATGCTGGCCACATGACCTGGAAGCTGTACGCCAGTTCCTTCGGCCAATAAAGCGAGATGAGCGCTGCAACCCCAGAGTCAGCCACGACTGGACCTAATGGTCAGGGGTCCCTTTACCCTTTACCATTGGTTCATGTTGTCAAATGTGGCCCTCCAAAGTTCTCTGTGTGGCCCTTGGGACTCTCTCCACACCACACTCCCTCCTCAGCCACACTTCCTCTTTCCAGACCTTTTGAGTGTTTTTGCCTGCTTGTCCTTGAACTCTGATAATGTCCTTTGCTTGCCCAGATGAAGGACAGAGATGGGTGTTTGTGTGGAGAAACCAGCCTACTCTACAAAGCCTATGAAGGGGTCCATAAATTTGTTTAATACTGCTGCTGCTACTGCTACCGTTTGCTCTGTCGTCCAAAGCCGCGCGATGGTTTGTTTCAAACCAACCATGAGCAGTAAGCCAAGAACAAACCTTGGTTGCTCTACCTTCTTTTTTTAAAAAGAAAGTTTACAATTAAAAAGCAGGGAGAAAATATTCCAAATAAATGAAATCTCTTTCCTTGCCTCCTCTCTCCCCGCTTGCAGATGACTTCCTGCTTCTGCTTGCTGCCTCTCTCCAGTGGCAGGTGTTTGAAGATGAGAATAAGCTGGTTGTGAGAATGCAGGCTGGAGACAATGTAGAGATCAGCCACAGCCTCGACCCAGCTGGGCTAAGCGAGTACAGTCTGGTACCAAACTTTATCCACTGCAGGCAAGAAACTGTATTTGGGGCCTAGGAGTGTGTGTGCTGTGTGTGTGTGTGTGTGTGTGAGAGAGAGAGAGAGAGAGAGAGAGAGAGAAATAATAATAATAATAATAATAATAATAATAATAATAATAATAGTTAATAATTTATTATTTGTACCCCGCCCATCTGGCAGAGTTTCCCCAGCCACTCTGGGTGGCTCCCAATCAAATGTTAAAAACAGTACAGCATTAAATATTAAAATCTTTCCTAAACAGGGCTGCCTTCAGATGTCTTTTAAAGATAGGATAGCTGCTTATTTCCTTCACATCTGAAGGGAGGGTGTTCCACAGGGTGGGCACCACTACTGACTTGTCCATTAGGACAAGTCAAAGTGACACTTGTGTGAAGATATGAGAGCCACATAACAGAAATGCTTGCTCAATATAACATAGCCCCCTCCAGACTGGTAGCTTTCCCCCAGGTATATTATGCAACAGATCACTGATGCAATAATAGTGCGTTAGTGTGAATTTATACTGGACCATCGATCCACTCTGAAATAGTAACCATCTGGCAGTGCAGGCTGGTCCATTAGGACAAGTGGATCTCTGCTCTCCAAGTTCCTAATTACTTACAACCAGTCCAGAAGGTGGCACTGGCTGTCAGCTTCCTCTTCCTGAGTGTTGCCCTTGCAGAATTCAGCAGGGAGCAGGATGGGGGCAAAACAAGAAGAGTTAGTTGGCTCCACCTACCATTGGTTCTGGCTTCACCTACCATTAGCTCTGGCTCCCCCTACTGGTAGCCTCCCTACCTTCTACCCTATCAGCTCCATTGAGCGCCAACTGATTGGGCACCTGGAAATGCCCCCGTGTCACAGCTATGCCATTTGTGATTTGTTCATCTCTTGTTTCTTTCAGGTCTTATCTGGATTTGGTGAAAGTGATTTTGTTCAGATACCACTTTTGGTTTGTCCTTTGCCTGATTTTTATGACCGGGACAACAAGGATCAACATCTTCTGTGTGGGCTACCTCTTGGCCTGTTTCTACTTCATGCGTTTTGGGCAAAGCCTCCAGCTGAAGCCAGTCAAAGACATACTCAGACTGTGGGACTATCTGATTGCATACACAGCTTTGGTTATAGCCGCAAAGAACCTCCTTGCCGTATGTATTTGTCAAGCTAGCAGAGGTTGAGCAAAATTATCACCTTACCCGTAGTCGTTGTCCCATAATGGATTGTGATCTCGGTTGCTCCAGTAGGCCACCTCAGGGATAGGTACAAGTGTTTATTTAGATGTGGAAATAATGCACAAGAATGACCCCTGTTTAACCTGAGATGTTGCTCATACTATCTTTCATTGTTTGATGCTTTTGTGTGTTCTTTTATACTTCGTTGGAAGTTGCCCAGAGTGGCTGGGGCAACCCAGCCAGATTGGAGGGTTACAAGAAATAAATCATCGTCATCATCATCATTCTCACTGAATTGGATGGTGGCTAACAGATTGAGGTTGAATCATGACAAGACAGAAGTACTGTTTTTGGGGGACAGGAGGCGGGCGGGTGTGGAGGACTCCCTGGTCCTGAATGGGGTAACTGTGCCCCTGAAGGACCAGGTGCGCAGCCTGGGAGTCATTCTGGACTCACAGCTGTCCGTGGAGGCACAGGTCAATTCTTTGTCCAGGGCAGCTGTCTACCAGCTCCATCTGGTACGCAGGCTGAGACCCTACCTGCCCGCAGACTGTCTCGCCAGAGTGGTGCATGCTCTGGTTATCTCTTGCTTGGACTACTGCAATGCACTCTATGTGGGGCTACCTTTGAAGGTGACCCAGAAACTACAACTAATCCAGAATGTGGCAGCTAGACTGGTGACTGGAAGCGGCCGCTGAGACCATATAACACTGGTCTTAAAAGATCTACACTGGCTCCCAGTACGTTTCTGAGCACAATTCAAAGTGTTGGTGCTGACCTTTAAAGCCCTAAACGGCCTCAGTCCAGTATACCTGAAGGAGCGTCTCCACCTCCATCGTTCTGCCCGGACACTGAGGTCCAGCACCGAGGGCCTTCTGGTGGTTCCCTCGCTACGAGAAGCCAAGTTACAAGGAACCAGGCAGAGGTAGTGGCACCCGCCCTGTGGAATGCCCTCCCACCAGATGTCAAAGAGAACAACAACTACCAAACCTTTAGAAGACATCTGAAGGCAGCCCTGTTTAGGGAAGCTTTTAATGTTTAATAGTAATTGTATTTTAGTGTTTTGTTGGAAGCCGTCCAGAGTGGCTGGGGAAACCCAGCCAGGTGGGTGGGGTATAAATAAATTATTATTATTATTATTATTATTATTATTATTATTATTATTAGTTTGAAAGGGCCAGTCTGGAGCTTATAGGAATGCATTAGAGTCCCTCTGAACTGTCATCTTTTCCTCCTCTTTGCCCACAGATTGGAGCATGTGCGTACCTTAGTAAATTGCAAACAAACCATTGTTGGCTAATTCAGACCTTTGGTATGTTCTGCACAATACCAGGATATGACGTAGGTAAGTAGGATGTGGAAAGAGAGATCCTCTGGCATTTCAACTTACATCAAACACTTTTGATGAGAAACACAGTTTTCTTCTACCTTTTCCTTTTTGTAAAAAAATACCTTCTTTCTCTCTCTCTCCCTCCCCCCCCTCTCTCTCTCACACACACACACTTTACATATTCTAACATAGACCATAAATTACTTTATCCACTGATGTCCCATCATCCCTTTCCACAGTTTCCATATTTATCCTTGAATGCTGCATATTTCACATATATTATTCAATACATCCATTTTTACCTATTTATCTTAATCACTAATGCTGTTGCTCAATATTTCAAGTCCTCATGTTTTCATCTTGCTATAGTAGCTGTTCAAATACTCAATAAAGCGTCTCTGGCCCTCAGTGAATTTTTCGTCATTTTGGTCTCTAATCTTTGCTATTAATAATGCCAGTTCTGCATACTCCATCATTTTTAAAAGTCATTCTTCCTTTGTTGGAACCACTTCTTCTTTCCATCTTTAGGCATAAAGCATTAGTGCTGCAGTCATTATATACGGTGGTACCTCGGTTTAAGAACAGTCCTGTTTATGAACTATTTGGTTTATGAACTCTGCAAAACCGGAAGTAGTGTCCCAGTTTTTCAATATTTACCTCGGTCTAAGAACGGAATCCCAATGGTGGAAGGGCACCGGCGGTGGGAGGCGTCATTAGGGAAAGTGTGCCTCTGTTTAAGAACGGTTTCGGTTTAAGAACAGACTTTTGGAACAGATTAAGTTCATAAACCGAGGTACCTCTGTACATAAATAAATTAACCAACTCTTTTGGTACATCATTATCTATAATTCCTAAAAATAAAAGCTTTGAGTTTCTTGGGAATCATCAACTTTAACATCTTTTAAATCTCATCATATGTCATTTCCCAATAGTCCTTAGCTTTTTTACAAGTCCACCACATATGGAAAAACTTTCCTTCTGTCATTTTGCACTTCCAACACAGACTTAGTTTTGTACATTTTGGCTAACTTATTTGGTGTTAAAGACCATCTATAAATCATCTTCATATAGTTTTCTCTTAAAGTGTAACATTTTAGATTACTCCTCCACAACTTCTCCCATGAAGACAGTTATGTATTATGTCCCTCATTTCTTGTCTGATTTCTCCTACTTTTTCTGTCATGTTGAACACCCTGCTTTAATGAAAGTGTGAGCTAATGTTAAGATTTTTGCATGCATTTTTACCTAATATACATATTTTTGCAAGCAATTATCTCTAATATAATGGACTATTTTTATTAATATATTTATTTTTATGTACACTTTCCCTGATATATGTACTTTTATACACATCATTTGCCTAGAGAACTGCACTGCAAAAGTTAGAGAAGTGCAGATTTCAATGCATAGCTGCATTTCATTTTGGGTGTGTGTGTGTGTGTGTGTGTGTGTGTGTTTAAATGCGGATTAGATGCTTGCATAAGTAGACAACTTGACCTGTGCTCCACATTACATTGCTTGTATGCCAAATTCCCCATTGATGATCATCAGTGAACTTCAACTACAGACAATGACACAAAGATCTGAAATTGAAGCTACAATTTGCTTCTTTCCCAGCAGTTATTGACCATGTTTCGTCACCCCTACAAAATCGAAGGGTCGTCCCTGGCCTCCACATTGAATAGGATAATTAGAACAATAAGGAAACTGCATGAACCACTCACATCCTGGCCACCTGGAGAATATGTTGTGTGTTTTCCTCTTATCTAGACCCACCTGAGGATGAAATATGCGAACTGCCTGAGAAGGAAGCAGGAATAACCTGGGATGCGATATGTTTCACTTTCCTGCTAATCCAGCGTAGAATTTTTACTAGCTACTACTACCTCTATGTTGTTGCAGATCTTAAGGCTGCCAAGACCTTGGCCTTCAGGTATGTGGCAAAGATGTATGAAGTCCGAACAAGATTGTATGTTGTTATTGAGATAGGAGATGGAATCAATGCTACAGACTGAAGACCAATTCGCACAACCAAGTTGGTAGGACCAATAAACGACCTGGGTGGAACTGGGCTGTTGAAGAGTCAGTTGACCTAGATTGCTCCTTTGCTGTGAGATGTAAGCCTTTCTTATAAGTTACTGGAGTAGTGTGATTTGTGGCCTCCTTGTGCCTAGATCCTATGCCGCTTAAACAACATGACTTTGGTAGGAAGCAATTGGACATGTTAGTCAACTGATGGGGTTGCATCTCTCTCAACCATATTGGTTGTCAAAACCGCATGATTCCTTTCTTACATGGGTTTCTGGAGCAGTGTGGGTTCCTACCATTGAAGAACAGCTCCCATGCTAGGAAAGTAACATTAGATTTCATCCTTCAGAAATAAGAAACATGAAGTTGGCTTTTCTTACCAGTTTGCATCCAAATGTGACTTATAAGGTAGATAAGATGGTTTTGAAATTGTCTCATACATGCAGAGGAGCACAGCTGTTTGAGGTAAAGCTTAAAAAGGTGGTGGAACTCAGGACGGAAGAAGAGAGAAAATCAATGCAAACCATGAAGAAGCAGTAAGTCTTTCAACCTCAACATTTATTTACAGAATTGTATAACAATTAATAATAATAATAATAATAATTTTTTAAAATTTATATCCCGCTCTCCCCAGCCAAAGCCGGGCTCATGGCGGCTAACAACAATAAAATAATACAACATTCTAAAATCATTTCATTATAAAATTAATTCAAAATCAAATTCATGGCAACCATTGGGCTAGAGTTCTGTGAAGATTGTCAAAGGAGGGAGTCAGGCTGTGCCTCGGCCAAAGGCCTGGTGGAACAGCTCTGTCTTGCAGGCCCTGCGGAAAGATGTCAAGTCCCGCAGGGCCCTAGTCTCTTGTGACAGAGCGTTCCACCAAATCGGAGCCACAGCCGAAAAAGCCCTGGCTCTAGCTGAGGCCAGCCGAACCTCTCTGTGGCCTGGGACCTTCAAGATGTTTTTGTTTGAAGACCGTAAGTTCCTCTGTGGGGCATACCAGAAGAGGCGGTCCCATAGCTACGAGGGTCCTAGGACTCAGAAGTGGTTGGGAAGGCAAACACATTTCTGTTTCTTTTCTGAACCTCTAAAATACAGTCTGAGTATTAAAATGAGCTAGTGAGAGAGATAGTTGAATAGTACTTAAAAAGGACAGCATCTTGGACAGATACTGAAATTGACTTGCAGCGTGGTCTGTGTATAGTATGAACTTAGATGCTCAGGGCATCTCTGGGAAGGTACACATTTATCAATGATATGAATTCCTTGCAGTTCTGGATATATGGGCCCTGCTTCTGGTCTCTGTGGGTCATAATGCTGGTCACAAGAGTTGTTATTTTTTTAAATCCCCCTCCACCTGTGTTGCTCCATTATCTCTGTGAAAGAGATGAAGAGCACTTAAAAGTGCTGGATTGAACCTGGTGATCTCTTCTCTAGTAAATGCCACGCCCCCAAGTAATAGGCAAGTCTTAATCTTATTACATAGCAAGCCCCATTCAGGGTGTAGCATGTGAGAATGTCTGCTTGCTGCTGTGTTCAGAAGCAAGCTCTGTGAATGAATTGCAGAGGACTAAAAGCAAAGCCAGTGTTTGTTTTTCTGTGGGGAATCTATAGGCTGGAGCTGATCAAACCAAAGAGAAATCTCACCACCTTGGAGAAATGGGGGCCAGAAGCTGTGCAAGAGTCTGAAAAAGCAGAGGATTCAGGTGGAAAACATTTGTTTTGTTTTTAAATGGCATGTATCTTGCAATGTAACTTATTAGAAAATGATAAATGGCTGCTTAATGGTTTCCAGTGCATTTCCTCATTACTTTCCTCATTGCAGAAAGTCCATTTTTTGGAGGGAGAGGGGCAGGGTTCAGGTCATGGTACAAGAGCTCCAATTCCACTTTAATTGCACGACCTAAATTTGCTGGTATGTGTGACTGAGCCACACCCCAAAACAGTGGCAGTCCAGAAGCAACAAAAGTTTGCATAATGTGTTGCTTGTTGGCTACCCTTAGGAAGAGGCAATGAGCTATGGAAGGAGGTCAATGAAGGGAATTTTATGGAGCCCCTTCTGCCTTCTGCAGTTGCCCACACACTTTGAAGTCTGTCTTTGTAATCAAGTGGCTTAGAAACTATACAGAAAGGAGGATTTCCATTCTTGAGTTTGATCTCTGTTCAGAAATGCTGGAGGCAGACCTCTTATGTTGCCTTCTCTTCATGAATCATGTGTGGGGTTGCAGGGCATGCTTTAACTGCCTGTCCATGGGAACATTTTATTGAGTAGGTTTTTTTCCTGGGCTCTTTTGCAGAGGATGATGCTAACAAGAAGGAAAATGAAGGCAAAAAGACATGGTGGCAACCATGGGTCACTCACACTTCAAGTAAATCTCTTGTGTTTACAATGCCTCCCTTAGTGTGACACCTTGCAGCTGAAGTTTTCTATTCAAAAACCACTGTTTGACCAATATTTTACCCCAGGGTTGGAGAACCTGTGGTCCTTCGAATGTCATTGGACTACAACTCCATTCATCCCTGATCATTGGTCATGCTGGCTGGGAATGATGGGAGGTGGAGTCCAACAACACTCCATAACTTCTCCATCCAGGCTATACGTTGCTTCGTTGACTTCGTTGTTTGGATTGCAAAATCCAAACAATTAATTGGTTAGATCAATTCATCAAACAACGTTGGCTTGATCAAGAAGATAATGCTGATTAGCTGAGCAGCAGATTTATTTATTTATGTAAGTAGCATGCAAAACCCGCAGGGTTCCCCCAGTAGCTAACATTCAAAGATATGCTGCCTTCGAACCTGAAGATTCCATTTAGCTCTCTTGGTTAAAAATGGCCTTTCTTCTATTAATGGGTCTACTCCCCTTTTAGAACCAGTGACCAGCATTACATCTTGTTGCAGTCAGTTCCATATGTAGGCTATTGCACCCCAGAGATTGACATGCAGCTACAGAATAAATAAAATTAAAACCAACATGTCGGCATGCATTGACATTTCCTCATTATTCTTCAGCCCCAAAGGTCAGTACCAGCAGGGGAGGTCTTAGAACTATTCTGAAAGGTCCTCTGACCTGCACAGTGGTGGTTCTGCAGTGCAATAGTTACCCATTAACATCTTTGAACTCGCACTCAGATGGCTGAGGTGTGGACTTCTGTCATCTTCTTGGCGCAGGAGGCTGGGTGGAAGAAGAAGTTCTAATATGTTCTAGTGGCTGCAAAGAAAAGAAAAACCACTTTGAAACTTTTAAAAGCACTCAAGCAGTGTACAAATTTTATGGAATAAGTATGAAACCAGGGGTGGGTAGGTTTGAAACCAGGGGGGTGAATGGATGTGTGGTGGCAAGTATGAAATGGATGTGTGGTGGCATAGAGTTCCACAAGACTTTTCAAGTTCTCAGTTGTGTCTGCTTGCTACCTTAAATTTCAGTGGTTCGAAGTGGGAGCTATTACCTCTTTGAGACAGATAGCGAGGAAGAAGAGGAACAAGGGCCCACTGAAAAGAGTGAGAAGGAATATCTGAAGAAGAAAACAGCATTCCAGGTGTGTGGTAATTCTTCCAGAAGAGCAAAAAGAGCTGGGTTGAGGGCGGGGAGACAGAACTTCGGGAATAAGGGCAAAGGGAATCATCCTGCCAATGGGAAGTGTGGACTGTGAGGATGAAATTCATTCATAAAAAGCAAAGGTAGTCCCACTTACCCAGAACAACCCCCCCCCCACTCAAATCCAAAGCTGGGTGCAACACAAAATATTGGCAAGCTTTTGAGTGGCCCAGAACTCTTCATTAGTCAGGATGTTACACAAAACAGAGGGCGGGTGGGAGAAATAAATGCAAAAAGTGTTGAATATTGTAGCCGTCCTACATCTGCAATCCCTTCCCTATGGCAAAGACGCATAATTAAGATTAGGACTTCATTGCACCTAGCATTTTATTATATGCACTTAGTCCCAGACAGAAACTCTTTGCACTTCTACTCTGCTCAGCAAAGCATGGTCAACATAGGAGAGACTGGGACAGGGCAAACAGGAACCGAGCAGCAAGAGCAAAGATTTGTCTGTTCTGCATTTTGGATCTTTGAAGGGGATGCATGGAAGCTGCCATAGACCATTGTGGCGACTGCAGGCGCTCCTGTCCTAGAGTTCTACCTCAAAGTTAAATCCAGGCAGAAATTATGTAGTTTGATGGACTCTCCCCTTGCCTCACTCCCACCCTAAAGAACTGTTGAATAACAAGCTTCACTTTTTCGCAGCTTGCCTATGAAGCCTGGATGACCAGTTCAAAGTCAGCTCTAAAGATGAGGGAGCTGGATGAAATCAGGGACCAAGGGAAGGAGGAGCAACAGCAGTGCCAGTTGGCAGGTAGTAGAAATGATACTTGTAAACCACTTTAGAAGCCACCTTGGCAATTCAGCAGTATACAAATAAATATGTGTTATAATAATGACAGGCAGATACCCCAAACATGAGGTACAGTCTCGCCTGGGCTTTACTACTTCAGACTGGAGGTTTGTGTGTGTCACATTTTTTTATGTTTCCACACTTTAAAAAAATTCCTGCACGTGGAAAGCTAGATTCCTCTTCCCCTTGCATCTTTCTCAGTAAATTTCCAGTGGCAAAAACTGGAATTTCTGTGTCACACACCACGGAATGCGTAGGGTTGGGTTCACAATTCTGGGGTGCTCTTCCAATGTGTTGTTCTGCTGTGCTTCAGCCAATGTGAAAATGGAATCCTGGGAAGGAAATCTGGAGAAGTCAGACCCAGAAGAGGACTTGGATGAGCCAGGTGATTAACTCCTCTGCATATCTACCTAGGAAATATTTGGCGTGCTATTACTGAGGAAGGAAAGGAAGGGGCAGAGCCTCAATATGGCACTGGCAAATTAATCTTAATCAAATGGTGGCGGTTCTTGTAAAATGCCCAGTGGTTTTCTGTTGAGAGCCAGTGTGGTGTAGTGGTTAAGAGCAGTAGTCTCGTAATCTGGGGAACCGGGTTTGCGTCTCCACTCCTCCACATGCAGCTGCTGGGTGACCTTGGGCCAGTCACACTTCTTTGAAGTCTCTCAGCCCCACTCACCTCGCAGAGTGTTTGTTGTGGGGGAGGAAGGGAAAGGAGAATGTTAGCCACTTTGAGACTCCTTAAAGGGAGTGAAAGGCGGGATATCAAATCCAAACTCTTCTTCTTCTTCTTCTTCTTGATGACAACTTTTGTTGGGGACTGTAGCTCAGAGCATCTGTTCATGCACATGTGTATAAGTGTTGATAATTATCAGGATTCCTGCAAATGTGGAGGGGAAATGTAACTCTTTCCTCACCTGTGGCCTGAGGAAAATCCTTTCTCTTTATAATGCAATAAAACAGCAATGCATGCAGACCTTCAAAAACTAAGATTCACTGGACATGCAGGCGATTCCCTTGGAAAACAAGGCATATCTCTGTTTGTGGTGTTTTTATTTATATAGACTTGTTATAATTTCCATTATTTCTGAAGTCTGGAAGGTATTGCTAATGTCTCTGCCCGCCCCTTTGCCTTTATATTTCTTACCTGTTTTCTGTGATGATTTTGTTCTAAGCTTCATTTTGCATTTTAATTTAAATAAAAACAAAACATCAGTAAATACTGGTTGGGTAAAAAGGAAGAAAACTTAATATTGCAAAGTCCTGTCTAAGCAATACTGTTTTCAGAAGACATCTGAAAGAAGGCAGAGATGGGATGAGACTCAGATAGAAATCATTGGTGTGAGGGAATAGAATTGTTAGAAAGTTGTCCCCATTTTCATCTGTGAAATGAGGAAGAGTAGAGATTTCTCCAAGTAAAAAAATAAAACAAAGCATTTGCACTGCCAAACAAGCCATCTCCAATCTTGGGAGAATTTCAGATGCTGCAATTGATGCAGAAAATGGGGGTGAAGTTTCAAGCGTACAAAAGATATTTTGGGTTGCGTCAAGGCTCTTGGAGATTCTTACATGTGCTTTCTCTTCTCAGCAGAAAACATCCTTCAAAGAGCAACCAACATTGTTAAGTTCACTTGGGTTTTTATCCAAGCGTTGCTGGATGACACCACAGAGGCACTGAATTCGCTTTGTAAAGATAACCTGGATGTAGCAAATGTGCTGAGGATAGAAAAATGCATGATTTGGCGGGAGATTCAGAAGGTAAGCTCTCCAGACCTTGACACTGTTTCCCGATTTAGAAAAGCAAGGAGGAGCAGATCAAGTCTGTGGAGTGTGGTGGAGTCTCCTTCTTTGGAGGTCTTTAAGCAGAGGCTTAAAGTGCTCTGATGGTGTTTCCTGCTTGGCAGGGGGTTGGACTCGATGGCCCTTGTGGTCTCTTCCAACTCTATGATTCTATGATTCTAAGTCGGAAGAGTACAGCATACAGATTCTGAATGGCATCCTTAAGTCTAACCCACTGAATTGTCATGTGACAAAGACACATGAGAGCAGAAGCAGCAAAGCAGGCTGGGAAGTGCTGGGACTGCACAATCATAAAGTTATTCAGGCCTAACTGCTAACTGTTGAGTCACTCTGACATGTGACTTAGCAGCCAGTTTCACTTTGTGCGCTTTGTAAGATGTCAGTCAGTCTGCTTCAGTTGTGAACAGAGTCAGTATGTAATCTCAGTCAAACTGTTTGGAACCATGTTGTTTATGAAGAAGTTTATTTTAACTCAGTAAAGCTTTGATTCTTTAAAACTCTGCGTTATTAATTTACGCTGCGCGTCATGAATTAGTTTCTCAGCTTCCAGGGTCTGGCTGGAATGTCCTCTGAAGAACTGAAATCTCCAAAGCAAACAATTCAGAATATAGTAATAGCTTTTATAGAGTGTTGTATCCAATCAGGGGTGCAAATCAGGGGTACCTGCAGGGGCCCAGGTAAGCCCTTCTCCACATCATCGATCACATAACTACTCTCTCTCTCTCTCTCTCTCTCTCACACACACACACACACACACCATTTGAATGGTAATGCTCATCAACTTTGCAGGCCCCCGGCCCTCTCAAATCTGGGGGGACTGAAGCCCCCTTGGCCCCTAGGAGTTGGCTCTTATGTCTCCAATTCTTCACATGCTGAATCCTGCTCGTGCAACAGGACCTCCTCTTCCTCTGGAGCAGATTTTGTGTGTGTGTGCACGGGGAGAGGTAAATTCCATTGTGCAAGCAGAAGCGTACTGTGTTAGCGGAACAGCAGCGTTGGCTACAATCCTAAGTCATTCTAAAACCCAAGGTCTTTATGCAAAACCTGAATTGCTGTTTGCTCTGAATGAGCTCTAAAGAGCAGTTTTCCCCAGGTGAAAGCAGCAGGGCAAGAGGAAGAATGGGTAAGCCCTAACTAACTAACTAACTAACTAACTAACTAGTTTTTCTTTTAAGGGAAAAGTGGCCTCAGCGGACATTGTCCTTCAGTATTATAACCTGGAGAAAACCCAACCAGATTATGGAAAAAGTGAAGCTGAAACAACAGAGATGAATGAGAGCAAGAACAGGTCACCCCAATGCCCGCTTGGAGAGTATGTGGACCCATCCCTCGTGCAGCTCCGCAGGTGAATAGTAACTTGTTGCCGATAGTTGGAAATGCCCAACAAATTCCCTTGCTGTGACTTTTCCTTTATTCATTTCTCTTTATTCAGCAAGAGCGTAGAGAGAAGTCTGTAGTTGTGAACTCTGTGGGCTGGAACTCTGTGGGGGGGATGTTGTTGTTTAGTCGTTTAGCCGTGTCCGACTCTTTGTGACCCCCTGGACCAGAGCACGCCAGGCTCTCCTGTCTTCCACTGCCTCCCGCAGTTTGGTCAAACTCATGCTGGTAGCTTCGAGAACACCGTCCAACCATCTCGTCCTCTGTCGTCCCCTTCTCCTTGTGCCCTCCATCTTTCCCAACATCAGGGTCTTTTCCAGGGAGTCTTCTCTTCTCATGAGGTGGCCAAAGTATTGGAGCCTCAGCTTCACGATCTGTCCTTCCAGTGAGCACTCAGGGCTGATTTCCTTCAGAATGGAGAGGTTTGATCTTCTTGCAGTCCATGGGACTCTCAAGAGTCTCCTCCAGCACCATAATTCAAAAGCCTCAATTCTTCGGTGATCAGCCTTCTTTATGGTCCAGCTCTCACTTCCATACATCACTACTGGGAAAACCATAGCTTTAGGGTCTCCTAACAACAATCAGCACCCTCGACAAACTAGAGTTTCCAGGAGGGAAGCCATTGCTGTTTAAAGTGGTGTAAGAGTGCTTTAAATGTCTAGTGCAGGTGGGACCTTACCGACTTGGGTGTTGTTGTTTTCTGCCTTTGGGGAGCAGGAGATCCAGCGATGCTTCCAGGGGTGTGACTGGAAATGAGAAGGTGGAAGAAGGGAGCCACAATGGGCTCCGCCTCCAAGGGCTCACTTCAGCAACTTCCTGTACAGAATTTGCCAGCTGGGGCTCCTCTTCATCAGTTATGGAAGGATCTACACATTCCCTATTTCTGAGAAGTGAAGAATCGGGTGCCCCGCCATCAAGCAATGTTCCTGCTGCAATGACAGCCAGTGAATGGCTCCTGAACAGGCAAGAATCTTATTGTAATTAAGCAACAACTAATTGAGTATACTACCAGAAGGATGGGGAACTTGTGGCTATCCAGATTTTGCTGGATTTGCAACTAGGGACAGCGGAGAAATTTCAGCTCAGTTCGTGTTTTAAAAGGGAAACCTGCCTGATTTGCACTTCCTGAAATATTTCACGAACCGAAATGCAGCTGCAACTCACATCGGTTGTGCAAAGCAGTTCTCCAGCCAAGTAAAAAGCCAAATGCGCATGCTAGGGGAAAGCATGAATAAAAATGCACGTGTGAGTGAAAATAACATGCAAAAATACTTGATATTAGGGGACGTTGCTTCCAAAAATGTGGATTGGGCAAAACCCATTCCCAAGATCATAAGTGATTTGCTTTATCTAATGCATGCTCTTTGTTAAGGTGGGATTTGAGCTTTTAAATATTTTGTGCAATATATTTTAAATATATTGTAATAACTACAATAAATGAACATAATATGACAAATGAACAGGTATGTATTTACCTTCACAAATAATTTATATCCATCTTCTCCAACCTGGCGCCTTTGATATCATAGAATCGTAGAATTGTAGAGTTGGGAGGGACCCCGAGGGTCATCCAGTCCAACCCCCTGCTAAGCAGGAATCTTGGCTAAAGCATCCATGGCAGATGGCCACCCAAACTCTGCTTAAAAACCACCACTGAAAGAGAGTCTACCACCTTCCAAAGGAGTCCTTTCCACTGTCGAGCAGCTTTTACCGTCAGAAAGTTATTCCTGATGTGCATTCAGAAGCTCCTTTCTTGTAACTGGCCTCAGTCCAGTATATCTGAAGGAGCGTCTCCACCCCCATCATTCTGCCTGGACACTGAGGTCCAGCGCCGAGGGCCTTCTGACTGTTCCCTCACTGCAAGAAGCCAAATTACAGGGAACCAGGCAGAGGGCCTTCTCGGTAGTGGCACCCGCCCTGTGGAACGCCCTCCCACCAGATGTCAGAGAGAACAACAACTACCAACCTTTTAGAAGACATCTGAAGACAGCGCTGTTTAGGGAAGCTTTTAATGTTTGATGTATTACTGTATTTTAATATTTGGTTAGAAGCCACTCAGAGTGGCTGGGGAGGCCCAGCCAGATGGGCGGGGTATAAATAAATTATTATTATTATTATTATTATTATTATTATTATTATTATTTATTATTATTTGAATCCATCAGTTTGGGTCCTACCATCTGCAGCAGGAGAAAACAAGCTTGCTCCATCCTCCATATTATTCCCCTTTAAATATTTGAAGATGGCTATCAGATATTTTGGAGTACAACTCCTATGAGCCCCAGCCAGGACAGCTGAGAGGAGCTGCAGTCCAAACCCCCAAGTTGAGGAAATCTGTTTTATATTCTGCCCCAGTCTAATCTAACTGCGCTACTAGTTCTAAAATGTACAAGCCTGTGGACATGCCTTTTTCAACAAATGGAAATAATCTACATTTGTTTATGTCATGCAGGGTATTTCATGACAATGAGCTGGAGCAGTCAGATAAGTTCTACCAGAGCCTTCCCAGGCCCCTGAAGCTGGGAGTTGCTTTGTACAATGCTATGGTGTCTAAGTCAGAAATGCTGTGTTATTTTGTGATCATTCTAAACCACATGGTCTCCGCATCCATCCTTACTTTGGTTCTACCTATCCTGATATTTCTGTGGGCCATGCTGTCTATTCCAAGGCCTACAAAATTCTTCTGGATGACAGCCATCATTTACACTGAGGTGAGTGTTCAGTAGATCCTGCTTATATGGCTGAGTGATTTTCTCATCTGTGTGTTGTTCTGCTAGTCTTCCTAGAAGTTTTAGCCTCTGACTTGGGAGCCCTATTGCAGATATTAATATTGTGCAGCTTGAAGTCATAGAGTGAATAAAAACCGGATCATCTTAGAATAAAAATTGTCCAGACTAAAATATGTTTCCAAAGCTTTACTAACATAACTGTATTCCAACAGGGCATAAAACAATAATGATACATCCAGATAGTTGCATAAAATCATGTGCTTCTCCATGCACAGGTCCAGCTTCTTAAAAATATCAAATTCCTCCAAACAGACCTGAAATCAAGTGTCTTTCTTTCTAGACATAGACTCCATTAGCCTGCATTCCAGCCTGAGGCTGTTTTCTCCAGGAGAGACTCATCTGCACACCTTTCTTCTCTGGTGACTGAGAACAAAGGACCATTCCTTCATAATGGAGATTTGCAACTGAATAACCGTACCATGTGATCTAAGGTTAAACACTACATAAGAGAGTTGCAGATATACATCCTAAGTTAATTATCAACCCATTAGAAGAGTTTGGATTTGATATCCCGCTTTTCACTCCCTTTAAGGAGTCTCAAAGCGGCTCACATTCTCCTTTCCCTTCCTCCCCCACAACAAACACTCTGTGAGGTGAGTGGGGCTGAGAGACTTCAAGGAAGTGTGACTGGCCCAAGGTCACCCAGCAGCTGCAGGTGGAGGAGCGGGGAAGCGAACCCGGTTACCCAGGTTACGAGGCTACCGCTCTTAACCACTGCACCACATTAGGCACTCAGAGAGCTCTTCTTAGCTTCAATGGAATTTCAATGGAACAGAGTCATTTTCCATTTCAGTGTACAATTAAACAATTATACTTAACAATCTCTTCCTCCATTGAAGAGCTACTTGTTGCAACTAGGAACAAAGGATATTAAAGGATAGCGCGAGGAACCTTTTTGAGCCTCAGGCTCATTTTCCTTTGGTGTCCACTTTCCAAGAGATTCATGTCAGCAGTGGTTGGGACCAAAAATGGGGGCTAGGCTATGCTTCTGGGGGTCAATTGTGGTTCTCTAAGCATCTCTGTCTGGCCCTCTGTATTAAGATAATATTTACATTTGTTGCTCTACCCACTAGCCCCTACCTTCACTGGTATGTTGTCCAGAAGCAAATTCAGCCTTTGTGGTGTCAGAGGTTCCCCATTCCTGATATATAGGAGAGGGTGGCAACCTGGCAACCCACTCTGCCATATAAGGGAGGATGGGAAACCTTATTCCAACCCTCTTCCTCAATCTAGGCACCTTGATTGATGGGACCCAGGTGCTTGGGCTTTTGCATCCCTGCTAAAGGCATTGGGAAATAAATTTGTTTAAGGGCATCCAGCATGCTCTGCGTCAAACAGATGGAGCAGAAACATATATCACAGTTGAATCCAGCAAGAAGAAGAAGAAGAAGAAGAAGAAGAAGAAGAAGAAGAAGAAGAAGAGGAGGAGGAGTTTGGATTTGATCTCCCACTTTATCACTAACCTAGGGAGTCTCAAAGCAGCTAACAATCTCCTTTCCCTTCCTTCCCCACAACAAACACTCTGTGAGATGAGTGAGGCTGAGAGATTTCAGAGAGTGTGACTAGCAGCTGCATGTGGAGGAGCGGGGACACGAACCCGGTTCACCAGATTACGAGTCCACTCCTCTTAACCACTACACCACACTGACAAGGGCACATGTTGAACGTGTTATCTGGGCCTCATACAATTTCCGCAGAACTTTTCTGAAAATGAAATTGTCTAATAAATGGGATAAATACAGGGGGTCGATTTCTCATAATAAAATTGGGTTGTGTTCCCATATTCCCAGCCCTTTGCCTTTGGAATCCAGCATCTTTGAGGACTGTGCACTTCCCTTCCCTTGCCAGGTAACAGTTGTGGTCAAATACTTTTCTCAGTTTGGATTCTTTCCTTGGACCACCAAGGCCTATTGTGGGGTCTACGCAGAAGAGCCGCTTGCTTTGCCCAATATTGCTGGGATCGAGAAGAAGGATGGCTACGTGCACTTTGATCTGGTTCAACTGCTGGCCTTGTTCTTCCACAGGTATATCCTGAAGGTAACGCCATCCATTCTTTTATGGAGCTATTTTAGAGCACGGACTCATTAACATTTATTCAAGGGAGGATTCATCATAAGTAGGGATGGGCAAAATTCATCAGTTTTTATTTCTCTCGGCTTCTCATTTTCCAGTCTTAAATTCAGTCGTTCACGTTTCTATATTATTACAGTCGTACCTTGTTTGTCAAACGACTTGGTACTTGGATGTTTTAGCTCCTGAACATCGCAAACCCAGAAGTGAGTGTTCCAGTTTGCGAACGTTCTTTGGAACCCAAACGTCTGACGGGGCTTTCATAGTTTCCGATTGGCTGCAGGAACTTCCTGCAGCCAATCGGAAGCCGTGGCTTGGTTTCCAAACGTTTTGGAAGTCGAACAGACTTCCGGAATGGATTCAGTTCGACTTCCAAGGTACCACTGTATTATTATCTTGCCACTTATGTTTATTTCCATTGAAAGGTTGGATTCTGATGGCAGCATGGGTAGGCAAGGGGGCTATCCAAACCCAAGGTCCATTTGGATGAGTGGATCTCGTGGCTCAATCAGAGATATGCCAGTGTAACTCCCTCATCCCGGCTCAGCTGACTGAATCAATACTGGCAGATCTTACTGTTAGGATTCATTCCCTGTGTTGCAGTCATGGGATTGTTTTTATCACATGACGGTGTATGTTTTCATTCCACATTGTGGGAAGTGACAGAGACAGGATATTTTATTACTGTGTTTCCGTGATGTAGGATTTTTGTCCTTTGTCCTTTCTCTTTGCTGTCTGATGCTGAAGAGGAAGGAGCTGAGTTACGATGCTCCAAGTGTGTATATGTAAATACAGTAGTGCCTCGCAAGACAAAATTAATTCGTTCTGCGAGTCTCTTCGTCTAGCGGTTTTTTCGTCTTGCGAAGCAACCCTATTAGCGGCTTAGCGGATTAGCGCTATTAGCGGTTTAGCGGCTATTAGCGGCTATTAAAGGCTTAAGGGATTAGCGGATTAGCTGCTAAAAGGCTATTAACGGTTTAGCGGCTTAGAAAAAGGGGGTGGGGAGCGAAAAAAAATCTCAAGACTCACAAGACATTTTCGTCTTGCGAAGCAAGCCCATAGGGAAATTCGTCCCGCGAAGCGCATCGAAAAACGGAAAACCCTTTCGTCTAGCGGGTTTTCCGTCTTGCGAGGCATTCGTCTTGCTGGGTACCACTGTAAACATAGTTTAGCCAAATTGCTGCGCTACTGAGTCTGAATGCTGACTGCCTATACTCTGCTGATCCTGAAATGTGCTGATAACTCTTGGTATCAGTCGCTATGATATTCGGGCTGGAGAAAGATTTTGAATCTCCCGAAAGAACTACCAGGAGGGAGAGAACATGCCAGTTGGGCATATATCTCTACCAGACTCCTACTCATGTGTAGGACCTCCTGACACTTACACCAGCATGAGCCCTGAAATATTGGTGTTCTTGGGGATCCTCCCTGCTAACCTAAGAGGGTTGTTGTTGTGGGGATGAACCTTGAGGAGGAAAGGTAGGATATAAAAGTAATAATAAATAAACACTGAGACACTTCCTGAGAGGACTCTGTCGATGAGTTGAGGGGCCTCAGGCCTCAGTCTCAAGCAACTCTCCGCTAATCTCTCTGTCATCATCTCTTGCTTCCTCAAGCAGTTCGTGGCCCCTGTGTTTCACTGATGTGTTTCACTGTACTGCATTCTACAGTGCTATGGACTTTGGGATTCAAAAGGTGTCAGTATACCAGATGCTGAAGAAAAGAACCTGGCAGGGAGGCAAAAGAAGAAAAGGCACAGGGGCCATCTGAAGGAACGTCCATCTGGATCAGGAGGAAACTATTCTTCTAGATACCCAAGTCCCTCCAGGGCCGCCGCCAGGAGTGTTAATGAAGGTAGTTGTGTTCTGTGTTATATAAATCAAGCACTGCTTGAGTTGCTTCTTTTGGTTTCCCCTATGTATTTCTTATCAGTAAAAAAATTCGGTGAGCAAAATTTTATTCCAAAAGTGTGACCAAGAGGGAAAAGTTTGGGAAAAAATACTGAGCTAATGGACTCTAGATGAGGTAACTTCCTATGTTCTTGGGATCTTTAAATGAATTGTTTGTTGTGTTCTTTCTCCACCTCCTCTTCCTTTCATGGCTGATTGGCCATCCACCCTTTTCTTCCCCGTTTCTCTGAACTTCTTTTACACATACGAAACAGAAAAATTGACCTCCCTGTGTTCATTAAACTGTTGCGGTGCCAGCATTTTGGGGCGGGGGGACCTCTGGGGCAGAAATTGGCAGAAGAGCTTCCATTTTAATATTATGCAGAGGTCACTGGAAGCGATGCTTGGAGGACTGGCGGCACGGATAACGTGACTGAGTTGGTGGCGGATCAAGTGTTTTGTGTTTTGCGGACGGACCCCACATGAGTTGGTGAGAGCTTAAAATGAGGTATTGCTCTCATGAAACGAATGCTTCCCAGATAGAGAGCTGTGAATAACTTTCTTTTTTGGCAGACAAAACTCTGGAGGAAGCCAAGAAGAAATGGAGCCTTTTCAAGAAAAAACCCACTGGCGGGAAGAGACTTACTAAAGCAGCAATGAAACAGCAGATGATGAAGGCAAAGAAGCTGCTGGTTAAAATGTAAATTGGAATTTTATTTTTATTTTTAAAAAAGCTATTTAAAAAGTGAGTTGTTGCAACATGAATGAACAGAGCTGGGGGCAAGATGGTGGGTGGGTGGGAATACGGGTGTCATCAATGGACCTTCCACTCCCTGTAATAGACTGTGCTGCTGACATCTGTGTGTTAATGGTGGCTGGTGCCCTTTGGGATGAGTAGAGCCAGGAGGCCAACAGTAGGTGGCGCCAGAGCCAATTTGAAGCAAAGCTACGCAGTGGCTGGAACTGTCAGTTGTGGTTCTCTCAGTTTCTCCTTTTCCTAGTCATGAATTCAGTTGTCCACATTTCTGCAGCAATCTGCAACATTTAGCTTTTTTAAAAAATAAAAAATCCTTGTGAAAATTCATCAGCGTTTTAGTGCAAATTTTCCGTTTAATATTTTTGTATTCAGTGTTGACATAGGAAGACATTTTCCCCGGCAGTGTTCCCTAATATAATGCATTTTGCATGTGTGGTATTCATGAGTATATGCATTTTTATTTATACACTTCCCCTTGTATATGTGCACTTCGGTTGGAGAATTACACAACAAAATTTGGAGTAGTGTGACTTTTGCTGCGCTTCGGTTCACATATTGGTTGAACCCCCACCCCCTGCAAAAATGGCTCAGGGGGTGGGAGAGCCCCCAGAACAGGGAATGAAGGGAAGGGGGGGGGGGTTGTTCCATCTGCAAAGCTGCAAGGTGCGTGCAGATGAATGATTGGAACAGCACAATGTTAAATTCCACGTGGTTGATTATACAAAGCTATCTTCTGGTACTCTGTGAGTATGAGTATTTCATGAGGAAGCAGGTCCAAAAAGTTTGTGAAAGTGCTTGACATGCTTTCTCTTGGGAATGTTTGTGACGAAAGGATTCTCCTTTCAGCCCTAGAGCTTTATGGGTGTGTGACACTGCGGTCAAAGCAACAACGCTGTACTTCTAAAGCCCGCTTGAAGCACTTTAAGAGTCACGACTTCACCTCAATGCAGTTTGTTAAGGATGCATTTCTGAAGATTTTTGCATGGTGCGGGGAGCCCTTAAAGTGGTAGAAGAGAGATTTTAAAAGTATGGTATGGATGTGACCAGCTTCTTACGAGCTACGGTGGATGATTCAAGAATACAGCCGAACTCTTTGTTGCTAGACATGCGGCATACATTCCACTGAGCTTTCAGAAAGCAAGTGACCCTTTTGAAAAACACGGCTCTCCTTTTCAACTGGACTGACCTAGATAAATTTTCCCTTGCAGCGCTCTTCAGATATACCGGCCCATAAGGCAATTCTTCTACGACATTATTCATCCAGAATGCAGCCTAATCTGTGACGTATATGCTCTCATGTTCCTGGTTGATGTGATTAATTTTATTATTGTCATCTTCGGCTACTGGGCTTTCGGTGTAAGTATCAGCTCGCCTTGCTAATTACTAAAGCAACAGGTGCCTTGAATGTTTGCCAATTGGCTTGAAACCACTCCTCCACAATGCCTGATGTGTAGGAGTTATTTGTTGTATTTATTTATTTTATAAAATTTACACACCACTTGATTGTAAAATTTAAAACAAACAAACAAACTAACTAACTAACTAACTAACTAACTAACTAACTAACTAACCTCAAAGCAGTTTACCAAAAGATAAAGCCATAAAATCAAGAAAGATTTGCAGCAATAGTTTAAAACATGCAGAAAGTCAAAATTCACATCATTATTTTTTCTAGGTAGGTAAGAATGTTTTTAGCAGGTGCTAAATGCGGTGAAGGTGTCTTCTTGATATCAATAGGCAGGGAGTCCCAAGTTTCTTTAGCTGCCACACTAAAGTTCTGTGATGGTTCGTACTCAAAAGCACTTTGTTATTGCTTTGCATGTTCCAGAACCAAGGAGGTATTTGACACCAGACTCTGAAGGAGGCTTGAATCTGTTCTGCTAATCTGTTTGAAAGTGTGGAAGCTATAGTGGGGTAGGAGAGCGGAAAATGATGCCAATAGAATTCACATCTGCCAAGCAATGTACCCCTTTGGTTTCAGATAGTACATGGGTAGACGAGTCTAAAAAGCCTGGTACACAAATTTTCATGGCCCTCTCGTGGCTATGGGGACTCATTTGCCAGAAGTGATGTATTTAGCGATAACTCTGGAAATGTATATACATACCTTGGAAGTCAAACAGCTTAGTTCCCAAACGTTTTGGCTCCCAAACCTTGCAAACCCAGAAGTGACTGTTCTGGTTTGCAAACTATTTTTGAAAGCTTCTGCGGCTTCCGATTGGCTGCAGGAGCTTCCTGTAGCCAATCAGAAACCATGCTTTGGTTTTCTAATGTTTTGGAAGTCGAACGGACTTCCAGAACGGATTCCATTCGACTTCCAAGGTACAGCTGTACTTGATTCTGACCAAACTAAGCCTCCTGATGTAAATTCTTCCCTTGACGTTGTGGTTATGATTTGCTTCTGTTTTAGTTATGTCCTGTAAGCATTGGACAAGAAAATAGAGGATTTTTTTAAAAAATTTCACAGCTTTGCTGTAGTAGCAAAGTGGTTTATAAATTCAATATATAATAATAGCTTTGTAGTGTTGTTCTGCCCATAGGCTCTGACTGGAAGCCTAGGCTTGCTCCTTTTCTTCACACCCTCATGTTATCAACAAATGCTTCTAATTTGTTTCAGAAACACTCAGCTGCCGCTGACATCACAGAGTCCCTTTCAGAAGACCAGGTGCCTGAAGCTTTCCTGGTGATGCTGTTGGTGCAGTTTGGGACGATGATAGTTGACCGTGCCATCTACCTGAGAAAGAGCATGTTTGGGAAATGTGTTTTTCAGGTGTTACTTGTCTTTGGCATCCATTTTTGGATGTTCTTCATCTTGCCTGGAGTAACGGAAAGGTATGACAACGAAAGATGCCAGAGAATTCCAACAAAAACAGAAACTAGAGCGGAAATAGCTGATAATAGAATCATAGAGTTGTAGAGTTGGAACGGGCCCAGAGGGTCATGCAAGAATCTCAACTAAAGCATCCATGTTTGCTTATTTGTCCCATGTCCAGATCAGAAAAATGAAATCAGTATTCACTGCTATTGCTGCTTTCATTTCACAAATGATATGTAGGTAATTTCATCCCCACCCCCTATTTGCATTGCATTTCGTTTGAATTGCAATGAATGTGTTGCTGCTTAGTCCTCCACCTTCACACATACACACACACACACAACCGATGTTTACTACTTTTTCAATATGTCTCTGCATGCTCAGCCTAGACTGCAATTGGGAATGTTGGAGAGTTCTGCTGGAAAGAGAAACGGGAGTAGAATTTGGCAGTGTGGTGTAGTGGTTAACAGTGGTGGACTTGTAATCTGGTGAACCGGGTTCGCTTCCCCACTCCTCCACATGCAGCTGCTGGGTGACCTTGGGCTAGTCACACTTCTTTGAAGTCTCCCAGCCCCACTCACCTCACAGAGTGTTTGTTGTGGGGGAGGAAGGGAAAGGAGAATATTAGCCGCTTTGAGACTCCTTCGGGTAGTGATAAAGCGGGATATCAAATCCAAACTCCTCTTCTTCACAATTTGCATATTTGGCCAAGATCAGGGATGGAAATTGTGTGATCAAATATAAGTGGTATTGGCCATTGTTCTGTTTTTATAGCCTGTGAACGTTACCAAAGTTACTGCATTATTTTCTGCATTGTTTTTGATGTTTCCTTTACATATGCATTGAAATTAAGTATGCAATCAATTACATTTTGGCCATAGCAGATAGCAAGATGCATAAGGTAGGTTTCAGCGGAAGCCGAACTGTAGCAGAACGGAAGCAGCGCTGACTGCGGCAAGCACAGCATGGGGTGGAAATCTCTTCCTCCTTACATCCCTAGCTGCTGCGTTTGCCTGTGGAGTTCAAAGAGGGCCATGCGCTGAGAAATCTTTCTTCTAACTAGTCATAGTTGTTAAAGATGGAGATTGGAACATCTCTCTTGTTTACTTGCAGGAGGTTTAACAGGAATCCGGTGGCTCAGCTGTGGTATTTGGTCAAGTGTGTCTATTTTGGTTTGTCGGCTTATCAGATCAAATGTGGTTACCCCGAACGGGTCTTGGGCAATGTTCTGACTAAGAGCTACAATTGCATAAACCTCTTCTTATTCCAAGGGTAAGCAGCACTTTTATAAAGGAGGGCAGAGAAACCTAATAATATCCCCATGAAACGCGAGCCATTATGTTAACAAGCCAATCACAAAAGCAAGAAAGAACGGCTGATGGGGGGGAAAGGGGGTGGGTGGGAAGGTGGAAATCTCCAGGTGCTTGAAGGAAGATTTATTGCAGGCCTGCGCTGGAACAAATAATTCCTCAGGGGTTCTATAAATATAGAAATAACATACATAGGAAACAGATTAGTAAGGTAAAAGAGGCCCTTACGGTCTCACACTGAGTTACTGTGAAACAAAATTATCAATTTACTATTTTGTGTAAGAAATTTTATTTTTATTATTATATTAGTTGCTTTTTTGCCACAGCCCCTCAAATAAACACAAACATACAATAAACTACCATTTATAAAAATCGAAAAAGCAATTCTTTTTTTTTAGAAAAAAACTAGATTGAAACTAGATTGAAAACTAGATTGAAACATCTCACCCACGTAAAAAGGCCATAGCCTGAAGAAGTAGGAATGTTTTTTGCCTGGTGCCTAAAGTTACGTAATGGTAAAAATTAGGAAAAAACTTTCACTGTAATAATTGTTACAAGCTTTTTTAGAGTAATGTAGCCTGCTTAGAGGGCAGGAAGGTGGGAGGCAGATGCTGGCTTGAGATACCTCCTGAAGTTGTGTGTTCCAGCAGCTGCTTGGCTGTAAACATTATTGGGTGGCCTTAGGCAAGTTGGGATTCCTCCATTCCTGCATAGAAGAGGCTGGAATGAGAAGTGTGAAGCAGTTTGCACATTAGAAAGGAGGGGAGCAGGTTGTGTATCAGACACACACACACAATATCTGCCAAGTGTTTCCATGTGCAGCATTTGCCTGGTGCCTCTAATCTTGGAGGTGGCATATAGCCATGCTTACTAGTCTCTACAGATATCCTTGCCCTCCATAAGTTGGTCCAAACGCCTTTTAGAGCCCCTCTCTCAATTTGGCCACCACTAGGCTACAGCACAAGGGACGCGGGTGGTGCTGTGGGTTAAACCACAGAGCCTAGGACTTGCCGATCAGAAGGTCGGCCGTTCAAATCCCCACGATGAGGTGAGCTCCCGTTGCTCGGTCCCTGCTCCTGCCAACCTAGCAGTTCGAAAGCACGTCAAAGTGCAAGTAGATAAATAGGTACCACTCCGGTGGGAAGGTAAACGGCGTTTCCGTGCGCTGCTCTGGTTCTCCAGAAGCGGCTTAGTCATGCTGGCCACATGACCCGGAAGCTGTACGCTGGCTCCCTCGGCCAATAAAGCGAGATGAGCGCCGCAACCCCAGAGTTGGTCACGACTGGACCTAATGGTCAGGGGTCCCTTTACCTTTACCTTTACTTAGGCTACAGCAGATGCACAATAGTCTTAATTGCCCCATTGACTAGGACACAGTTGGGCTTTTATGCAATGCCAAAGGGTTTCCCTGACTTCTGAAGTGGGTATAATATGTAGGGAAAAGCGTCGTGCTCCTTCCTGGATAGTTTGTCAACTTTGGGCCCCACCCTGCACTCGGATCTCACCTGTGGCTCCTAGACTCTGTTGGTGTACCGTAGCGGCCACACCCCGGGAAACGGCTTCGACTGGTTGGCTAAACCAGGTGAGGGTAGCGGATGAGTCACAAACCCTCAGTGAGTTAGGGTAGGGACAAAGACAAAGCTCTAGTGGATTAAGTGGACAAGACGAAGAGTGGGTCCAACGGTCAAGGAGGTGGTTTCTGCTTGTGCTGTGCAGGGAAGAGAGGGGTAGATGGGGCTCATCAAGGTAGCCCTCCTGGAGAAGGAAAACTCTGGTCCTTAACCACTGCTACCTTCTGAGATACTTTCAGGAGAAGAAAAGGCTGTGAAGTAAACCCTGCAGAAATCCAGAGTGGAGTCCCTAAGACAGCTGGATGGTTCCTCGTACACCACCTTCTGGCAACTCCTGCAGCCAAGCTGGTTTCAGTCCCAGAGAGGTGACTTCAGTGCTGCTAAGACAGCAAAAGCAATGCAGGAGGCAGCAGTTATGAGTTACTGGTCTCTGCAGCCACAGCAGGTGCTGTGATTCTCCAGCGGTTTGACTTCACATTCCATTGTCTCTCGAGAAAGACGGATGCCAACAAAAGGGCACCAGAGTTTGAGAATTTGTATCACTCTTACAATACTGGGAAAGCCTTTTTTTGTAGACAGGCTTTGACTGTTTTGGGTTCTTATTGCCCCATTAACTAGCCACCTTTCTCCTCCTCTGTGCAGCTTTCGCCTGATACCGTTTTTGACAGAACTGAGGGCTGCCATGGACTGGGTTTGGACCGACACCACACTCAGCCTCTCCAGCTGGATCTGTGTGGAGGATATCTATGCTAACATTTTCATCCTGAAATGTTGGAGAGAATCTGAGAAAGTGAGTCCTGTTGCTTAAGGGTTACCATTATGATGATGGACTCAAGGGCATCCTGATCAAATTTGCAGATGACACCAAACTGGGAGGGGTGGCTAACACCCCAGAGGACAGGATCACACTTCAAAAAGACCTTGACAGATTAGAGAACTGGGCAAAAACAAACAAGATGAACTTTAACAGGGAGAAATGTAAAGTATTGCACTTGGGCAAAAAAAATGAGAGGCACAAATACAAGATGGGTGACACCTGGCTTGAGAGCAGTACATGTGAAAAGGATCTAGGAGTCTTGGTTGACCACAAACTTGACATGAGCCAACAGTGTGACGCGGCAGCTAAAAAAAGCCACTGCAATTCTGGGCTGCATCAATAGGAGTATAGCATCTAGATCAAGGGAAGTAATAGTGCCACTGTATTCTGCTCTGGTCAGACCTCACCTGGAGTACTGTGTCCAGTTCTGGGCACCAGTTCAAGAAGGACACTGACAAACTGGAACGTGTCCAGAGGAGGGCAACCAAAATGGTCAAAGGCCTGGAAACGATGCCTTATGAGGAACGGCTAAGGGAGCTGGGCATGTTTAGCCTGGAGAAGAGGAGGTTAAGGGGTGATATGATAGCCATGTTCAAATATATAAAAGGATGTCACATAGAGGAGGGAGAAAGGTTGTTTTCTGCTGCTCCAGAGAAGCGGACACGGAGCAATGGATCCAAACTACAAGAAAGAAGATTCCACCTAAACATTAGGAAGAACTTCCTGACAGTAAGAGCTGTTCGACAGTGGAATTTGCTGCCAAGGAGTGTGGTGGAGTCTCCTTCTTTGGATGTCTTTAAGCAGAGGCTTGACAACCATATGTCAGGAGTGCTCTGATGGTGTTTCCTGCTTGGCAGGGGGTTG
Source organism: Podarcis tiliguerta (assembly GCF_965153285.1). NCBI lineage: Eukaryota > Metazoa > Chordata > Lepidosauria > Squamata > Lacertidae > Podarcis > Podarcis tiliguerta. The sequence goes on from NC_139539.1 coordinate 13,619,161, forward strand.
GACTCGATGGCCCTTGTGGTTTCTTCCAACTCTATGATTCTATGATTAGCCCCGCCAATCAAGATGAGTCCGGGTGGTTCATCAGGAGCAATGACTGGGGCGAATCTCTCCTGTCTGGCTGCACAAGTCAACAAGTTTAAGTGTGCCTAACTCTGTGGTGGAATGTGGCCTACACTTCTCTGCTCATATTTTGTAAATGCATGTGGCCCACAATAACTCCCTCTCACAAAAACACATGTAAAAGGACATTGAATGTGAACCAGCCCAAGACAAAGAGAAATGCTTTTGCCTGGCACCTAAAGATATGAGGCAAGGTGGGCTGACCGCCTCATGCGGCAGGATGCAAAGGCTCAGCACATCCCAGTGTAGATAATTATTTCCTCCTTGTTCCTGGTGTAGATTATCACTCCCTCCCTCTTCCCTGGTGGGGAGGGAGGTGTTAGGAGCCAGTGTGGTGTAGTGGTTAAGAGCGGTAGTCTCGTAATCTGGTGAACCGGGTTCGCGTCTCCGCTCCTCCACATGCAGCTGCTGGGTGATCTTGGGCCAGTCACACTTCTTTGAAGTCTCTCAGCCTCACTCACCTCACAGAGTGTTTGTTGTGGGGGAGGAAGGGAAAGGAGATTGTTAGCCGCTTTGAGACTCCTTCGGGTAGTGATAAAGCGGGATATCAAATCTAAACTCTTCTTCTTCTTATTTTGTGGTTTGCCTCAAGCGCCAAAAGGCTGGCTCTGAGTGGAATATATGTAGGATAGTCAAATATATGCAAATTAAGCAAATGCGTGGAATTCTGTTTTTCAGAATGCTGAGTTTGTCCTACCTTGATGCATAAGTTGGGGAGTTAAAAAATTTTTTTATCAGCAGAGTATACACACAGATTTGTTCCCATTCTCCATTTTGCAGAAATACCCCCAACCTCCTGGGCAGAAGAAGAAATTGCTTGTGAAATACGGGATGGGGGGCTTCATTGTCTTTGTGCTCATCTGCATCGTGTGGTTCCCACTGCTTCTTATGTCACTGGTGAAATCAGTGGCGGGAGTAACTAACCAGCCTTTGGGTGTCTCTGTCAAAATTACCATCAGCGGTTATGAGGTAGGTCCGCAGGAGGTGGAGGGTCAATTTATAATTAAGACTGGGGATAAGTATTTTCGATGAGTACTGGAACATTTCCACCATCCAAAGCTGTTGCTTTAACACGACAAAAAAATAGAGTGGAGTTATAGCTCAATGATCCTTAACGTCTCCAGTTAAAGGGTTGTGTCTAACAGTGCCATTCTGCTTGTAGGGACGCGGGTGGCTCTGTGGTCCAAACCACTGAGCCTTTTGAGCTTGCTGATCGGAAGGTCAGCGGTTCGAATCCCCATGGCGGGGTGAGCTCCCATTGCTCGGTCCCTGCTCCTGCCAACCTAGCAGTTCAAAAGCACACCAGTGCAAGTAGATAAATAGGTACTGCTGAAGCCGGAAGGTAAATGGCATTTCCGTGCACTAAGGGTTCCCTTGGGTGTCCCGTTGCACCAGTAGTGGTTTAGTCATGCTGGCCACGTGGCCTGGAAAGCTGTCTGTGGACAAATACCAGCTCCCTCGGCCTAAAAGCGAGATGAGCGCCACAACCCCATAATCGTTTTTGACTGGACTTAACTGTCCAAGGGGTCCTTTACCTTTTGCCTTTTAGTTCATAGCAAGTGTCAATGCCAACCAACCTGGTTCTTCCCTAATCTGGAGCTGCCAAGGGCCCTCTTCTCCTTCAGATTCCTGTAGGAAATGCCCACTTTATTTCCCATTGGAATTCCTATTCTTTCAGAGTCGCATGCTATTATCCTCTGGGCTCGCCTATGGATCTGTGTTGCTGTGTGATGCTTGGAAGTGATTATTCTGTTGATGCTGCTGTGAACCGTGCTGCTACAGAGTTTGAATGATGGGTGCTGAAATGCAACTAATCCAGAGCTGTAGAGCTTGTGGGTTGGTTAGCATCAGCCTGTGACTAGTGTGTAAAACTGACCTTTGGGTCTGAACCAGCTAAGGTGTGATGAGGTACGTCTGTATAGTGGAGCTGAGGTTTGTAACACAGGATTTCATCCTTTTTCTCCTAGTCTTTGTTTACCATGAGTGCTCAGCAGCAGAATCTGGTCCCTTTCACTCATGCGGCGTATAATGAACTCACCACTCAATATGCCCTCCATCCTGTAAGTATATTTTATTGTGGACAAGGAAACCTGCAGAAAAAAATGCCATCCTTTTCTCTTTCTCTCCAACAATAGCTGGTGAGACCCCATTTGAATTAAAACTGGATTTGAATGGTATCTTTACTGGATTGCCAAAAGCAGGTTAGATAGGAATTTAGCTCAAGGCGAAGAAGTTTCTCTGTCTTGCTTGGAACAACAGCAAACAAACCAAAAACATTTGTGTTTTCTCCAGTCTGCCATGCAATTTATAGTCAACTATAGCCCAGAGGACGTCATCGTTGCTAAAATAAAAGGCAATGCCAGCTTGCTGTGGAGCATCAGCCCTGCAAGTCGGAAAGCTATGATTGCAGAACTCTCCAATTCCTCCGCAATCTACATCAACTTCCACTGGACTCTTCTCAGGTTTTTATCTTTTTAATATTAAGTGTATTCTGTGTATGTGTATACAACCACCCCTCTTGCAGGTTTCCCACTGGTATTTGGTTGGGTGCAGTGAGAACAGAATGTTGGGTTAGATCCAGCAGGCTTTTCTTGTGTCTTTACTCACTGGTGTGGAGTAGCAGCCCCTCTCTTTTTTGCTGCCCATGGCTGTCACGTTGTTGTTGTTACTAAGGAACTAACTGAAACCTGCTCTGATTAGTGACCTCACACCCAACCCTCCAAGTCCCAGCCTTTGCACTGCATCCTTTCTGCGACACTTTGTCAAGTAGATTTTCCAGAGGAAGCCACCGCTTGGCAAACCCGTTTTGTTGTCCGTTTCATACGAGGCACATAGCGCAAGAGGAGAATCTCTCTCTTCCATAACGCCTGCCCTGAAGAGCATCTAAAGCTTCCCTTAACCTTCCCTTCATATCCTTATCGAATCAGGAATGCCTCTCTCGTGAAGAATATTGAAGCATCCGGCCTACACACGATGCGCTATGAAGACGAGGGGATTCGGGAGCAAATCGTCGAAATGCTACGTGGGACCAGAACGGAAGGCGTGTTAGTGTTGTGTTTTTCTCCTGATTCTTTTGGTGGCCATTAGCGCTTCCCCTGCTACTGTATGTGTCCCTCAGCATGTGGTATTCTGTGGAATATGGCTCCTGTATGTGGGGTCTCCACTTGGCTACCATACCATACCATTAGACCTTCCTCCTCCATGGATTTGTATAATATCTTGGAAGCTGTGTGGGGTACATGTGAAAAATGAACATGTGTTGATCTGGAAAGGAGCAAGACCTTTAGCATTCACCAAGGTTTTGCTTTGCTTTTGTTCTGCTCTCCCCCACCCCCCTTTTAGTCTGCTTCCTGGTGTCCTACCAAGGTATCTGAGAGCAGCTGGCGGAGCAGAAGCTAAAATGGCCCATCGGCTGCAAGTGGGTAAGTGGACAAAAGTGGAGGAAAATCCTGCCTGCTTGAAGATGAGAGGAGGCCAGAGTTGCAGAGTTTTGCTATAGGAAGGCAAAGCCAAAAGATGCATGTGGTATCGTATGAGCAAAAAGCTACTGTCTGATTGTTCCAGACATTGGAAATGTGCTGTCTTTGGGTCAAACTAGCAAAAGGAGCACATGGGTGTTGTTTCCTCCTCCACACCCACATCCCAAATTCTTTTCACCCAGCTGCCACTATCATGGCAAAAGCTCCAAACAGTCACCCATCCCGCCTTCGTTTCTCACGAGTGCCTCTGAACCCATGCAGGGCCCAGAAACGCTTTGGGAATTAAAAATGGCAGGTGGGGCTGCTCTACTGGCTAATGAGGCACTGCTGTTTTGGGGCTCAGGGGTTGTTGGCTTCCCTGTCTGGATATGAACTTCAGGTGTGCAGTGGGTTCTGCACTCCTGCTCCAAGTGCCTCTTTTGTTTTTAAAATTAGTGGCACTGTGGGTAAAAGCCTCAGCGCCTAGGGCTTGCCGATCGAAAGGTCGGCGGTTCGAATCCCCGCGGCGGGGTGCGCTCCCATTGCTTGGTCCCAGCGCCTGCCAACCTAGCAGTTCGAAAGCACCCCCGGGGGCAAGTAGATAAATAGGGACCGCTTACTAGCGGGAAGGTAAACGGCGTTTCCGTGTGCAGCTCTGGCTTGCCAGATGCAGCTTGTCACGCTGGCCACGTGACCCGGAAGTGTCTTCGGACAGCGCTGGCCCCCGGCCTCTTGAGTGAGATGGGCGCACAACCCTAGAGTCTGTCAAGACTGGCCCGTAACGGGCAGGGGTACCTTTACCTTATAGCTGTTCTCTGTTTAGACCAAGGGTACCTGACGCCCCTCATCCTTGACCATTGGCCATTTTGGCTGGGGCTGATGGGAGCTGCAGAGCATCATGTTGACTACTCCTGGTTTAGACCCATGGAGCTTCTGCTTTCATTGCTGATTCTTCACGATGTCTTGATGAAGACTCAGGGAACACACTCCTCTAAAGCCAATGAACTACTCTTTTGCCACTTCCACCTCAGCTTTGTGTGGCTAAAGTGGGGTTCCAGTTCTCCCTGGGGATTTTGAGTATGGCATTAGAAAGTGGAAGTGTTGGCAAGGACTTGTTAAATGTTAGGGTAGCAGGAAGTTACTCTACTCCTCGCTCCTGTTAGCCTGGAAGAGCCCCAGCTCAGTGGTAGAGCATCTGTTCTGAATGCAGAAGAGACCCTCAGTTCAGGCTCAGGCACCTCCAGGTAGGTTTGCGTATTTCCCATCAAAAACCCTGGAGAGCCACTGCCAGTCATAGGCAATACTGAACCAGGTGGACAAACGGTTTGACTTGGTGTGGGGGCATCTTCCTGTGTTGCAGCTGTGCAAAGCGCCCACAAAGCTATGTGTGTTGTCCTGTGGGTTGGGAGAAAGGCTGGGTACCCACGGTCAGCTCACCCCCACCCCATAATTCTCATTTCCACAGCTCATTCCAATGCACCAAAGGACGTAGACAAGATGGCCTTCTTCAGAAATATCACCATCGAACTGCAGCAGCTGCCTGCCAAGGAGTCCTTAAGCCATGTTCCCGAATGGTGGGTCGTGAAAGAGCAGAGGCCCGGCTGTTTGGGTAATGGATGCAGTAAGAATATGGAACTCTTCGTCTTCAACGACAAGGTCAGCCCTCCTAGCCTGGGATTTCTGGCAGCTCATGGGTAAGGATGTCAAACTGGAACCTGTTATTTCTGGGGCAGCAATTGAGATTTGGATTAAGGTGGCGGCTTGGGGAGACCTGAGAGAAATCTTTCCCCGCTGTGCTGCCTTGAAAAATACAGAACAGGCAGCCAATCGCTGGCAGGAATTCAATATTGCACTGTTGAATGTTGTCAGTGCAAACATCTCAGCTTGCCACATAGAAGAGACTTCCCCCTTCCTTCCACCCTTGCCAGTGTGCTGTTCTGGGGTTTTTTTCTGAACCCCCAGAATAAATTTCTGGGGTACACAAGGCAAGAAGAGGGGAAGAAAAGCTTATTACGCAGGTGGAAGTCCTTGCGCAGGGCTTCGGCTGATAGGACTACTTGTGTCTATTTTGCCCATGGCGCATGAGACTCTTAAATCTCAGGGCCATGGGTTTGAGCCCTACATTGGGCTAAGCACTGCAAGGGGTTGGACTAGATGACCCCTGAGGCCCCTTCCAATTCTAGGAGTCTATGAAAACTCAAAGTTAACACCCTGAACATCATCTCTCTCTCTCCCCACTACAGCATTGTGGGCCTCTACATGTCTTTTGTTCTGGTCATCGGAAAGTTCATCCGAGAGCTTTTCAACGGCATCTCGCGCTCCATCATGTTCGAAGAGCTGCCCAACGTGGACCGCATCCTGAAACTCTGCACGGATATCTTCCTGGCCAGGGAGGCCGGGGAGCTGGAGTTAGAGGAGCAGCTGTTTGCCAAGCTCATCTTCCTCTACAGATCTCCTGAAACAATGATTAAATGGACCAGGGAACCCAGGGAAGACTAAAGCCGGGGTGTGTGGTTGTGTGTGGAGTCACAACAGTGCATTGTTTCAGAAGGGAAATGTTGGGTGGAGCGCAACTGCAAAGGAACATGGCAGAAAATACTGAATTAAGAGGTGTAGAGAGGACTGATTCGTTAGCTCCTCAATCTGATGCAAGGCAGAAGTGTAAACTTTATATTGTACGCTGTTTACCACCCTATGTATAAGAGCAGGGATTATGTTGCACATAGCACAGGACTCTAAAGCCACAGGGGTTTTTTTTGGGGGGGGAGGGTGGAGATTAGAAATCATAACAATACTTTCAGCAATTTGCTTCCTTTCTCCACTCTGCAAATGTACCCTCATAAAATAAAAGTGCTGCATGCTGGGCATTCCTCTTCCTGTGAGATGACCAGATGGTTATGTGCATGTGTGACAAGTTGGCTGTGGCAAGGCGCAGGGAATGGGATATGCTGCTCAGGCCCTGAAAATGAAGAATACATGAACCACCCAAGCTACGGTTCTTGCCTAGTCCTGTGCCCAGCAAGATGCCCCACGGTAGCGCAAGAGAGAGAGCCGTCTCCCATGGCCTGCCCTCAACACCTGGCCATGAGAGCGCCATTGCCCAATTCCACGTAGCTGCCATGACTCATAGCCAGTTTTGCCCTGCACGTACTTCTTGCACTCTTTGTGTCACCTACACGCATTTGCAGAAAGAAACGGCGCAGATACCTCGATTCAATAAGCTTACACTCTTGTTGAGAGTAGGAAGGGTTTTATTCTAAGGGTTAATCTCCCATTAACACTTTTATTCTAAACGTCGATGAAGTTTGTCAGCAGAAGGGTGTTAAGAACCGCCGTGGAGAAATGCACCGGCCCACTTATAGGGTCGTATCCGTAATGATCAGCGAAAGATGTAACATGCATGAATGGTAGCTTAGGAATATTATTATTATTGAAAAGCTGCCTTAGAAAACAAGGCCTCCCTTATGCTGCTGCTAAGTGAATAATGCAGAGCCTCAAAGTGGCTTCATCCCAGCGGTTGCAACCCTGCAAACTGAAGTGGAGCCTGTTGTGCTGTTGGGCATGGCAGCTGCAGTTCCTTCCGGCGCAGCAGTCCTGACCTGGGGGCAAGCAGGATTTCAGGTATGCCTCCCGGCAGGTGAAAAAGAAACCAGAGAAAGAGGCCAAGAGGCACAGCAGCTGCCTCATCCCCTGCAGCGTCAGGAGATTTAAAGGGATGCACCTGGTGTTTGACTCCCAAGGTGGTAACCCCTATATTCCTCCAAACCCCACGACGCTATTGAATTCTGTAAAGCAGAGGGGTTGAGAAATGAAACCTGCAGAACTAACTCGGAAGGCTCTACTGGCATCAAGAGGTGAAGCTGTTGCAGTAATAGGCTGAGATACTTTTTGAAAGGGACGTGGGGGAATAGACATCCCTGGCCCCTTCTCCAGAAAGACTGGAAGCAGCAAAGTCACCAGGTTTGGTAGGAAAACCCCAAGCGCATTAAAAAAACTAAAAACACCCAACCCAACAGAATACAGCCTTTTGCCAGAGTGAGATGGGAGAATCAAATGTGAGCAACTTGTTTTCGTTTTCTCGGTCATTTCCGACACGTGGGTGCTTTTGTGGTTTGGGAAACCCTTCAGTGCAAAGTGAGGTAATTCCTGTGTGGCCTCTCTCCAAAGGGGGAGGAGAGCGGGCATTAAACCAAGCGGCGCCTCTTGGAATCTCTCTCCATATCTTCCAAGGGGGAGTCCCCATTGCAGCCCAGCGGAGAAACCATGTTCAGGAGAGGGTCTTCGGAGGCACGGCCAAACAGGGAGAGCAACAAAGCGACGCCGTAGCCGGTGGCTCGTTCACCCTAGGAGCAAAAGCAGAGAGAGGCGAGTCTCAGCACTGAATGCGGGAGAAACACTGAAGGCAAATGCTTGGAATGCTGCCTGTGAGGGCTTGTGTGTTGTTTAGGTGAAATAAAAATAATAATAAGCTGAATGGAAAGAGGCACACAAAGTCACGCTGCAGCATCCTAAGGCTATAATCCTATACAGTGGTACCTCTGGATACAAACGGGATCCGTTCCGGAGCCCCGTTCGCATCTAGAAGCAAACGTAACTAGCGATGGCACATCTGCGCACGCACGTGTCGCTTTTCGCCGCTTCTGCGCATGCCGCATGAGCAAGTGGCAAAACCCGGAAGTAACGCGCTCCATTACTTCCGGGTTGCCGCGGAGCGCAACTCGAAGGCGCTCAACCCGAAATGCATTCAACCCACGGTATGACTGTACCTAATTAACTAGGAATAAGACCCACTGAACTCAATAGGACATACTGTGTATTTATAATTTGCTAGAAGTTGCCCAGAGTGGCTGGGGCAACCCAGTCAGATGGGAACAACAACAACGTATATACAGGGATCCTCTATCAAACAAGTTGCGTTTTAATGCATCTATTGCCAATGCTTTTACTAGTATATTCTGCTATTTACATAAAGCTAAGAAATGAAGAGGGGGGAAATCCAACACACCATGGGCAGTAATCCAACAAAGTGCTGCGAGCACAAGGACTTTTGGGTGCACAGTGGAATTCCCCCTCCTCCTCCCCCCACGTGTCCCCCAAACTGTTCTAGGTCCCCCCCCCAACCTCCAGAGCAGATGTGGAGAAGGGGGTGTGCAGCGAAAGGAGAAGGGGCGTTCTGTTTTGCAACAACTCTTTACGGTGGTGGAAGTACTTCACTGGATACTGCTCTGTAGTTACATTGCCTGAATTCCACAACCTGTTTAAATCACTCAAAACCTGCATGCATCTGCTACTTTTGTTTCATTGATTTTGATGCTCCCAGGAAAGGGCAAGGATCTCCCGGGTGTCCAGTGGCCTCTCTTGATCTCTAGAATTTGTACTAATGCTGTGATTTGGCGTATTGCACTTATGGAACTTAAGTCCCATTAAACTCAGTGGGACTTCTGACAAAATATTTGCAAGACTTGACTTTCAAACCTTTCCTTTGACTTCTGAGGTTTCACCAGGCAGTATCTACCCATTTTCAAACTCCTCTATAAAGGCTAGCCATTTGCTTTGAAAAAGATCTAAGATTCTCAAAACGTTATTTTATTTTAATTTTTCTGCTTGTGCATAACCAGAAGGCTGGCTTATTATTGTACTGCAGAAGACAAGTTGCCACTCCACAAAGACTCAAAACATTCATTTTACTTATTTAAAACATTTCTGAATCACTGGCAATGTTGGCTCCATCTAATTTTGTGTGGCTGCGGTGAGGATATACCAGCCTTTGACTTAAGAGAATGGAATCAATCATACACAACTCACCGCATGGACCGGGGCAGCAATGTCTATGTGGACCCAGACACCAGGCCAGTCAAACCCAATGTGTGAAGCAATGAAGAGTCCAGCGCAAGAGCTTGGGGAGTTATCTCGGTCCTGGAGAAAACAACAGAAAAGAGGCTGGATTTAGTAAGAAGCATTTTCAGAAGCCTCAGTCTACAGATAAAGGTACCCCTGTCCGTACGGGCCAGTCTTGACAGACTCTAGGGTTGTGCGCCCATCTCACTCAAAGAGGCCAAGGGCCAGCGCTGTCCGAAGACACTTCCGGGTCACGTGGCCAGCGTGACATCGCTGCTCTGGCGAGCCAGAGCCGCACACGGAAATGCCGTTTACCTTCCCACTAGTAAGCGGTCCCTATTTATCTACTTGCACCCAGGGGTGCTTTCGAACTGCTAGGTTGGCAGGCGCTGGGACCGAACGACGGGAGCGCACCCCGCCGCGGGGATTCGAACCGCCGACCTTTCGATCAGCAAGCCCTAGGCACTGAGGCTTAACCCACAGCGCCACCCGCGTCCCAAGTCTACAGATAATGATGCTCAATTGCATTTCTAGAGAAGGTAGGCAGAAGCAAAGCAGTTCTACATAGCAGATAAAATAATAATAATAATACCCCGCCCATCTGGCTGTGTTTCCCCAGCCACTCTGGGCGGCTACCAACAGAACACTAAAAACAGAATAAAACTTCAAACATTAAAAACTTCCCTAAACAGTGCAGAAAGTGCCTCACAGGCATTGTACTCAGCGTAGGCATAAAATAGTAACTGATAACAGTATATCTGATAAACCTACTGCCACAGAGTTCTTCATGTCAGCCACAGCAGAGGTAAATTCACTAAAATGGAGCTCAGGGCAATAGACAAGTGGGTGAACCAGATCTCCGCAGTTTCTGCCCGCCTTGACACAGGCTCTTTCCCACTCTTCGTTGTTGGTGAGGACAGCAGCGTGGTATTTCCCCGTGGCAATTCCCTGAAAGGCGGCAAGAAGGAAACCGTGAAACCCAAGAAGAGGCAGGCCATTTCTGCCTATATTCTGAAGTGCTACACAGTAAATGGGACTCATGGATTGCTTCTGCGATGCAATCTCCTGATGCCATGGGCTGGCTGGAGGAATGCCAGGAAGTATCTGCAAGGGAAGTGGTGGTTGTGAGAAGATGACGAGTGGTCAGAGGGAGAAGACTGGGAAGAGGAAACATGGGAAGCTGAAGAGGGAACAGGGTTTACTGAGCAGGGAAAGTCTGTGGCAGAGAGGTGGAAAGCAGGACAAGAGGAGGCCAAGAGGCAGAGACGAGTCAGGCTGGTGAAAAAACCAAGCTCTCTCCTTATCCTGCTGTGACAAGCTCCCCTCTGCTCTGGTCTCCCAGTACCAGAAGAAGTATGAAGAGGGAGGTGCAAAGGCCGGACGGCGGAGTCTCAGGTTGTTTGGGAAGGACCCAAGGGAGGAGACAGGCAGCTGTGGGAAGACAGGGACCTTTGGTCCCCACAACTGCCTCAAAAGGGCAAGACCTACTGAGAAAAGAGCTGTTGTGCTCCTTAGGCCTGGCACTCCTGAGCAGACCTTGTTTCTTCTTAATAAAGAGTTGGCTTCACTTATTCCATGGGATTTATTGCCGACACCTGCTCCTGTTGCCCAAATGACAAAGACTGGTGGCTGAGAGGCAAGTTATACCTCCTGGACTGGTTGCAAGCAAGAAAGCAGGCAGGTGGAGGTTGCCTAAGGGCCGGGAGAGGTTGGTGGGGCAGTGCCACTTTTGCACTGATGGACCAGCCTTCCCCAGACAGCACTCTTAACTTGCTTGTAGCATTCCCTATTTACTCAACCGCCTTCCCTTCCTCCCCTGCTGCTCCTCCTCAGCCAACAAGAAGGACGATTGAGTTATCCCAAGCCAAGAAGACGGGGAAGCAGAAGGAGACAACAGAAAGGCACAAATGCTGCAGAGACTTTCCTCCGCATGCACCTGCAGCAGTTTTCCTGAAGGTTTTGCACCTGAGAGGGCTGTGAAGACATGTCACTGTCTCCTTCTGTAACTGCTATCTAAAGCAGTGGTTTTCAAGCTCTTTCTCCAGGGAACTCTGGGGTCACTCTGAAACTTACCAGACTCTGGTAAGAAGGCACCCAGCATGCCTCCCTGGGGAGAATTGTTCCAAAGTGGGGAGCTATCACAGAGAAAGCCTGTTTTGTTTTCATTCAAAGTACCTGAGCGCCAGTGAGAGTAGCCATATCCAAAATAATGTCGGCACAAAGGTCTTTGCAAGCGTAGGCAACTCCATCAGCGAGCACCAGCCTGCCCTCGGCATCAGTGTTGTTGATTTCCACAGTTCTGGAGAAAGAGTGGGGTAATAATAATAATAATGTGGCAATGTTTAAGGGTTATTTATTCATTTAATCTAGTTAGGTAATTGCTATGCGCCTTAATGTAGAAAAGCTAAAACAGCAAGCTAAAACAACAATAAGAAAGGTTACAAAAAATACACAAGAAAAACATTAATTCAAGTTTACCAATTAAAATACAGTCATACCTTGGGAGTCAAATGGAATCCGTTCCGGAAGTCCGTTTGACTTCCAAAACATTTTAAAAAACCCCAAAGTGCGGCTTCCGATTGGCTGCAGGAAGCTCCTGCAGCCAACTGGAAGCTGCAGAAGCCCTGTCGGATGTTCGGCTTCCAAAAGAACATTCAAAAACCGAAACACTCACTTCCGGGTTTCGATCATTCAGGAGCCAATTTGTTTGGGAGCCAAGGCGTTTGAGATCCAAGGTATGACTGTATACTGATGGAAATGTCTTCTGCCATACTTCCTCACTCTCATCTATGGCCCAAATGAACTTGCAGATCAGTCCCAATCATAGGGACTAGATACCTTCCCACAAATGAAAGTGGAGATTCTGAGAAGCTGATTCACGAGTCCCAGTATTGCAACCTGTGCTTTTTCTGTACCGTCTGCAATTGTGGCCTGTACACCTATCCCTGTTCATGCTTAGCAATCTCCCTGAGCCAATGAAATCCTCCAAGGACCAGGTGTGCTGCCCTAGCTGCGCATTTTTTAAAGTTAGGAGCAGGTGGAGAATTCCCAAAGTAAGCACTAGCCAGCAGCCAGGTAGGGTAAGAGCGGAGGGAATAAATAAATCTTACTTTCCAGAGTAAAGAACATGGATATCATCCGGCCTTGTTGCATTTGGTCCGACAGAATTCTCAGCCAAGCAAAAAACAGCATGAAGGTTGTCTTTAAAGCCCTTTTGCAGTAAGGAGAAAAGAAGAGCTGTGAAATGAGGAGAGAGCCTAACCTGCAAAACAAATTAAAGCTAACAGGAGAGAAACCATACCACACATTTTTATTTATTGCGAACAAAGTCTCTGATACAGCTCCACGCAAGAAAAATGCCTTTTAAAGCAGCAGCAGCCTTGGGAAATGTTAATTTAGCATTTGAGTGCCTCCCACCAGATTTCTTGGCTGCCCGGCTGCCCCATTAAATGGCTGCAGTGAGATGCTTTCAGAACCCTGGATACTATCGCCGGGTAGAGAAGTCTGCCAGCAAGATTCATAGCACTATAGCGAGAGTGGAATTTCCTTGGCCTTTTTCGTTTTTAAAGAACACCCATCGGTTTGTCACAGTATTCCAAGGCGTGGCGTTTTTATTGTCCGCCCTCCCACCTTCCATGCATATAACTGTGCAATGCCCACAATAGACTGCATTTTGTACAGGGGCCTAGCCTGGCTTTAGGCATGCCTGGTATTTGTTTCTGAGTCCGGGTGAGGAATCTAGGAATGCCAAACCTGGAGAGGGGAGCAACACCCCACCATTAATTTGTAGCGCCATAACGGAAGGGCGAGCCACCATTCATGGGGAATAAGGGGAAACTTCTAAAAGTCAGATAGTTGTTTATTTCCTTGACATCTGGTGGGAGGGTGTTCCACAGGGCTGGCACGATTACAGAGCAGAGTCGCTGCCTGGTTCCTCATAACCTGACTTCTCGCAGTGCCAGAAGACCGTTGGAGCTGGATCTCAGGGTCTGGGCTGAGCAATGGGGGTGGAGATGCTCCTTCAGGGCCGAGACAGTTTAGAGTTTTAAAGGTGGATTTAACAACCAAGTTCCCCATCCCTGGTGCAGACAACACTGAACTAAATGGATATACAGGGCCAAAGGTCAGCTGTGAAATCAGGCTGAGGCCAAGAACAATTGAGGCCAAGAACAATTCAGCAAGGATCACAGCAATGAAAACTCCTGTCCTGAGGGGGGTTTGTTTGCTGGACGAACTTCAAGGAATAGTCTCTCATTCTAGCGGGCATCGCATTCTTGAATCCTCTGAAATAAGGAACGGCCGTGATGTTACATCACTGGTAGGCCACTGAACCACCAAGGCTCTACTGCATGGCTAAAACAGGCATTACAGCCTTTGATAAAAACTGCTCAGTTTCACTCACTTGTTTTACGGTGGCTTTGAAGGCACCCAAAATAGCAGCAGCTCCACCACAATCTCGCTTCATCCCAGGCATTGTTGTCTAGACAAATGTAAACGCAAAGAAATTCACTTATGCAGAAAGCTTTGGTGCTGAAAGAGCCATGCTGAGGTGATTACAGCGCAACACTGCAGCGTAGACCTCACTGAGGAAACTCCATTGAGTTCGACAGAACTTTGTCTCCGTTAAGTGTGTACTGACTGGATTGCAGGCCTTATCTGTTAAGTCTTTAAACACCCCCCCTCCAAGTTAATTTATGCCATAAACTGTATTCATCCTTTGCTTACTCATGCCTATCATCTCCATCTAAATTTAGAATGATTGTAAGCTCTGTGGGGCAGAGACCTGCTTCTTCTTGGCTTACTCTACTCTGTGTAGGAGTAATTATGTGCCCTGATGGCATTATACAGATAACAAACACTGCCTCACCTTTAAGCTCCACTCAGCCATTCAGGGAGTGCCCAACTAGTGAAGGGGCTTCTCAGAGTGCACTAGGCCGGCCCAACCTTTATTAGTTATTTTGCAAATTCATAAACGGCTGCACAGCCTGAGGCTATCAAAGTGGTGCACAAGATAAAAAATGCAATTGCCAAAGGCCCCTCCAGTCCAACACCCTGTTCTCACTGTGGCCAAGCAGCTGCCCCAAAGGGGAAGCACACAAGCAGGATCCAAGTGAAAAGGCAACTCTTGTGATTCTCAGCAACCAGTCTGCGGAGGTGCATGGGTAGGCAAGCTAAGGCCCAGGGGCAGGATCTGGCCCAATCGCCTTCTAAATCCAGCCCGCAGGTGGTCCGGGAATCAGTGTGTTTATACATAAGTAGAATGTGTCCTTTTATTTAAAATGCTTCCCTGGGTTATTTGTGGGGCCTGCCTGGTGTTTTTACATGAGTAGAATGTATCCTTTTATTTAAAATGCATCTCTGGCTTATTTGTGGGGCATAGGAATTCGTTCATTCCCCCCCAAAAAAAACATAGTCCGGCCCCCCACAAAGTCTGAGGTACAGTGGACCGGCCCCCTGCTGAAAAAGTTTGCTGACCCCTGGATAGGGTCTCGGACACTGGAGGGAGAACATAGCCATTGTGGCCTGCAGCATCCGCCTGAAGGAGTCCTACCTGCACATGGATGAATGCACAGGTAGAGGGACTCTGCAAGTGTGCAGGCCCCCTTCGGATTGATGGAGATCACACATGCGTCAACAGTCTGGGCTTGTGGCTAGGCAGGCACCTTCACACATACCGAACACACAAGCAGGGCATCAGTACACACTGAATTTTGATGTGTGCGAGTGAGTGTGTGAAGCTGCTGCTGTGTCTCGAGACACGCTCACCTTTCCTTTGATGCTGAGTCCTCCAGTGTCGTAAACAATGCCCTTCCCAACCCAGGCGATGGTTTGTGTGGCACCTTCTGGGGTGTGGCTCAGCATAGCTAGAGCTGGTGGGTGCACGGCTGCTTTGCCAACGCCATAAATACCTGGGGACAGAGGTAGAGACAGGAGAGCTGGGAAAATGATCTGAATTACCCATGGGTAATATCTTAATCACATACAAGATTTTACCATATGGGGGAGGGGGAAATCGCTTCGGTTTGACTGACCTCCAAATCCTTTCTCCTTCAATTCTGCGTTTCGAATAATGGTTGGAACAATCCCCAGGTCCTTTCCGACTTTTCTGATTTCCTTCAAGTAAGGAAGACACCAGAGTCACATCGCAACACCTTTAAACACTGTGCTTCTTAAACTCAAAAGTCAGAATCCAAGGCCCAAATCCAAGGGACCAGGATGCAACAACCACTCGCCTGGACCCTGCAATGACCTCCCAGGACACCAAAACCATTGTCTCTTCCTGGTTGCCTCACCTTCTGAGGCAAGGGGACCAGTGACTGGGGAAAGGGCCTTATCGGTGGTGGGTCCCCATTTATAAAAACCGTGTCTGTGCTGTGCTTCACCTAGCACAAACTTCCATGTCTTTTTGCTGCCAAATGAAGACATTTTTTTAAAAAAAATGAATATTTCTAGCCTCCAAAACCTTCCAAGGTGCTGTTGATTTGCTTGTAAATTTGCTGGTAAGAATTGTCCCTCTCACCAGCTCTAAGGTTGGGGGGGGGGGGGAGTGGAGCTTCAGGGATTTTATGGCAGATGTGCAAGTGAGGCAAAATTCACCTGCCCTGTGAAAAATTAATCCAGTCTTTACAGGGCGTCTTTCCATCCCCACCAAAACTTTCAAACATTGATGGGTTATATCAGCACAGCACTAAAAAGCGTTCCTGGACATTTTGAACGTTGCTGTCCTCAGGTAGTCAGGAATGAGGTAAGGCCCTTTGTTGTTTCTACATGAAATCTGTCTGAAGAGACCCTCCGAAAGAGGGCCTGTGTGGGGCCAATTTTGGGGGTGGGGGGTGCTGTAACCATTGCACATTCTTTCCTGGATGTCACCCACCCAAGCCTACAAGCAGAACCTAGATTTAGTCCTACTGATTTATGGGCCTCATTAAAGCCACCTGGTTCAAAATGGCAAACCATTCGTCATCAAACGCCAAGCGACAAGTCAGCCACCTCCCTGAGCATCGTGGACAAAATACAGCTTCGCCACAGTGAAATCCTGGACATAAGCTTCCCAAATTCAGCGGACTGTTCAAGCTAACCCTGTTAAAAGGTTATCACCAACCTCCAGGAAGCTGTCGGTGTTCATTTCATTGCATGGGGTGTCTACGATCCGAGCTGCCAGCCTTATACCTTCTGCAGCGCTTTCCAGACACTAGAATTCGTACAAGAAAGAAAAGGGGAGCATGTCAAGCGTGTCTATGCATCACAACATTTGGCTTTGCTTTTCTTCTGCATCTGCACCGCTCAGAGACTTCCTGGGTGTCAGGAAAATTCAAGTGTCATGGAAGTCTGTAGACCAGAGACTACTTGTAAGGGATTGAGCTTAGCAAGTCTAATCACTCACTTCTACACAGGAGAAGGTATCATCACAAATTCCAATTCATTTTTATCACTGTATTACTGTAAGGAAACCTAGGAGCTTGTAGCTTTCTTTCGCTTTCTTTCTTTCTCTTTCTTTTGAAGTACATAAAATTTCACCTACATTTCAATTTTAACGCACTCTTGTGTTTGCAAATTGCCTGTTGTGTTCTATGAAATCCAGCTAAAGTAAAACCAGCCATGCAACTGGGGGGAAATAAGCCTTTAACATTAACCCAAAGTATGCGGCACTCACATCGCCATATTATTTTTGTGTCAAAAAGTATAATTTAACTTAAAAACCATTGCAAACCGTAAAAACTGTTAGTAGGATTGGAATAACACTTGTAGTTTAATGGTGAATTTTGGATGTAACAGAGATGTAAAAGATTTGGATTATTATAAAAGATGCAGGAGGAAATGATTAACAATAGGACCCACAAAGGGGAGGAGGGACGTCCTGGAGATTCTATGGAAACTTGTCTTTATGTTGTATGTTGGATATGTGATTGTAAAACTGTACAGTGGTACCTCAGGTTAAGTACTTAATTCGTTCTGGAGGTCCGTACTTAACCTGAAACTGTTCTTAACCTGAAGCACCACTTTAGCTAATGGGGCCTCCTGCTGCTGCCGTGCCGCCGGAGTATGATTTCTGTTCTCATCCTGAAGCAAAGTTCATAACCTGAGGTACTATTTCTGAGTTAGCGGAGTCTGTAACCTGAAGCGTATGTAATCTGAAGCGTATGTAACCTGAGGTACCACTGTAATCTGAAAAACCAAATATAGATTTTTATTATTATTATTTGTAAAATAAAAGTATCAAACTTATTCTGTTGCAACAAACCGGCAGCTTACCTTAAGCGTCTCCACCTCCACAGGGCCATTGTTCTGCCCAACCAGGAAAAATTCCACTACCACACTTTTCTTCTCTGTGCGTCTAGAGGCACTGGATCGCTGTGTGAACAGCGGAAAAGCTCTTGCTATAGCACAGGCTGAGGCAAAGACCTCCGAGCGCTCGCAGACCATCTGAAAGGGAAACAGAAAATCAAATGCGTCCCAGAAACCTGAGAAGGGGCTGAGGGCTGAAAGAATATATCAGGCATAGGCAAACTCAGCCCTCCAGATGTTTTGGGACTACAATTCCCATCATCCCTGACCACTGGTCCTGTTAGCTAGGGAGTTGTAGTCCCTAAACATCTGGAGGGCCGAGTTTGCCTATGCCTGGAATATATGGAGCTCAGCACAGATATAGGGAGCTTAGATATCTGCCCACACTTCTGAGGGGGAGGCAGCTTCCCCGATAACCTGATGTCAAGCCTCCTAACAGCAGAGGTCTCCAAATGTCTCCTCAGAAGGAAGCCATACTGAGTTATGCTGGGCTTGCTTCCAATTAAGCGGGTGTGACACAGCACGGGAACCTCTGAAACTCCAGGTGTTGTGAAGCTACAATCCCCTGACCACTGCCTTTGCCGAGGCTGATGGGAGTTGGGAGTCCAATGACACCTAAAAGGCTAAAGGTTTCCCCTCCCTTGCAGCCTAAGAGTACTAAAAATGACCTGTACAGAGATCCTGGCTTGTAGCTCAGAACATCTCGCCTCCTTTTTAAGAAATTAAACACTGGTGGGAGACTTGAAACTCAGAAGTTGGCAATAATTTTATTGACTGGTTTGTTTTATTTTCATTTCATAGAACTTACACACCACTTGATTCCAAAAGATCCCTCAAAGAGCTTTACAAAAAAAAGTACAACAATAAATTTAAAAATACAGACAGCAACCATTTTAGGCACATCCGATATGTGCACAACCACACATGCACGCATTGCACCGAAGCCGGAAATGACCCCAAAACGTCACAAAAACCTCACGAGAAGGGGTGGAATGGGGGGTTCGTAGGGTTTCCCAATAGCGTTTCAAATATATGTGATTTCACTTAAACACACGGTGCCTTGGAATGTAACCCCTGCGTAAATTACGAGTTGCCTGTATGAAAAACCGAATCATTTAAGACCAATGTACAGTGGTGCCTCGCAAGACGAAATTAATTCGTTCTGCGAGTTTTTTCGCCTTGTGAATTTTTTCGTCTTGCGAAGCACCGCTGTGCATTGACGGTTTCCCATAGGAATGCATTGACGGTTTTTAAAAAAAGGCACAAGACGTTTTCGTCTTGCGAAGCAAGCCCATAGGGAAATCCGTCTTGCGAAGCAACTCAAAAAACGAAAAGCTCTTTCGTCTTGCGAGTTTTTCGTCTTGTGAGGCATTCGTCTTGCGAGGTACCACTGTATACCCAAAGGCATCAACTGCCTCCACAAGAAATGAATCACAAATCTGCAAGTGCAGATCAAGGTGTTTCGAGGTTCTTCCAGGAGCAAACGTGACATATAAATCAGCCCCTTTGCATTTTAAGCGCTTGCAGATATTTTTAAGCCACTTCCCTCCAGCTGCTCACTTTCACTTACAAGGATGCATCTGTTGGTCCCTCCCGGGAGACAGTTCCGAACGAGGCGTGTGAGGAACTGGGCAGCCGACGGGCTGTTGTGTCTGCTGACCCGGGAAGGTAAAGCAGCTATAGTAGCATAGTTCAGGTAGAGAGGGCAGCTGTCGGTCGGGTTTGGGTTCAGGGTGCTTAGCGCAGCTTGCCATAACTGAGAAAAAGGAAACAATGAGAGAGATTGGAGAGCCTTCTTCAGAAGATGAACCACCCGTCAATAGTTTTTTTCAGCTGTACCCCTTTAGCCTGGCAAACGACTTACCACGATGGTGAGGGATATGCAGCAACAAGATGCAAAAACCCCCAGACCGCATGGTGACCCAGTGATCACAGCATGACCCGATTCTCATCCAACCCTCATGGCTTAGTGCAAACCTGTTTTATCCTGGAGAGACTGACCACTTTGCTCCTCGGTCCTCCTGCTGCTGCACTGCTGTCAGCTAAGCCATGGTTTGGTTTAGTGCGTCGTCCAAACTGTTGCTTAGCACACAACAGCAACAGGAGGTGCAAAGAGTCTGCACACTCACACATGTGCACTAAACCATGGTCTGGCTTAGTGTTACCTGCGAGCTGACATTGGCTTAAGAGCGTCTCCACCGATACATCAGTAAGGAAAGAGAGCTCGTGGTATTTCAGATTTTTACCATGCTTCTTTCAAAATGGCAAAACAAATAATATTCATTAATAAAGGCCTTGTATGGATGAACCCTGTTAAAGTAAAACAAGGATGGGCAGACCTCATTAGGAACCCGGGGGGGGGGGGGCTTGTAGGCAATGGTGGTGTACACCTACTAGCCTAGATGGGCCAAAAATTATCACTCAGGGTGCTTCCAGACTGGTGTTTATTGTGGAATGAGTGCCCCCCCCATGCATGCATATTTTTCACACTGCCCACACTATGTCATTGGCATCAAAACATCAGTCTACATATTCCCTATTTAATCTGGGTTTACCCTCTCCAAACACAACAACCACCCCCAACCAACAACGTGTTGACAACGACCCATTTACAATATCAAGCTCCCATCTGAAAGCACCTTCAATATTGTAATATTTATTGTAACTGCCTGGCAAATTTTGCTGGTCTCCTCAAAACAGATCTTCAGTTACGAGCAGATTGCAATTGCTTTGGGGTAGTTGCTGCAGTGTGGAGACAAGTAAAACGTGCCTTTCTCCAAATGGACAGGCTGGCTCAATCTTCATAGGTTTCTTGTTTCTTCTGTCACAATTTGGACTGTAATCTCCATTTTGGGACAAAGTCCAAGGCAGACCTTATGGCAACAACATCCCACCTAATTTCTGTTCTTGAAAAAGAACACACACCCCTTTGCCACCCCTTCTGCTGCTTTGTTTAACATCTTGGCCAATGAAGAGTTCTGGACAACTTGAAAACTGACTCAGTATTTTGTGGCAATTTGGCTGATCCTGAGAAAGGTATTGCCCAACTGTGGATTTCAGCCCATAATCTCTCATTACAGGGAGAGGACAACAGATTCATTAATCAGCAGCAACAATCTTTCAGCTTGGTCACCCACTCTTTCAAAGGAGCAAACTGCACAAGGTACCAAATTCAATCACTAAATGGCCCTGGTTTGTGCCAAAACCATTTTTACTCCAATATCCTAAACTGGGCTGAAAAGGCAATAGATTTTTTATTATTATTATAAAAGTGTTGCAGAGGCCCCAGACTGTTGTTTGGGCTTCTTGGTCTAAAGTACAAGGCTGAGTCCAGATAAAAGATCCAAGATATGGCTATCAGCAGACATTCCCTCCGCTCCACTGTCTACATTTTGGAAGCAAACCAGACGAGGACCTCTTCAGTGGATTTAAACGGCTGAGGGCACTAGAAATGGGAATGGCTTTGGTTTGCACCAAAATGGAAAGTTCAGCAGCTCAGTTTTTCAGTATTAGCCATCGTTAGACTTCAATTCCATCGTTTACACAACAAGGGAGATAGAAGTAAGGCAGGCATACCTAATAAAATGCAGACATCTGGGAAAGAGTTGCTACCCAGATTCCATGGAGGTGCTGTGTTCAGATAAATTCCCCCCTCCAAAATGCAATCAAAGAATATGTGAGGTGAGTCGCTGGGTCACAATGAATAGTCTGCACATTTTCACCTCTACATCAGGTGAGCTGGTCCTACCTTCTGCACATTTGGCACACTGGGATAGCTCAGTTGGCAGAGCATGAGGCTCTTAATTGCAAGGTTGTGGGTTCGAGTCCCACGTTGGGCAAGAGATTCCTGCATTGCAGAGTGTTGGCCGAGATGACCCTCATGGTCCCAACTCTACAACGCTATGATTCTGTGATAGGCACGCGCCAATCAAGGTGTGTAGAGCTCAATAACACAAGGGGGATTTGAGCTCTATGCCCATTCATTGGTACATGCAGAAGGGCCTTAGCTCTGTGTTAGAGCAACTGCTTTGAGTGCAGAAGGCTCCAGGCCCAATTTCAGACATCTCCAAGTAGTTATGGGGAAGATGCCCTGCCTTAAATCAGTGTTTGAGATTTGCCAGGTGCCAGGCACATTTTCCACCTGGCTATCGGCTATTTGCAGCCAAGTGACGATGCCTGGGTACCAGGATGGCGCCTGACATCTCCACCATCTGGAAGGGCAAGCCTAAGGATCATTGGATCTTGACGGTTTTCACACACTAAATCCACGTCCTGTAGAATTCTATCAGTTATACTTTAACTGCACAATCAGAATGAATTTCACCAAACCAAAATACTTTTTCCTGTGCGGCCTGAGCAGGAGCAGTGAACAAAGTTGTAGTTAATTATTGTAGCTCCTCTTCACTAACCCCACCCCAGTTGTGAAGAATACTCTTTATGTTATGAATGGTCCGTGTCACCATTAAGGAAAAGAGGTCGGAATAGGCCAATATTTATGTGGACTGTCCCTGGATCAAGTGACTTTTCTTCTTTAAGTTCCCAAAAGTTCTTAACCTAGCTCAAGGTAGTCACCTGAACTAGCCCGTTGTTTAACTGAGAATCAATCAGTCCGTACATCACTTGAAAAATATAACCTTTGAGCCATCTTGCCCCCAAAATGGCAACTAGACAGTTTTAGCGACTGCAACTTTGGTTTAAGGAGCCATTTGGTGCCTAGCTTATATATCTGAGTTTCTAACACTGCCTGGAGAGCTGCTGCAGAAGTCAGTGTAAATAATACTGAGCTAGGCCGAAGCCTCTTCCCATGTATGCCAGATACACCAATGTGTGGCGTATTGGGGGGGGGGGGGGGCGCGAATGTGGCCAAAAGGTGTACCAGCCACAGGGTACAAAAAGGGGCAAGCAAGACAAATTAAGATGCTTTATCTGCCCATATAGCTTTAAATTTCCTGATGCAGCAGGAAGCAGATCTGAATCCGCAAAAGTTTGTGTCATAATAAAGGAATGGGGAGACTGCTGCTGTTCCAGCTGTTGTTACTTTATGTCTCCCATTATCCCTCACTGTTAGCCATGTTGGCTGGGATTACTGGGAGAAAGCCCAACAACAGCTGGGGGACGACAACAACACTTTAAGCACCTACTGTTTCCCATCTTCGCTAAAAAAGTCAAAGAAAACAGGTAAGAAGCCTCGCACGTATGCAGCAAAGAAAAAGGAGCATGAAAAGGAGCAAAAAGCAAAGTGAAATAAGAGTTACGAAAATCTCACATAATGGGGACGCGGAGTCTCTAAATAACAAAGTCAAACCAATGCCCGATAAATCCGTCTGGTTTTTGTTGACCTCGAAGCACACAGAAGCCTCCAGCCAGCTTCTCAACCCCCACAACTAATTGCTCAAATTCTGTCAAGTGACCTTAAGGCCTGTGTTTTGACTTCCCGGACAGTTAATAAATCAACAAATCTGGGACCCACGCAGACAAGTTACTGGTAAGCTTTGCAAAATATCTTTAAATCGCTGCTGCGCCGAGTTGATATAATGCACAGATCTTTCAAAAGAAAAGTCTCCTTCCTCTCTCCAACTTCTGTTGCCCATGCTTGTTGCAAAAAGCCAGAATGGAAGTTAAAGGGGATTAAAGGAGACAGACTCTTAGGGTTTTTAATGGGCCACAGGTCTTTCTGGGTTTTTGGGGGAGGCGGGTTCTATTTTGCCCAGTATTGTCTGCACTGACTGGGTGCATTCCCAGCTGTACCTGGAGAGGGCAGGGATTGAAGATGGGGCGTTCTGCATGCAAAGCAGATCTCCACAACTGAGCTATGGCTCAAAAGTTAGCACAGCTGTCTGCATTTGTCCTTAGGCAATCACTGAAGCCCTCTTTTAAGGGAATATCTTCTGTTTTTGCTCTCCTATGCTGTGTAGAACAGCTTCCGTTGATCTAAACTCCTCTCATCAGAATTCCATGCTGTGTTATACTTACTCCCTCCTTAAGTGAACCTAGAACAGGCAAGGAGTGGGTGGCGCTTTCCTCAATATATAAATATGCACCCATGCACCAAATCCAAGCATTTGCAACACAGCTGGTCTTTAAAAGCAAAACTCAAAATCAACGAGTTTGGGTAGGTTAACCATGTAGGTGAAAAAGGAAAAACTAAAAACTTTAAAGGGTTTGAAGCTGTGATCCTAGGCATACTTACCTGGGAGTAAGTGAACTTAAAAAGGGATTTGCCTCTAAGCAAGAGAGGGCTAAGGGACACGGGTGGCGCTGTGGGTTAAACCACAGAGCCTAGGGCTTGCCGATTAGAAGGTCGGTGGTCTGAATCCCCACGACGGGGTGAGCTCCCGTTGCTCGGTCCCTGCTCCTGCCAACCTAGCAGTTCGAAAGCACGTCAAAGTGCAAATAGATAAATAGGTACCACTCCGGCGGGAAGGTAAACCAGTGTTTCTGTGCGCTGCTCTAGTTCACCAGAAGCGGCTTAGTCATGCTGGCCACACGACCCGGAAGCTGTATGCTGGCTCCCTCGGCCAGTAAAGCGAGATGAGCGCCGCAACCCCAGAGTCATCTGACTGGACCTAATGGTCAGGGGTCCCTTTACCTTTAAGAGAGGGCTACAAGGCTACTATCTGAAAGAAAGTCCCCTTGGACTCAGTAAGGCTTACTTTGAAGAAACACGGGCAGGGCTGAGAATAAACATAACTTGCAAACTGCAAATAAATCAAGGAGGGAGACGGGTTCCAGATGAGAGCATGTGCATTTTTGCTTCCTCCAGGGGGGAGCAACCCCCCCCCTTCGTGGGAATCTCATGGGAGCAACTCATTGGGGAGGACAGAGCACTCAGCAGCTTAACAGATAGGAAAAAAATTACCTGGGGCGGAGCTTCAGCACGTGGGAATGAAAGGATGAGAGGTAGTTCTTTTGTAAAATATAACCATAATAACAACAACAATAACAATAATTGCAAGTTCCGTCCTCCCTCTCCAACCAACCCCCCTTCCAGCAAGGCGCTATCTAACCGACAGGAGAAATATGGTAAATCCAGCCCACCCCCACCGCTGCTGGCGGCGCTCTCTCCAGCCCAGCCCAGGCCTGCGGGAAGAGAGAGGAAGCGTTTCCCGAGGCACCCGGGCAAGAGCAAGAGGAAAAGGAAAAGGAGATTTCTATTAATTATCAGGAGAGCTTCGGTTTGGGGTGGGGACCCCGACGAGCTCCATGGGTCGGCGGAGCTCCCTGCAGCAGCAGCCTCTCCTCCCTGCCCAGCCCGCCTGCCCCGGGCGAGCCCGGCGCGCCTTTACCTCCTCGGTGACCCTGGGCTGCAGCTTCCCCCGCAGCTGGGCCCAGGGCAGGCGGTGCAGGTTCTGCAGCTGGCCCAGCACGAGCAAAGGGCGGCTCTGCGGGTCCGCCTCGCCGGCGCTGGCCTGGAACTCCAGCTGCACGTTCGCCATCTTCCTGCCCGCAGCGGAGGAGGAGGAGGCGGCGGCAGCAGCGTCTCGGCTCTCGCTCCGGCTCCTCCCCGGCGAAGGCAGCGCGCCCGCCTCCTCCGGCCGGGCAGGGAACGGCAGCGTCGCCGCGTCGAGCCTCCATGGACCAGGGCACGCTACCCGTGAATAGCGCTTGCTGCTAGAGGGGGAAAGCGCCCAAGGAGGTGAAAGGAATACGCAACTTTTGGAAGACATCAGGAAGGGGTTTTTTTTTGTTTTTTTTTTAAAGTTTAATAATAATAAATTTGTATTTATACCCCGCCCTTCCCGGTTCAGAAAACCGGGCTCAGGGCGGCTAACAACAAATTTAAAACACTTAACTGATGCAACAAAAAACAGCATAAAATACAGTATAAAACATGAATAACAATAAATTCAGAATTCCAAAATCTATTTAGGAGGGGAAATCCATCCAGTAAACATTAGATGCTCACCAGGGCTTGGCGTTTTATTATGTTTTTATATGTGCTGGAAGAGTGGCTGGGGAAACCCAGCCCGATTATAAATAATAAAATTATTATTATTATTATCTTTAAATCGCCTTGGGGCCTGCTGCCCTCAAGCTTTCCGGGTTTGCTCTGGTTTGCCCAAAACTGGTGTGGGAACTTTGGATCATGGAATCGTAGAATGGTATTGCTGGGAGGGACCCTGTGGGTCATCTAGTCCAACCCCCCCCCCTGCAATGTAGGAATTGCAACATGCAGCCCCCATCCAGTTTGAAACTGGACCAGACCCTGCTTAGCTTTGGAAGTGTGCTAGCAGGTCTCTTGCTTACATCGTGGACACCTTGATTTATTTGCAGTTTGCAGGCCTGCTTAGTCCAGCATCCTGTTCTCACAGTGGCCAGTCAGATGCCTGTGGGAAACCAGGGAAGCAGAACATGAGTGCAAGAGCAGCTCTCCCCTCTGGTGGTTTCAAGCAACTGGTAGAAGCGTCGTTGGAGACAGAGCATAGACATGCATGGTCTTGTTGTTGCTGTTTAGTCGTTTAGTCATGTCCGACTCTTCGTGACCCCATGGACCAGAGCACGCCAGGCATTCCTGTCTTCCACTGCCTCCTGCAGTTTGGTCAAACTCATGCTGGTAGCTTCGAGAACACTGTCCAACCATCTCGTCCTCTGTCGTCCCCTTCTCCTTGTGCCTTCCATCTTTCCCAACATCAGGGTCTTTTCCAGGGAGTCTTCTCTTCTCATGAGGTGGCCAAAGTATTGGAGCCTCAGCTTCAGGATCTGTCCTTCCAGTGAGCACTCAGGGCTGATTTCCTTCAGAATGGAGAGGTTTGATCTTCTTGCAGTCCATGGGACTCTCGAGAGTCTCCTTCAGCACCATAATTCAAAAGCATCAATTCTTCGGCATAAGGTAGACTAGCCTGAGCTTTATGGCTGAGTGAAGGTGGATGTCCCTAGTCTGATGCCCACCCTATCTTGTTCCAGAGACCAGTAATTTGGTCAAGAGAGAGTAAAGACACTAGGGTAAGTGACCATTCACTTAGGTTCTAGTAACTGAATGAATTATTTTGCTGCATTGACTTCTTAAGATTTCTCCTGTAACCACTGCACCACTCAATACAAGATGCAGTCAACTTCTGTTCCTTCCGTGTGCTTTAAAAAAGGGTATATTCCCTCCTTCACTTTTTTTTTCTACGTGGAATGGAGAAAGAGCAATTGTCTGTCTCATAAGACAGCATGGATAGGAGGCTACAAAGATGTCATGAAGACTAGAGGTCAATCACCTTAACGTTTTGTAGCTGAGAGATGCATTGTCTCTAGCTGCAGAAGTCGTGTCTGTTTATAGTCAGTCCAGAGTGAAAAGGCATATATGCAAGACATACTAGGGCAGGATGGTGTAAGAACCAGTTCCCCAGGAATAAAAAAAAATCTGAAACTACTGCACTTCTGTTAGACCACAGAGGCTTTGGGCTCACACCTGTTGACAGTAGCAGCTCCATAAGGTTTTCTGCACTGTTAGGAGCAGCAGTTTGGGAGAAAATCCAAACTAGCAAGATGCTAAGTGGAATGATGTTTAAGACAGGCAGAAACCAACCGGTTTGGGGGAAATTTAACGTATGGATCCTATAAGCTCTCTATAAGAGAGCTTTCTCTGTCCAAGACGTTTGCAAGCCACTAATCTAAGAGGATTTTCAAGGCAATTCAACATCTCGCACACCACACTGGAGATTTGATGGTTTATTCATACATTACAAATTGTTTCACAGAAGTGGAAGAAAATATACTGTACATAGTTGGGCAAGACGTGAGGTCCCTTCTGTTATATATGGCATAGATTCAGGCGGCAGTTACAGTATACGGCCATGACAACAATCAACACCGGCTTCTGCTGGAGTTCATACACAGTGGGGCATTGAGGAACAGAGTCTTCCCAGTAATGTTGCCGCCTCATTGTTTCTTGTAGGGTGAGCCACAAAACTGAACATTCACTTTGCATGCAAAAATTGAAATGCAAAAAAGCCTGAGAGTATTCTTAAATTATATACAGGATTTTGTACAGGCAAGGTTTCTCTCATTACTGTAAAAGGATCTGGGCAAGCTTTGTACAAAGCACTGGAACCTGTGCTGAGGAATATTTCCTGTACAAAGTTTGTACATAAGCTTCCCTAACACTGGAAAAAAAGTTTCGGCCGTGCAGAGCTCCAAGTGTGGTTCTGGGATCAGGATGAAAATGAGAGTGAGGTCACAAGAGAGCTGTGAAATAAATTATGCCTGAAACAGACAAAAATGGCCCATATCTGCTCTGAGCTAGGATGCTTTCCCTTAATGTTATGAAAACAAAGTTAAGCAAGCCTTAAAATGTAAGGGATGCTTCATATACACTGGTCTTCTATAGTATTCTGTGACTATTATTTCTTCGTTAAATAAAGTATATGGCAATTCTGTCCATCATAGAGGCACAAATCTAAGCAAGTTTAAGATGTATAGTTCTTAATATATATATTAAATGCCTGGAAGAACACCCAGCTGAGGCTCTCAAACCTTGCTCTAATAAGCATCTGTAAATGGGGCTTTTTTCCATTTTATCCTCTCTCAATGTTAAAAAGAGGCAGACCCAGCAGATGGCATTTATTTAGGTTGAAAACGGATGTAACATTGTAAACATGGCAGACGTAATTTGAAATCACTTGCGCTGCCCTAAGAGCACATTTTCCTCCCTGCAACCTCTTGAAAATTATACCATGAAAAGACCAGCTGTGATGGGCATCTATTGGCCAGTGTTTATTAAATCAACAACATACCATCTCTCTGAAACTTCAGAGCAATTTTGAAACTCTTTAAAAGAAGTTGGATTTGTTTTAATGATAAGAGTGAAGGACATATGTACATACATGTAAGCACATACCATTTAATGCTTCCTTTTCCCCGGCTAGTACAGCAGGTAATTTACAGTCTCAGCTTTCAAGTTGTGATTAGGGAATATGTGATCCTGACCTCAGCTTTTTTAGATATAAAAACTGAATAGTTTCTTCTTTTTCAAAGAACAATATTGTTGAGGCATAGCCAAGAAGGAGATACGTGAAACATTGCAGAAGTTTAGAGAAAACATCCTATAAAAGTTTATGATGTCCCCTTTGTACAAAGGTCCACAAAAAAGAGGCACAGCCACAATCAGGCATGACAATCACTGTCAAATCTCTGCCAATTCATTTGTTAATCTTAGACTTCACTGTTATCTCCCTGGTCTTTTCCACCCATCCACTGTGAACTATAAGCCTTCTGTACTTGTCTGACCAATGTCACATTTGTGTCACAGTACCTAGAACACAGCTGGCATGGAAAAAAGCATGTTAAAAGCGGTAGAAAATGACTTAGACAATGTTACTGAATTTCAATAAATAAATAATATTAAATAGAACTTTATTCCTCTCGGACTACAGTCATCTGACACAGAAACTATGATGGATGAACAGAAGGAACCTCGGGTCTGAAACCCCTTTGGAATGTACATATCTTACATTTGAGTCCTCAGAAATTGTCCCAATCAAGTTAATGGTTCTCAGAGCAACTGAGGATTTGTGTTAACCTTCAGAAAACACAGTGCACTAGACATTTACAAATGGGTCAAGTACAATATACAGATAGAACCTTAGAAGCATTTCCCAATAGCCTTGGGAAGCTCTGCTGGCTGAAGATAAGATTTCGTTCTAGTTTCTTGAGAGATATGCCTACGCAGAGCTGTTTCTTCACGAAAACAAGTAAGTCCCACACACATTTAAATCCTGCATCCAGAAAGATGCCCTCCTTCTCCCCACACCTGATCTGCCTTGCTTTATCCACAACCATCTTGGGGGAAACTATTTTAAATATTAGTAACTTTGCTCAAGCTTTCTCCCATATGATTTACTTTCTTACCCCCTTCCTAGCTTCTACAGCCTGTTATTTTATTTTTAAAGGAAAAAAGAATCTCTGAGTGCTTGGTTTGCTTTTTAGGCACTATATATGAAACTGAATTTAAGCAAAATTTGCATCCATTTACTTTGTATGATTTATTCTGCGCCGATATGGCATCTTTTTTTTAATTAATCCCACATTTTTAGGCAGGATTGGTATGCTAACAATAATAAAGCCTTTATCAGATGCTCCCAACCTGGGTTTTGATCTGTGACTAAGTGGACAAGAAGGAGTTGCTGCAAAACAGATTCTCGCAAAAGGGAAGTGCCCAGATGTGAGACTTCATATTATAACCATGAAATGACAAGACTCAAAAAGCACATGTACAGCTCTAGGTATACTAAAAGCACTGAGTTGCATTCAACCGATTATTAATTTTAAGTTAGCAGTGCCTGTTAATTTAAACAAATTTGCTCTGAGTAGGCCTGTCATTAGCTTGCATATTCTTCACAGGGTTCTTTGAGGATGGCAGTGAAATGGATTTAAAACTGCAACCCCCAAAATAAGCTTGCTGCCCACTTTTTCCTGTCTGTATTTATAAGCAGAAGGCTTTTGAATTTTAAGCCAGGCAGATGAATTAAAAGCGGTCCGCAATAATACATGCCATTTGCCAGCCATTGTTGCGACAGCGTTTCATGTATTATTCTGCAACCCCGTGGCTGGAGAAGTTATTTGTCGTTCTTCCTTCTGCCCCATCAGTGTTTGGATTTGAGGAACATTTCAGTAATTCCTGGCTGCCTTTCAGGGTTTGGAAACAGTGAGTCTAAAGTACATGCAGTTGCACTGGTTCATATTCATCTGCTGTTAGCGTAGTCCTCATTCTCTCTGCATTGTCCAAGCTTAGAGACTACATTTCTTGAAGCAGAAAGCTATTCGTTTATTCCGTAAGCCAGCAGCTACATCGAGCGTGGGAAAACAACACTCCGAGGGGCCAAATGCACCTCTGTCTGGTCCTTGGAACTACCCATGGGGCATACCTCTCACTGCCTTGTTTCACATCCAAGTGCTTTTGCAATTGAACACGGATAATGCCTTTTGCTTGCCTGGGTGGAGAATAAACTAGCCAACTGTACAAAGGTTAAAATTTACACTTGTGCCTTTGCCTCTTACTGCACCCGCTGCTGACATATGTCCCTGGCAAAGTTGCCCAGTAGGAAGCAGAGCTCTCAGGCAGAAAAAAAGAAGATTCTTTGCCCCTAATATACATGAACAGTGATATATAAAATGGTAATCTTATCAATGCTGGCACAGTGGGTCACATTATGGAGAACTTTTCTACAGGCAGACACTAGATGTGTTCTAGGGTTCGCATTGACAGTAGCAAATTGTTTATGGACCATTTCAACACCATCATGTCAAATTTTGGCAAAGGGAAAAAATGAAGGAACTAGGAAGGAAGAGAAAGCGCTATGTTGGGATTGTTCATGATTTTAATTTAATTCATAGGTTGTAAACCTGTGTCCTGGCTACACCAGTTTACCTAAGACTGATATGGCTAGGGCTGCCATATTTCAAAATGTAAAAATCCGGACACAAAAGTTTTTGAGCTATTTTTAAGGAAATTCTCCAAAAACTACACTTCCAACATGGGTTGCCATATGTCTGGATTTCCCCAGACATTTCAGCGTTTTCCACCTGGACACTGTTTCCGATGACCAAATCCTGCTTATGTCCGGGAAATTCCAGGTGTATGGCAATCCTAGATAAGGCTTAAGCTAAACAAAAATCCCCACCTGCAGAAAACTAAGCATCAAAGAGAAAGTGCAAATCTTGCCTTCTCCCTAGGATCTAGCTTTCTATTTGTGGAGATTTTTTGTTTAATAGAAAGAAGCATTCAATGTGAGCGTGTGAGCCGCTCCCTATCTCCTATGGTTAGAAGTGGTATAGTCCAGACAGAGAATCAAAGCTGGAAGAGTTCAAAGCACTATTCAGTTAAACGTCCTGTTCAATCAACCGAATAGTTCCTCATAATCCAGGGAAAAGGTGACAAGTTGGTTGTCACAGGGTTCTATCCTGGGCTCGTTGTTGCTCAACATCTTTATAAATGAAGGAATTGAGAGGATGCTCATCATATTTGCAGATGACCCCAAACTCGGAGGGGTAGCTAATGCCGCAGAAGATAGAATTGGGATCGTTAGGTCATTAAGATGCCCTTAGCAGATTAGAGAACTGGGCCAAAATGAACAAAATGAATTAAATAGGGACAAAGGTAAGGCTGTACACTTAGGCAGGAATATAAGATGGGGGACAAGGATCTAGAGGTCTTAGTGGACCACAAGCTTCATGAGTCAACAGTGTGATGCAGCAGCAAAAAGAAGCTATTCCAGGTTGCATCAACAGAAGTATAGTGTCCAGAGCAAGGGAAGTCATAGTACAGCTCTATTCTGCCTTGAATAGACCACACCTGGAATATTGTGTCCAATTTTGCACACCACAATTTGGGAAGGATATGGATAAGCTGCAATGTGTGCATAGGAGGCTAACCAAGATTATCAAGGGTCTGGAAAACAAGCCTTATGAGGAATGGTTGAAGGAGCTGGGTATATTTAGCCTGGAGAAGAGGAGACTAAGAGGAGATATGATAGCCATCTTCAAATATTAAAGGGCTGTCACATGGAAGATGGAGCAAGCTTGTTTTCTCCTGCTTCAGAGGATAGGACCTGAACCAACGGATTCAAGTTACAAGAAAGGGGATTCCTACTCAACATGATGAAGAATTTTTTAACAGTAAGAACTGTTCAACAGTGGAACTGTCTCCCTCGGGAGATGGTGGGTTCTCCTTCCTTGGAGGTTTTTAAGCAGTAGTTCTGGTACAGCTGCAACAACACCCAGCTATGAAAGCAGCAACACATTCCTGCAAGGTGGGCAAACTAGCTATTCACTGATGCAATTCTAGTTCCCAGCGTTTTGTGGTGTCATGTCATATATTGAATAGTCCGAAAAGCAGGAAGTACAGGCCTTGACAGCAGCCACCATTCACAACCAGTGGCATGCTCTATAGTTATTATACCGCCCCATCATGAAGATGTAGCTCGTTAAGACTGGGCTCATTTTATAGCCCTATCTGATGATCTGTACGAGTAGGAGAGATCTGAAAGTGCTGACTTGAACACAACCCACAGGGAGAAGCCCCACTGACATAGGGAGCAGCATGAGACCACAACACTGGTATGCTGCACCTCTTCATTTCAGATAATTTTTTCCAGGAGCCATTCCTAGGGGGACATTATCCTCTGTTCTAACCAGCAGGCTGAATCCTGGTATGGATCAAGGCAAGAGTCTCTTTATTGTTTCCATCGTTCTACAAAGAAATCTGAGTGCTGCAAAAAGCTGGGGGAAAGGTGAGGTGCAGAGGGCACGGACAAGATCACAGTGACTGCAAAACACTGGTAGAGATGCAACCCCACAAGCTTTAAATAAATTATTCACAAAAGGAATGGTATCTTTTAAAAAACAACAACAACAAAGGAATGAAGCAAAGGCACCTAAAATTGCCCAGCCCTTTTAGGATCCAGTTAAAACTGCTAAAAAATGCTCCCTTAGCAGAGTTGCCATCTGCATTAGAGGAACCAGCATAGTAGTACAGCATTTTAAATCACAGCTGTTGACCCCAGTTTCTCTTGAGGCTTTTCCACGGCCCGACAGAGGACAAAAGTTCTTCTATTCAGATTCATGATTCCGATATATGCATCGGTTAGCTTATTTCATCTGATTTAAGCTACACGTTTGAAAAACCACCATCCCTTTTCCAATTCAGTATTTGGAAGGAGGGGATGACGGCTGTCACCACTGATGCTCACATGATAGTGGATAAAGATTTGGGGTCAGGGGAGAGGAGGAGGAGAAGAGGAAAAGATTTCCTTCCAGCTGTGGCCTTAATATTCAAATATTCCAAAATAAATGTGGTAGAACAACAACAGTGCATAAATCAGTTTAAGGGAAGGACATGTGTCGGAGCAAGGCAGGGAGAAAAGAAGCACATTCTGGATTATTTGAAGCCAAGAAAATAATTTAAAATTTCTGTAGCACTCATTATGATTGGGGTGTTATATTTACACTGCTAAATACCACTCAAGTCACATGATATGAATTATCTGCTGTTTTAAAAAGTGTTTCACTTCCACTAAGTCTACACAGGTCTTAAATCTGGAGGAAAACTAGTTAAAATCAAACACTTCTTACGTTTAAGGCAGTTTTACCACCAACCCATAGTTTTTGGTATTGTGTCCAAAAAGAAACCTAGGCAGCTCACAAAAACCTAAGATTAACCATAACATAAATGTTGGTAAACAACACTATTGGGTTCTCGATACAACTAAATTATGATGCTTTTCTGAAACATTTCAGTCCGCAACTTAATTTTAAAGATGCATTTTAAGTGTTCTACATCCTGGATAAATAACCAGATGCCTAGTTTGGGAGCATTTCTCAAAATTCCCAATAATTTTTGCTCGCATTTTTGCATACCACTACCTGCGCAGTCATTTAGCACGTAAAACAGAAAGGGTTTTTGTTTTTCCCCCAGAAACACTGCACAGACCTTGCACCACTAGGGCTTCTACATTCATTCAAAAGGCAGCTTTCCAGAGTGAGAGGCTCAACCACTTGTATCAGTAAGAAACAAATAAAACAAAAAAAGGGGGGGGGGAGGAAAAGCACAACACCCCCACCTCCCAAAACGTACAAACACAGAGAAAGGAAAACATCACAGGAGTGCTACCTAGCGAAATTTGACAGCAATGAGAACAATGATAAGGACAACTACTATTACAAACAAAATGACAATGACAAGCATCTTCCGATTCTTCTTTTGGTATTGCTCAGCCTGTGGATAAAAGAAAAGAGAATTCAGTGCACTGATCCTGGAAAAAACCAAAAACAACAGAGCAAATTTAATGTAGATTCCTCCATGTAGATACTGCAATTATTTTGAACTTGCTTTCAGCATCAGGGGTAATGTAAGCCATCACTCAAATGTATCATCTGTAACTCATGCTAGCGAGATGTACATACTGAAGAACAAAAACAAACAAACCAACCTGGCAGTTTTACCTAACAGTCATTATCTTGCTGACTTTACAACATGGTCTACTCAGATTTTACGTTGACTTGACATGTTTTATTATACAAGAACTGTGTTATAAGGAAAGAGGGCTTTTTTTGTTTTTGTTTCAATGGGACTTACTTCTGGGTAAGCATGCATGGGATTGCAGCCTAAATATATTCTGATTATATAGTGAAGTTTGCATCCCAGGTCTGATGGACCACATTTTTCATTCCACTATCTGATCCCAGCACAACCTACACGATGGTTACTCCGTGTTTATCCTTGCAACACGCCTAGCTCGGGCTGAGACAATTCAAGCTGACAAAAGTAAATAAATGGAGAGAGGATCCATTTTGCAAAACAGGCTTCCTCAAGAGTTGCAGGTGGTGCAAGCGCTATCGAAAAGTCGTAAGTTAACTTGCAGGACTGACTGATATGTTACATTATGCCATAGCTTAAAACCAACCATGGTTTAATGTTGCTGCGTTCCTCCCTTAATGCCAGGAAACAACCCACAGCCCTGGCTTGTTGTGATGTCTGGACACAGGCTCAAAGTTTTCCACCCATTGCTTCTTTTTTGCTTGAAGAAAATAATAATAATAATAATAATAATAATAATAATAATAATAATAATAATATTATTTATACCCCGCCCTCTCCGGCCACAGCCGGGCTCAGGGCGACTAACACCAGTAAAATTACAGTAAAAGCATAATGGGAAAAAACCAATTTAAAATACAGGTTAAAATGCAATTTAAATTGCAGCCTCATTTTAATAGCTACAAGCCCAGATTCAGACTCATTTCCCTGTAGGCACAATGGCCGCAGGTACACAGAAGGAGAGAAATGAGAACTTTTCAGCAGTAAGCGCCAGTATTCACATTAAGCCATAGTTTGTTACCAATTATGGTTTGATGTGACATGCGACCCAGCTTGCTACGTTGCCAGCATCTGAAAGCTAGGTGTTCAGTTGCGGCCAGGAGCCAGCTGTGAAATCATTGTCCAATATCGCTCACTGATTGCATCCTGTTCGTCTAAACTACCTGCTGAAATCCCATGAAAAACAGACTGCCATAGAAAGAGACAGGTTGCCTTTAGTTTCTACCTGGTCTTTCATGGCCATTCCTAGACAGAATCAGTATTGACGGAGATTGGAAGACACTTTGTGCTTACCTTGTGTAGCTGTTTCAACCCTTCTTCTGTTTTAACACATGATTGTTCAACATTGTAGTCAATCCTATCCAGAACTGTACCCTGAAAAGAGGAACGCACGCTCATTATTAAAAGGATATTGTACAAGAAATCAAAGGGTGGTGGCTGGCAAAATTTTGGTTGGGCCACGATATTTAAGCTTTCTGTTTTCATCACAATAAAGCTTCTGCTGCAGGTATTTAGGAAAGTGTGTCATTACACAGAGTGGCATTGTCTCCTGCTCTACAGAAAAATACACCTGTCGCTCTGTGCACATCTATGGGCAGGGAAGGAGCTTCCATGCAAGGGAGCTTCATATGATGCAAGTAACATAGCAGAACCTTAGAGACACATACCTGTTCCACTATCATGGATCCCAAGTCCCTAAAAATTTCATTGAGATCAGAAATGGACTGTACAATTTGTCGGATTTCTCGCTCCCGCTCTTCCACCAACACTGTGTTTTGTTCCACTAATACTAGCTGGTCATCTGTAAAGCCCTTATTTAAAAGAAAAGAAAAGATATTGAGTGTAAATAGTTGCTAATATCCCACAATTTTACAAATACCAAAAGCAAGAGGGGGGACGTGATATCTAACCTAACTCAATCGTCTTTGACTAATTCTTATTCTCTTTTGACCCCAACCTGCAACATATCACCAAACTTTTTTAAAAAAAAAATCATACATGTCCATTCTCTTTTTCTTAAAATAAATAAATAAAATTGCAGTGGTGATATTGGGGCAACCCCACTTAGGCCCAGGTGTGACTCACTCGTAAGAAACCAGTAGAAACACAATGGTTTAAAAATCCAGAGCAAGCACATTTTTCCCTCTCAGGACCTTTGGCAGAAAGGCTGGCGAAAGATCTCAGTTCCCTGGGGCTGATGGGAAGTGTAGTACAGCAACATCTGGGCGTGCCAAGGTTCTCCACACCTGCTATACTAGGATGGCCTGGTTGTTACAAATGGCAACTCATTAACTTAAATCTCTTTCTCCACCACCAAAGTCAGGGACACATAGAAGGATCCACTGCCAAACAGATAGCGGATTGCCATTCATTTGTTTTTAGAAACAACAATGCTCCGTTTGTTCTACTGGATGAAAATTAAAATACAGTGGACGCTCAGGCTGCAAACGTGATCCATGCATGTCGGGTGATGGTGTGGTTGCTCGAGAGCAAACAGGCAAGACTCCAACCTGTCTTTTCCAGGCTTTATTATCGGTACAAACTATTTTACAGTGCAGAGCATGGCAAGTCCATGTCTGCTCTGTCGCTAGCAGAATCTGGGAGTGGGCGATCCTTATACCTTCCCCAGCATAACAGTCGTGTGATCCTCATCCTTCTCCTCCTCTCTCTGCGCGCAAACCTACTGCGCAATGTGAGCGTTGGCAAAGGGGGACTTGCCTCCCCTCCCCTTTGCTAAGGCTCGGTGTTGAGGCTCTCCCTAGCATCTTCTGATCTCTGCGCCCCTTCCCCACTGGAGGCGGCACTTCCCTCCTCGCCAGAGAAAGAACTGCTCCGCAAGATCTTCGGGGGCTCCCTGTAACACAACTGCCCTTCCACCTCTCGCCTCTGAACTGATGGCAGGTCCCTAACAATGTGGGATGCACGTTCGCAACCTGCAGCATTCGCAACCCACATCTGCACACACACGGGTTGCGATTCAGCGCTTCTGTGCATGCGCAAAGCGCGATTTAGCGCTTCCGCGCATGCGCGACTGCCGAAGTAACCCGTTCTGGTACTTCCGGGTTTCGGCGGTCCGTAACCCGAAAAAACGCAACCTGAAGCGGCTGTAACCTGAGGTGTGACTCTACCGCCTTTCAAATACAATCATTATTTATCTTTAACAGTTCCTGCACTTACCCGATCGTATAGTGTTGTGTCCTCACC
This sequence comes from Podarcis tiliguerta, assembly GCF_965153285.1. Taxonomy (NCBI): domain Eukaryota; kingdom Metazoa; phylum Chordata; class Lepidosauria; order Squamata; family Lacertidae; genus Podarcis; species Podarcis tiliguerta. Next base: position 13,656,868 of record NC_139539.1, read on the forward strand.
ATCATCCATAAGGGGAACTGAAGTGTCAAAGAAATGTTTGGATCTTTCTTCTCGATTCTTCATACCTGCAGGAGCAAGAAAAAAAACCTGTGACTATAAACGATGCATTTATTAAAGCGTACTCGGCACTGCTTAACAAATGCAGACTTTGGTAGGTTGAGAAATTACCCGTCCCTGTTCCCCAAAACTGAAACAGAAGTGGTGACTGTGTTTTACAAATAAATGAATATTTCTCATCTGCTTCCTCCCAGAGCCCCGAGAAAATAGCCATAATCTAACCAACCCAATCAGGCTCATTAGTGCTAATTACCTAATGAACATAGCGCCTAGTAGGAACGGAGCAAAATTAATCTAGCCCAGTGTCAAACTGTTAACACCATCTATCGAGGGTGCTCTGCAAGCAAATGGCACAAGCTCCTTACGTTTGAGATAGTCAGACTGCCCGTGCCTAAAGCTGGTAGACAGGTCCTGAAGGGACTGCGCTAAAGAAGACACAACGTTCTTCAGAAGCTGCCGCTCTTGGTCTGTGCAGCTTCGAGACTTGCTATGTAACGTCTGGACTGCTCGCTGACACCTGTGGAACAACTTGTGGGGGGAGACAGAAGAGAAGAGATTTATAGTAGCAGAAGAGCCCTTCTATTTGCACAACTCTAAAAAAAACACCCAATTAAGAAATTAGCGTTCTAACTGAAATATTATTATTCAGCTATCACTTACAGAGTTGTATGAATGTGCAAATATTTTAATGGCTGGACCTAATCTATCCTTACAGTAAATTGTGTGTGCTAAGTCCCTGGTTATTCCCATTGTACAATGGTGGAAATGAAGTGGCTGGGAATGTCTGCCTAAATCAAAGAGAACCAATCTGTTTGGTTCTCTTGAAGTTGCTTGCCTGCATTTATCAGGTGCCTTCTCCACAAAAAGCTACTCAAGACACATCACTTTAAAACAAAACAAGACCACCATATCAAACTCCTGTATAAAAACATTACTCGCCCAGGCCTTCCAAAGCCATTAAACCCATACAAACGGTGAGCAGCAATAGCAGATCACAAAAACTAGAAATAACAAAGTCAATCATCAGAATCAGCTCAATATTAGAAAAGGATTTCCAGAGCGGAAATCTCTTTGCAAACTGACAAGAACCAACCAGAGAACAGGTTGGAAAGAAAGCTTCCTTAAACGTAAATTCCATAAAGGGATGGCCGGACTGAATGAGACCTTGTTCTCTTTCACCTAAGCAACTAATGGTTCAGAGGAGCATAAAGCCTTCTCTGCAGATCTCAGGCAGGAGAAACAACAGGTGAACTCAGATCACTATTTGCCACACGATAAACTTATCATAGTGCAGTAACCACTTAGGTGTTTTGTGCAAGTAAATATTTTAAGTGTTGTTGTACAGCTTTTGCTAATTTCCCTAAGCAAGAAAGATTTGATTGATTAAATTTGTCAGTTGCTTTATCTTGCCCAGGGCAAATCAAAGCCACTCGTAACCCACTTCAAGAGCTCAGTGAAACTATTTCAAGGAAGGTAAACATAACAAACAAATTTAACAAATAAAGCAACCTAACCTCTGAGCTGCAGTAGCAATTTCAGTCACTGCCAGATCGAAAAATGAAAACACTAGCACAAGAACTGAAACAGAGACTCATTTATGCAAAGAGAAACCCCCTCATGGGCACCTGTGTAATTTCTTGGGTAGTTATTTCTATTGCGTGCTCTTCTTCACTGCTATCATCCAGAGTTGGCCTGTTTAAATGCTTGTCATGCAGACTGGCTAATTCTTTCATCTTCTGTTTTATCCTGGAGACCTCATACCGGATCTAAAAGAGCAATAAAAATTAGGGCAAATTTAGTACGGTTCTGAACAGCAGCAGATAAATGATGGGACCATTATTAAGCAAAATCATATTTGCTATCCACAGTAAATTACTCCATTTTTGCCTTGTGCACACAAGCATTCTCTTAGCAACCTTGCAGGCATGAGGCTTCAATTCAATGACCAGAGGAAAGCAAGTCTGGCTTGAGTTTAGACCAGGGGTGGGCAACATAAGGCCCATGGGCCGGATGTGGCCCAATCGTCTTCTAAATCGGGCCTGTGGATGGTCCGGGAATCAGCGTGTTTTTACATGAGTAGAATGAGTGCTTTTATTTAAAATGCATCTTTGGGTTATTTGTGGGGCATAGGAATTCATTCATTTCCCCCAAAAAATATAGTCTGGCCCGCCACATGGTCTGAGGGACAGTGGATCAGCCCACAGCTGAAAAAGGTTGCTGACCCCTGGTTTAGACCATTCCTCCTCCATATAATTGGTGGGTGGGTGTGTTTGTGTGTGAGAGATGTCAAGGGCTATATTTGGCGACAACTAGTCCTACTTACTTCATGGTCAAGTGACTGCATCATTCCAACCTGAACCCAAGATGTATGTGTATGTGTATGTGTGTGTGTGTGTGTGTGTGTGTGTGTAAGATAGCCACAGCCAAGCCAGCCCCCAGCCCCTCTAGGATTAGGAGATCAAGGCTTTCAGATCCAAGAGAATAATTTCCAACAAGCTCAAGTCTGAGATCTAGAAACAGAAATCAGAGCAGGACTATGCAGATGAACTAGTAAAACAGTTTTCAACAATTACCATTAAGTTCCAGGCAAACAGAATGCCGTAAGATATCTTGAGGGGGTGACAACATCTGCTGCCCCTAAGAAATGGAAGCCACAATATAGAGGACAGTCTTCTGCAAAGCAGCTAGGTGCGGGGTTTTTTAGCACACAAAACCTCCCACTCTCCTTTAAAGTTTAAGCTTGTTTGTATGCCTATTAACTTGTGTAGGTTACCCGTTGTTACTTACAAGACCAGGCACCTGATGGTACTTTATCAGAGGCAAAGATTTCCCCAAATCTTTTAGTAGTAAAATTGCCTATATTTTTAAGTTGTTCTCTGACCCTGGAAGCATCTTGGGAAAGCAAAGCAAATGGCTCCACTTGTTCAAAACTTTTCTGTATTTTTTTTGAAAGGAAAAAAAAATCACTTTGCTGGCTTCCTCACTGGCAACACAAAGCACACCTCCCTTGCTAAGCATTTATGATGTGAAATAAACATCACTGCTGCTGATTTGGTGGTTTTACAATCTGGTTGCAATATGTTCCTACTTCAAGGGTGGTATTCAACTAGTAGACCTACTGAAATTAATGGACCGACTTAGTCACGGACATTAATTTTCAATGGGTCTACTCCAAGTAAAATTTAACTGAACACCACCCCATGTCTTTTCGGTAACTGTGGATTTCTAACTTTTGTGTTTTGCCCTGAACAATGGAAGAGCTATATATAAATTAAGTGAACTAGCAGATATTAAGAAACTTTACTGCTGCTTTCCCAGAAAGACAGCTGCACGTTAAGTTGCACCCATGGCATGTCAACTCACTTCTTCCACTCCATCAATCCATTTTGGAGGTAGCCTCTTAGTTACACAGATAGCTGCTTCAGGGTCTAAACTGATCCCCGACACCAGTGCCATGCGGTCATCCGCGAGCTGTAGAAAGTATACAAAGAATGGTTAGTTTATCAGATTACAACCCAGAGTAAAAGACCAAGATCGCTTAACTTTAGGCAAAGGTGTTTCTGGGAACTCGCAGGCTTCTTGAACTCTTAGCAGTGGTTATTCAAGAAGAAAGCAAGTTATGACAGACAAAGTTTCCCTGGCCACCTTGCCCATCATTACTGATCATTCCCCTGCAGTTCAGATTTACAGAGAAAAGCTGGGTGTGTTCTTGGACACGTTCTCCGTTCATGCAAGACCTAAAAGCCCTGGCCAGCATTTTTATGAACGAAGTGTGCACCTCAGATATATTCCTTTCCCCAAGAACTGTTCCTCTGCAGTTAACAGAGGCAAGCAAAGGGTTTCTCAGTAGACAAACTCGTGTGGGAAGGGTTCTCTGATGTTACAGTGAAAACCCACCACTTTACAGTAAGGATTCTGGCTCTGTACGGGTACTTAAAACATTTAAACCTCTTATGAGCCAGCCATCGCATTCATAGCTTTTGCAAATTATCAACTCCCAAACAGTCAATACATTACCCTTCCTGAGTAAAGGACCCTGCATAAAAAGAAGCCAACTTTTTAATATATAAAAAAAGATCTACCCAAATCAAAAGTTGCGGGTGGGCAGGAGAATGGGACAAAGAGGAAACAGCATTCAAATGGTGGAAAGGCTTGTCCCATCAACTAACCAACATCCACTCGTGGCCACCTATTGTCAGTTTAATGCCACAAAGGGCTACTGAAGCAAAACAAAGGAAAAATAAAAAGGATTTGGGTTTTCTTTTTAAGTACCACCTTCCTGGTTATACATAGTTACTCTGTAATAAAGGAATGCAAGCTTAACACATTCAATAAGGTTCTGAAGGCTGCCATGGGGCTGGTATCTCAGTGGTTAGAGCATCTGCTTTGTGTTCCTTGAAGGCCCCAGGTTTGATTTCCAGGTAGATCTGGGAAACCACCTGGTCTGCTATCCTAGACAGCTACTGCCAATCAGTGGAGATAATTCTGAGCTGGATGGACCAGCAGTTTGAGGCAGCTTCCAGGGCTCCCAAGACTGGGAGCTACTAAAAGGAAAGCTTCGTCTTGGTGTTTACTTTTCAAAGATGTTATGTCCTCATTCTAAAGATATGCATCTCTCTAACCGTGGGCAGAGGGTTTGCTTGGATATGCCCAGTGGGCAACACAGTCCTGGCAGCTCTGTTTAAGGACACCCTTCCCCACCCCAAATCAAAGATCTTTTGTAAGTGTTGCCTACATTGTTCTACCTAGCCTGGCGAAAGCCAAGAATTTTAAGTATGCGTTTGATCTAATTTGCGCATTTTGTAACCCACCTCAAGCCTTCGAGATGGTGCAGGCCTGAAGTCCAATTCTCTGTCCCCTCAGTAAATAGTCATAGTGGAGGAAATTGAAGCAGAGGGAGAGAGGAAATCCCTACCTTAAGCTCCTAAAGAAGCAACAGGCCTAAGAACAGAACTTCACTATCCGTGTCTGCGATATAATTCTGAGGCACTGCCTTTCCAGCTAAATCCTGTCTACTTCCTCTCGCTAGGCATGGCTGGCTGTAGGTCGCTCCTGGCAAAGCAACAAATGGAAAGGCATTGTTCCTTCAGGAAGCTATACAAAAGATGGGGAATTCTGCTTTTAAAATTAAAGGAAGTGCCGGATTAAGATATCCTCAAGCAAATATGGTGCTCGACATATCACTTTAAAACTGTAAATTAGAAACATCTCATTTTGGTGGGAGGGGAGTCTTGTTATTCCTAGGAAACATTTTCAAGGAACTCGGCTGCAGAAAGCGATTTCACAAAACGCAGATACCGTGTGCAGTTCACAGCTCACAACACCACCATTAGCTTTAATGCCAAGTGAGACTTGTGTCTTCCAATTTATAGACTTAAAACTTAAGAGACGTTGTACAAAAACTAGACTCTGAGTTTCTTTCATTCCCAAATGAAAACAGCAATTGGACATTATTTTTAAACTCTGTTCGCATGCTGTACTTTTAGAAACCATCAAGGGAATGCTGGGGATCAGGGGTGATTTCTACTCTACATTTCCCTTTCACAAGGGAAGAGATGGCTTCAATCCTAGAAAAATGCTTATCCCTAGCAGCTGTGACTTTGCATGGAAGAATGGACTCAGAGCTCCACTGGGAAGAGGGGTCAAAGGAAGAATGAACGCTCTAAGCCTAAGATGATAATGTACCAGTCTAGTCTCAGGCACACTTGGTACTACCTGTGTTATTTTGTTTTCCCCTCCACATATTTAAATGTGAACACCTGAACAAGCATGTCTGCAGCTCCCAACTCCTGGTGAATCTTTACCTGGATTTCTTTCTTTAATCTCAATAATATTTCCACTTACCTTTGGGGAGGTGGGGAGGGAGAGAAAGCATTGCAAAGAGGCCAGTAACAATGAGTTACTGGGCTCCCATCTCAAAGTGGAAGCACTGCAGCTAGTTGTATAATCTCTGGGAGGTGAAGGGAGCAGTTGACAGTTTTCTGACTGGGTTGTGCTGAATCTCAGGCCATGGGGCAGATCCGCAAAATGAAGCAGCATGCTTACGGAAAACATCCTGGGCCAGTGCAGGCATCACCCTTCTGCACATGCTATTTCTTCCCCTGCAGCAAAACCAACACCTAGAAAACCCGTTTCCCACATCCTTGGGCCTTAAAGGATCTTTGATATAATGTATTTCGGTGCTACAGAACATTGTCCTTTCTTGAAAATAATAGCAACAGAGAAGGCAAAGAAAACAACAAACCTTGGAACTCAGCCCATTATCTCACTCTTGGTATTCTGGCTGAGGCAGCCTCTCCCTCCCAAAACCCTGCTAGATCCAGCTTTCAAAATGCTTATTTTCCTTGTAAATGGTTTTTGCTGCTTCATTTACAGTGTTTTAATTTGTGCTTATTGTTCCTCAACAGTATAATGTAAACTGCTTTGTGAGGCTTGCCTGAAAAGCAGTATAGGTGACAGCTGCATATTCCTGCATTGCAAGGGGCTGGACTAGATGATTCTCAGGGTCCCTTCCAACTCTACAATTCTATGATTCTATGTAGGATTTTTAACTAAACAAATGACAAAGCACACACGCGGGGTCTTTACAAATACAGTGTTGTACAGTGGCCAGAGCAGGACTGGGGTGCATGCGGTCCTCCAGGTGTTATTTTGGACCACAACTCCCATCAGCCATGGCCATTTACCATGGTGGATGGAGCTGCTGGCTGCTAGCAGCCCAACAACATCTGGAGGGTCACAGGCTATCCTTTGGCTAAAGTGTTGAGACAGAGATGGAAATTTAATTCCAAACCCATCCACAAAGCAAACCGGGTGACCGTGAGTGAGTGAGTGACTTTCTTTCAGCCTAAGGTACCTCACTGAGCTGTTGCAAGGAGAAAATGCAAGCCACCCTGACCACTGACAGGACAGAGATGTGGAACAAACAGAATAGATTTGACTATCTGTGCCATCCTAAGCAAGTCCTACTAAGTCCAATGAGGCAACCCAGTCAAACGGGAGGCATATAAATAATAAGTGATATTATTATAATAACTTAATAGAAAATGTGCTTAGGGTTGCACCCTAAGATGTACTGAGTGAACCTCAGTCAGCTTTTTCCCCCCATTGGCCTTAGAAGTTTCTTGATATGATGGTCAAGATATTTTCTATCTGCGGTGGCAATCAATGTTTGAAATCTATCACAACTTCAGATCTGACCCAAAAGCAGCCCAGTTCATCGAATTAGTCAAGTGTTATGATGAATTTGTGTCTGGGTTTTTTTTTTGGGGGGTGGTGTTGTGACTCAATGGTTTTCTCCTTTCCTCTCCATATTCAATCTAAATATGAACGTAGGCTTGACCACCTCAGCATTCATTGGGGGGGGGGGGGAATCATTTCAGTTATATGGTAGTAAAGCATGCAAGCTAGATGCAGAAGCTCAAAGATACACCCCACTACCAAAGCAGCCTTTCATGCTGCCCTACAGTAACCCAGGTCTGATAGCCCCCCCAGCTAGACTGGTATAAGGCAATTTCCTTTGACATTTTCCATGAAAAAAGAGCAGCATTAGACAAAGTAGACTATACCTCATCCAGCTCCTGTGGTGGATTGTAGGTCCCATCAGCCCCATCCATATAGGGACAGCAAAAGTGTAAGAGAGGGAAACAAAAGAACAGGACAGAGCACAGGGTACAGTCAGTTGAAGAAACAAAGGAATTTTATTGATCAACATTGCCAGTTTATCAATGCAACAAAACAGTCTTCTAAAAGCAGTTTCAGCTTTTAAGTGGACTAGCATTTAGCTTTGTGGATAGGTCCATATTTCCCCTTTTCAAATCATTTCAAATCAATTTTCTTGATCTGCAAAAAAATACACATTTTTAAAACCTTACATAACTAGCTTTTTAAAAATAATAAAAATAAAAATTAAACGTAGGTTAGAACACAGGTCCAGTGCAAACTGCGACTGGTAACGACAGTCATGTAGTCTACTCTAAACTAATTCACAGAATCTGAGAGTTTGGGGGGTATCTACACATTCCAATTTAATTAACTGCAAACTGTGGTTACCGGGCATGGCAGTGGTAACATTTAGCAGCCATGAGATGGTAGCTGAAGGGAACTCACTGAGCATTATGCACAGAGAAACATTTCAATGAACAGGCTTGTGCCTATGCAGCCTCCTTGCATGTAAAAATCCCCGGAGATCAGACTGGATTTCTGAACAGAGGAGGCTCAAGAAATTATGTGTGGGTAATCCATTCAAGAAAGACAGGCATTATTCACAGAACATTGCTTGGCTATAAACTGTTCTTTCAAAACTGGCTGCAACCTGGAAAATTCCGTTTACATTTGACTCAGGCCGTCCTGCATCTCTAGCTTAGTGCTATGCTCAGTCTTCCTCACCTGCTATGCCCAGGGAGGCCTCAACCTTGCCTCGCAGCAGTTAAGGAAGGGGGTGCGTGATAGGACAAAGCTGAAGGTGTGGTGATAACACCCCACCCCGCGGCATAAGGAGAATGAAAGAGGAGAAGAATTCTCTGGCTTGGAACCTGGAAAGCCCATTAGAAACATATGTTTGGCACATGTTTAAAGGCAAGTGCCCTGGCCAGGAGCAAGTGAAATAGCAGGCGTTGGGCAAAGGAACCTCTTTAGCCATGGACTTTGGGTACATCTCAGCTTTCTAACAGTATTTTACTTTTTTAAAATACGTTATTAATGGCTATCTGTTAACAAATGCACCCTGCATTTGGCTAGTGAATTAGAAGTTGGCTAGTGCATTTCGGCCGTGAATTTTATCCCAATGAACTATAGCAGCCTTCCCCAACCTTGTATTTTGCTCTACAACTACCATCAGCCCCAGTCAGCACTTGGGGGGCACCAGGGTTGTGAGAGGCTGAACTACAGTCAGGGCTTATTATCTTTGCATATATATATTTTTGTCAGCATGTCTAGCTTTAGAAATAAAGTGTTACAGTCAGGTTAAAAGGCTGGTCATATCACCAAGTTTGGCTATTCGGAAGGATTTAAATATACAGTCATACCTCGGCTTCTGAGTGCCTTGGGAGTCGAACGTTCTGGCTCCCGAACGATCGAAAACTGGAAGTGAGTGTTCCAGTTTTCGAACGTTCTTTTGGAAGCCAAATGTCCGACGGGGCTTCTGTGGCTTCTAATTGGTTGCAGAAGCCGCGCTTTGGAAGTCGAACGGACTTCCAGAACGGAATCTGTTTGACTTCCAAGGTACGACTGTAAACTCACAACAGGAACAGACAACAGCATTTACAAAAGGAAAAGAATGCAGGGTGAGCATTTCTGTTAGGAATATAACCAACAAGAGACAGGCAGGCTTCTTCTGTATTGCAAGCCCCTTGCTCAGAGCCCTGCTCAGTGCTTTGTATCAAGCGAGTCCTGTGTGACACTCTGAAATTCTGAAAAAAGGGGGACGTCAAGTACCTATCAACTGATGTCACTGTGACATTAGGTGATTGACGGATGGGTAGCACTGCCCACCTGCCAAATTTGGCATGTGATGGATTGGGGAGATAAGGATCCGACCCGCTGGCCAACTCTCATTTCCTGCCCCTCCTGTGCATCCACAGGTGGTAAGTTCCTCTTACTTAGTTCAAATTGAGCAAAGGAACAACAGCTGGCTTTGACATTATTTGAACCAGGGCCTAAAACAACATTTATTTTCTACCCACATTAGCACACGGTTTGCAAATATGATGCTCTTTTACACTTAACTAACCATTTTTATTCTATTACCCTTTTGGAAAGAACCTGCATTTGACCAGGCACTTACTTATTATTATTATTATTATTACTTACTATTATTAGCTTGAGACTTTACAAAGCAGAATTAAAACTGCAGATGCCCATGAAATTATAATTATAATCTGGACAAACAATTGGGAAGAAATGGCAGGGCAGTGCCAAAGTAAAGCACATTGGAACTACCCTACCAGATGTGACCTTTGCCATTGGAAAAAAAATAATAATTTAAAATGGTATAAATTTGATTTCACAAGTTGCTGGTTACAAAGCAAACTATTTACACAGTTGAGTCAATGGAATGGGAAGAGTTGAAATTTAAGCCTGAAGAACTGCCTATTCATACAGAAAGTGCATTAATGCAAAATATGTATTTACTGCAGGCCTTTTTAAAGATAGATGGATTTTCTGGATCAAATAGGAAATGAATACAGAACACAACTGATCTGGTTTGTGTTGGTTACCAGCCAGAAAAAATCTGCTTATTTTACAGTAAGGAATATGGAAATGTCAATTGAGCCCTTGGTTTAACACAGAGTTAAAGAACTGTTCATACAGGGATATTTTATTCATATTAATAGTGACTGTCTTTTTAAAAGAAGAAAACCTTTCATACTGTGTTTTTAATAGTGATTATTCCACATGCAATTTCAAACAGCAATGGCAAATGTTCCAGGATCTGGACTCAAGTTTTTAAGTATCTATAACTTGATCTTTTAATGTGCATGCTGTGTTGAACTCCCTGAGAACAAAACGGCCTTTGAAACTTCTATTACAGCATCCCACAATGGCACATGCTGAAAAGTGCATGTATTTCCCCAATAACCAGCAATTTGCCTCTTTCTTTAGAGCAGCCTTCTCAAGCTTGTGCCCCCAGATGTTGTTGGACTACAAATCCCATCATCCCTAGCCAGCAGAGCCAGCAGTCAGAGATGACAGGGATTGCAGAACAACACCTGGGGGCCCAAGGCTGGGAAGTGATACTTTACAAGATACCCGGAAAACGTGTGTCGAGAAGTAGAAACCCATCTGTAGATCATCAAGCTTGACAACAGGCACACATATAAGGAAACTGTGATTGGCCAGCTCCTTCCACTGTGTGTGCAAAATGCACACAAGTGTGATTGTCAGACATGATGATCTATGGATGCCATGCTACACAGATGTGCTTTCACATAGGAAATGTATAACATGGGAAGTAGATCTTGATCCACTCCAATATCAAAACTTTTAGGGTTTGGGTGGATAAAGCAGGAGCTGCAATCTGTTCAACAACATCCATCTAGCATGGTCAGCCTCAGGGAACTGGACTCTCTTCTCCAGTGTGAATGAAACAGACCCTTGCCATACAATATGGCTCTTAGCTTGTGGCTCGTTCATTCGTTCATTCATTCTTCCTCCTTTTTAGAAGGGCCCTGGACTCCACAGACATTTTACAGTTTTCAGATGTGATTTCAGTAATGCCTGCGAGAGACACAGCTGCCCACGGTAGACAGTCAAACGAGAGGCGTATAGCAATCTACCTACTGCAGCCACCCTGGTTAAACGTGGAAAAGTGGGAACAAAGAGGATGAAGGTCTCCTAAAATGGAGTCTCAATAGGAGACAGGATGCTTAACCTTCCTGTACCTCCGCTCAATCCAAATTCCCCACAGAAAGGTTTGGTATTGCTCATCCCAGTCCCAGATTATCTGAACACTTACTTCCTTATGATACTGTATGCTTGTTAAGACCTTCCAAGAAGTCTCTGTGCCTCACCATTATATGAGATTAATTTGGTGAGTACCGTATTTTCCGCTCTATAAGACGCACCAGACCACAAGACGCACCTAGGTTTTGGAGGAGGAAAACAAGAAAAAAAATATTCTGAATCTCAGAAGCCAGAACAGCATGAGGGATCGCTGCGCAGTGAAAGCAGCAATCCCTCTTGCTGTTCTGGCTTCTGGGATAGCTGCACAGCCTGCATTCGCTCCATAAGATGCACACACATTTCCCCTTACTTTTTAGGAGGGAAAAAGTGAGTCTTACAGAGCAAAAAATACGGTACATGGACATGGGCTTCTTCCCAGTAGCCAACAGGTTTTGGAAAGGCTCCCTTACGCCTCTCTTTTTAACAAATGATTATTCTCATGCCTTTTCGTCAGAGTTCCATTCTTCCATCTGTTATATATTTACCAGCTCCTTAACTACCGAGAAATTAATTTTGATTGACTTTTATTGTGTTTGTATTATGTGTTTTTCTTATCTTATCAGCTACCAGCCTTTGGCTTAAAAAGCAGCATGCAAATCAACATTAACATGATCTGATAGGAGCAGGAGTCCAATTCTGACCACTTGGGCGAAGCGCATTGCAAAAATGGGGGAGGGGGTGGTGTCTCTCCTTCAGGTAGAAAGGAAGAGACGTTATAGGAGGGGCTTAAAACTCTTAAGAGGGGCTGCCAAAAGAATTTAGTAATAACCAAGGTAATCCATTTTTTTTACACTGGCCGTAATAAATTACATAGGAATCAGGTAGTTTCCCCCCCATTCTAACATACAGCCTTCAAAATAGAGCATTCCCATGTGGTACAACATAGCAGTTATGTACACAAAAGTACTTGAGCACCAGGGAAATGGTAATTAGGATCTTTTATTATCTATCCAAACCCACAATAGACACTTTCTTTTAAATTACAAGAGTCTCTAAATGTCTGAAGCCGCCTATATAATTTTGTGCAAATCAGCTGGTAAGATGTCAATTTGCCTGTACTTCAAAGTATTGTTTAAAGGTATAAATTACAGTACTGGTGTTTTCTTTTAAACACATTTCTAGCATGAGGATACATTTTATCTCCAGCCTAACAAAAACAGAGCTGGAGGACAACAAAAAACTATGACTGCAATCCTATACCCACTTTCCTGGGAGCAAGCCCCACTGAACTCACTGGGACTTAGTTTTGAGTGGGCATGCATAGGAAGGACTGCACTGTAACTAGGCAACAGTCAAACAACATAGAACCTGCATGCAGTTTTCAACTAATTTTCAACGTGTAGAGAAACACTTGCACACCAGTTGAACACTCAGCAGTTGCATAGCACAAAACAAAACAATACAAGATATTGTTCCTTGCACTGGTGCCTCAGAGATCAGTGTAAATTAAGCTTATTTTTCACTCACTAAAGGAGAATACAATTGGGGAAAAGAGGAGAGGGCAACAATTTGATGTTTTATGGACGGAATCGTAGTGGTGTAATAATGAAGCATAATACTGTAGCAGTAAGCTGAAAAGTAAGCAAAATCAATCGACAGAGAGGTGACATATTAAAACACACACACACACACACAGAGAGGGAAAGAAAAGACAGACAGACAGACAGACAGACAGACAGACATTATAGTGGCATGTGTACTTATGAGGAGCAAAATCCCTAACCTATCCTAATTTCAGCAAATTGGTGCCTAAAGATTTGATTCAGAATAAAATAAATGATTTTATTCTGGCATCTAGGAATATCTTCCTATCACATTTTACCAAATTAATTGTAACATAAAGATGGAGAAGGGAAAGTTGACAAAAAGAAGAAGAAAGAAATGGATATTGGGATATATTATAGCATTTGGGTTTTTTAATAGGTTGTCTGTTTAACTTCAGAGTGCTTTAGAAAAACAGCAAGGATACTCTTTCCCTTTTAACAGAACAGGACATTGAACCAGAGTAACTTGCTCAAGAACACTCAGCAGAGCAAAAGAAAGCGTAGGCATGCATTGGGAGATTCAAGGCTACACCCACTTTTAATTGCCACATATATCTATCTATCTCAGTTCAAGTGACAAGAAACATTTCAGGAAGTACTTTGCAGAAGGCGGGACTGCAGAAAGGGGCTAGCTTAATTGTTAAATTCTCTTAAAGATTTCCATGGAACAAAAATAGCTGAGACACAGAACGGGAATCCCAGCAGAGTATCCAAGTGCACAACTTTATTTCCCCCCATAAGTGAATGATTGTCATACTCCTTATTATGAGAAAAATAATGTACAGTACTCAAGGGGAACACTGCAGAATTGGATGCCCAGAACTTGGATGGCTGGGTCAAATGTCGGGGAATTCTATGTGTGCCCAGGACAAAATAAAAATTATTCAACTGGACATCTTCCAAGAACATTAGCAAGACAAAAGAAATTGGAGGCTGCCATGTCAAATAATCCCATATGAAGCTTTCAAAACTCTTAAAGAAGACTTAAGTAAAATCAGACACGTTCGAAGTCTGCAATTTGACAGGAAAACAGGGAAAGAAAAACATTCACTTCTGCGTCTAAATGCACAATAAAAATTGATTAGCTGTGACTGGCTGCAGTTCCTTGCTGAACATACACTGGGAGCAAACCTAGTTTTTCTGCTTGTAAGGTGTTAACCGACCTACCATTAGAAAACTCCCTTTGCTACAACAGTTGTTTTTAATGCAAGCACATCAGTTTCGGAACAGGGTAGTTCCTTAAAAGCCAGGGTGCCCCTCAATGAATGCAAATCCTAACAGTGGACATTGAACTGGGAGGGGGGGAGCAGCAAACACCTATGGGGCAAAAACATTTTTTATATACATATAGAGGATACAGGCAAGTAGAGAGGTTGAGGAAAGGGGAAAAGAAGACACAAGGATGGCATGCTTGCCGCCTGACAGCCCTACAACGCAGCTGGCACTTAAGAAACAGCGAAATGTGGGATACAGTAGGACGAAGGGAGACTCACCGCAGCAGCCATGCTACGTGAAGTCAGAGGGCTGGAGGAGCCGTAACTACTCACTTGCTCGGCCAGCAGCTGCCGGCTTTGGATCGCGTTGTTCCGCAACAACAAGAAGGCGTCTGTTAAACGCCGGGTGGCCATGGCTTTCTAAACCCCCCTAGGGGGAAAACACCACGCGCACACCCGGGGGGGGGACCTATTCACTGGGCCCTATAGGCTCCTCAGGGGCCCCGATCCCAACTCCGACCCTCTCCTAGCTTCCCCTCAGGACGGAGCCCATTCAAAATCCTGCGGGGGGCGGAGAGCTGGAAACGCTCCCGGGACTCAAAGCCCCTCACTCGGTTTCCTCGGGGCACCTGAAAATTTCCGAGGAGCCCCCTTTGCTTCCCCTCATGGGGACCCTGACCCCCCACCCCCACCCTAGTCTTGCTGAGGGTCACCTTTCCTGAGGCCTCCCCCCCCCCCCGGGAATCCCCCCCCGCCCAAAGGGCGCCTCAGGCCGAGCCGAGCCCCAACACCTCCCGGGGCGGACACAGGACCAGCCCCCGGAAGGCTCTTCCTCTCCCCACCCCCCGCCAGGAACGGGGAAGGATCCTAGCCCCGGCCCCCTCCAGCCCCCCACATCGTTTCCCTAGCCGGACCCGGATGGAACCCCGCTGTAACCCCGCCGCCAGCCGCGGCTCACTTCCGCATCGTGCAACGGGGACACGCTTCCCCCGCGCCTCCAGGAAGCGGCGCTCGAAAGTTCCGGCCGCGCGCCGGGCTCCGGAGGTAGGCGGGGAAGGAGGGAGAGAGGGGGAGCGGCGCCGGCCAAAGAGCTCGCGGTCGTAATGGTTCGCAAGCGAAACTTCCGGTTCCCGGTTTTTTTCGACAGGTAAGCCGGCTAGGCGACGCGTGGGACGAGAAGTAGGCGGGGAGGTTGTGGATGGCGCAGCCGGCAGAGTGTTGAGGGTCGTGAGTTCGAGACCCGTGAACTCCGAGTATAGGGCGGTGTATAAATTCAATTAATAATAATAATATTCCTGTATTGCAGCGGGTTGGACTATAGATGAGTGGAGTCCCTTGAGTGGACTAATAAGTAGACAAGTTCCTCATGGAAGCTGGACAGCTGTTGGTTGGTGGGTGGAAGCTGGAGGAGCTCTCACCTGTGCAATGCCCGCAGCAAGGTGGTGCCTGTGGATATGCAAGCGGGTTCCAGTTCACCTTCAGAAAAGCTGGTCAATAGGGAATGCTAGAAGAATACTGGAATGAAGTTATATGGTTTTAGCAGAAATGTTATTAAGAATTATGCAAAAACTGATTGTTAATGGGCTAAAGTGGAAAATTTAAAGTTAGACTGTGTTAAGATAAATTATAGAACAAAAAATTGAGAAAGAGGGAAAGGATTTGCTGAACCAGCTAATTTGAACTAGAATACAAAAAAGGGAGGTGCGAGGAAGTCGAGGAAACAAGCAAATGAAAGATAAAGTTATGAAATTTGGATGTGTTTTTAAATGTTTTTGTTTTTTCTTGTTGTTTGGTTGTACTGTTTTTTCTTTCTATTTTTGATGTATTGTTTGTTATTTTATTTTTTTTACCTTTTTTCTTTCTGTAACTATTAAACATCTAATAAATATTACTTAAAACAACAACAACAGAAAAGCTGGTCAATAGGAACTGGTGGATATTTGTGGACTGAATCTGGGGTAAAGGTAAAGGTAAAGATACCCTTGTCTGTACGGGCCAGTTGTGTCCGACTCTAGGGTTGCGTGCTCATCTCGCTCAAGAGGCCGTGAGCCGGCGCCGTCCGAAGACACTTCCAGGTCACGTGGCCAGCGTGACGAAGCTGCAGCTGGCGAGCCAGCACCAGCGCAGCACACAGAACGCCATTTACCTTCCCGCTATAAAGCAGTACCTATTTATCTACTTGCACTTAAGGGTGCTTTCGAACTGCTAGGTGGGCAGGAGCTGGGACCGAACGACGGGAGCTCACCCCGCTGCGGGGATTCGAACCGCCGACCATGCGATCAGCATGTCCTAGGCACTGAGTGAGGTTTTACCCACAGCGCCACCCGTGTCAATCTGGGGACATGACTGTAAATGAATGGGGGAGCAAATGTGGCCCCACTGGTGACCTTCATGGATGTTGACTGCCGCTTGTTCGTGAACAAGAGTTTTCGAATGTGGCCAAGGAGAAATGGTGTTTGCATGTGCTTGCATGTGACGCGTAAAAGGTGAAAAGGGGTTGTGCACGTGCGTGGAAGTTGGCAGGCTGAGTTTAGTGGAAGATGGGCAGGGTATAAATAAGAAAATTATTAAATTATTATGAAGTCTGTGGTGATGCTGCTGGAGAGCCTTTCCTATTCATTGTCTCTAGATCTGAAGCCAGGAGAGATTTTGCCAAGACCAGCCCATGGAAAGCGATGGCGAGAACTGCAGGGCTGAAGCAGGGCTGCTTGTGTTTCTAAATACCTCTACTGGTAGTAGCCATTCTGCCTTCAAAGGCAGGTAATGGGATACGACACACCTGTGTTCGTATCATGACACATGAAGGCTGGGCTGAGTGACAAATAAGAAATAAAAAAATAAATCATTGCTGAGGTGCCCCCATTTCTTTCTCACATGAACACACAGCGATGGTGTTGCAGCTTAATAACAACAGGGAACAATATCCAGTACCAGGGAAAATATACAAAGCGACCACACCAGACACGTACATTCATGCATCCCCTCATGCGTGCTCTCTCTCTCACACACTTCAAATATACATCTCTTTGTCTTTCTCAGACAAAGTGCATCTCACAAACCACACATACACAGATAACAAATTCAAAACTTTCTCAAAAGTGTACATCTCCCTCTTTCACATATATAGCCATCTGCAGGAATTTTTCGGGCACAGGGGTGGGGTGGGGGGGAGAGGGGCATGGAGAGAGTGGAGCTGGCTCAAAATTTTTTTGAGAGGAATGGTATACAGTATATGTATGTCTCACTTCAAAAGATTCCAGAAATGCTAGAAACTTTTTTGTTTTCAAATGAAAGCTGGGAATTATGGCTCCTGGGATATTTTTGCCTCTTTGATTAGTCCCAAACATAGTTCGTTGGTGCCCTAGGAAGGTGTTTGCAGGTGCCATGGCACCTTTGAGTGCTGGGTCGGCGATCCCTGCTGTAGTTCCTTAGGGCCAGGCAACTGTGTTGTTGTTGCTGTTTAGTCGTTTAGTCGTGTTCAACTCTTTGTGGCCCCATGGACCAGAGCACGCCAGGCACTCCTGTCTTCCACTGCCTCCTGCAGTTTGGTCAAACTCATGCTGGTAGCTTTGAGAACACTATCCAACCATCTCATCCTCTGTCGTCCCCTTCTCCTTGTGCCCTCCATCTTTCCCAACATCAGGGTCTTTTCCAGGGAGTCTTCTCTTCTCAGGAGGTGGCCAAAGTACTAGAGCCTCAGCTTCAGGTTCTGTCCTTCCAGTGAACACTCAGGGCTGATTTCCTGAAGAATGGAGAGGTTTGATCTTCTTGCAGTCCATGGGACTCTCAAGAGTCTCCTCCAGCACCATAATTCAAAAGCGTCAATTCTTCGGCGATCAGCCTTCTTTATGGTCCAGCTCTCACTTCCATACATCACTACTGGGAAAACCATAGCTTTAACTATATGGACCTTTATTGGCAAGGTGATGTCTCTGCTTTTTAAGATGCTGCCAGGCAACTGTACGCCAGAATAAATGCATATATGCTGCTGGTTTGATAAAAAAAGAGAGGTGCTGGAACACATACGCTGATAAAAATGTCGCGGGAACCAGCACAAAATGGCTGCCCGACCAGCAGCAAAAGAAGAGTACAAGTACTGTCACAAAAAAGTCTTCTGTGTGTGTTTGTATGTATGTATGTATGCCCCGTTACTTCACAAGTCTGTCTTCCTTTGGCTTGTTTGCAGCACAGACATGACTGTAGATGGTGCTATGCAATAATGAGCAGAGAACACAGGCCTCAGTATTAACAACACATATTCTGGGAGGCTATAGAAAAACCAGAGAGAAGATTGTGGCTTGCGTGTTGCCTAGCATGCGTTGACTTAACCTCACCAGGCACATCAGATTGATGTGATCTGCAGCTCTGTGTGGGGCAGCTACCCTTGGGCCTGCTGGGAATGAAGGAAGGTGAGGACAGGTGACCCCACCTAGGCCCGAAGTCACCCCCCCCAACCAGGCCTCAAAACTGTCCAAAATTCCTTTTGTCTTCTAAAAATCCACAGCTACAGCTTTTCTGTGGATTCTCACAAGATGCTGGTACATAGGCAAAATATTACTTTTTATCAGTACAAGAAGGCTTCAAAAAGCTAATGAATAGACTCTGTTCAAAGCAGGCCTGAGAACTGACTTTTATCTCATTCGGTTGCAACATCTTGGACATGCTGTACCACCAGGGCTCCTCGACGCCTTGGCTCTCACTCCCCTTTCCTGGGAAGGGTGCCAAGAGTCCAAGACAGCTTTCTGTTCATGCTCAGGGGAACTCAAGGCAGGACTCCTGAGGGAGGAAAAAGGGGAGGGAACTGGAATGGGAATATATACTCTGTGCACATGACTGTGAACTCGTGCATGCTTTTTCTGAGTTATCACACTTGCTCCTTCTACCAGTTCATGGATGGTAGAAATAAAGCTTTTTCTCCGAAACTATTCCTTGAGTGTCTGTTGACTCCCATTTTCCCTTTCCCAGGCGCAATATTTTTCCCACCCGAGGGCAAAGCCTCATAAGGCTACAGGGAAGCTCTGGGTGTGTGTGCAAAATGCTGCTGTTGGGTTGGGGGACAAGCACAGATTGTCTCCAACAAGAGCCATACAAGCAGTAGTGTCGGCCCAATTTTGTGGAGCTCCCTGCAGAGCTGAGGCTTCCTCTCTGTTGACAAAGACCTTTCTTTTTCAGCAGTCCTTCGAAGCAAGTTGTGCTTTAACTCTCTTACTTGTGGTTTTCATTTGTTTTTAAACACTGTACTATGATTTTACAGTGGTACCTCGGGTTACAGACGCTTCAGGTTACAGACTCCGCTAACCCAGAAATAGTACCTTGGGTTAAGAACTTTGCTTCAGGATGAAAACAGAAATTGTGCTCCGGCAGCAGCAGCAGGAGGCCCCATTAGCTAAAGTGGTGCTTCAGGTTAAGAACAGTTTCAGGTTAAGAACGGACCTCCAGAACGAATTAAGTTCTTCGGCTAGATCGGCCAATCTAACCGGAAGAGTCCACGACCAGAAGGAGGAGGAACACCACGAAGAATGGAATAAATTTAATGATTATTTAGTTAAATTTGTTAAGCTAAAATAACTGGAAATAGCGTCCAGATACTTAAAGGGCTTAGGATTGTATCTATGTTAACTGATAAAATAATAGGTTTAATACAAGAAGGAGAAGATTTAAAGATGTTGATGTTTAATTTAAAGGGTATTAAAATTGGGATTTGGAAAACCGTTATAAGGATATGCAATGAAATTCAACTAAGGGGAAACGAGGAAGTCGTTTTACAAAGTAAATAACTGTTATTTTCAATAAGGATATGATTTATGTTTGTTATGTTTTGTTTGTTTTATGTTTTTGTTTGTCATTGATATTGTAAAAACTAATACATTTTTTGCAAAAAAAAAAAAAAAAAGAACGAATTAAGTTCTTAACCTGAGGTACCACTGTACTGGTAAATGCGTCTCTCTGCATAAGGGTTGCAGCATTTTCTAACACACACAGGGCCAAAGCATTTTTGGGCTTTTTAGGCTAAAGCTAGCACCATGAATTGTACCTTGAAGGAGCAAGTCACCCATGCTAGGAGACAGGCTCTAAGTCTCTGCCTTTGGAACAGTCACAGAGGGCAGTCCCATGTGGGGCACATGCAGTAGTCTAGCTTTGAGTGTGCAAAGGCATGAATGCTAGCTTCCCGGCTTCAATGACACGTGGCTGGATGTAAGTGATGAATTTTAAGCAGGAAAGCTAGGACAGTTTCCAGTGAAGTTATAATGTTTGCGTCAGTGAGAAGAATAGGCTTAAACTCCTGTGCTTCCTCCGTTTGCTTCCTTTGATCCTGTCTTAATTAATAACTCTGACATCCGCGTTCTCTCAGAAGATTTATCTCTCTGCATCTGAATGTTTCTCCCTGCCAGCTAAATGAAACAAGTTGATTCATAAAGCAGTTAATGCACTCGAATGTGGTCTGATGTTCTTTCCAGCAATAACAGCTCTAATCGAGGAAGGATCTCTTTTCAGGCACTTGAGCAACAACCGCTTTAAAGATGTCTTTCCAAAGAAATTAATAGCTATTGCGCATTTAAAAGTAAAAATAACCAGTGAAATAACAAAGATATTTTTAAAGTTCAGAAACACTGCATAATGTATATTTTCTTCTTGGAACTTTAGTGGAAAGAAATAGCCTGACTCTGCTTTATATTAAATATCATTTCATCATTAATCATCTTCAGGGGAGAGTGATGGAAAAAATGGGCCACTGATTGGTGGCACTTCCCCCTGTGAGCAGCAGGGGGCAGGCAAGAGTAGCTCTCCAACTTGTTCGTTCTGCAAGCTTTTTATAGTAAAGCTAACAGATTTGTTTGTCTGGTGCATCACCAATATTCTCATTCCTGCCTAACGTGATGAATTGATTTTCAACAGGGTTTAACTTGCGTAGTAGGAACTAAAATCCGAAACATATTTATTCAGATTTGAGTTAGCTATACAAGAGGGGAAAGTAAGAAACAGTGTGACCTCCTTATGCAGGCCTGCTCAAAAGAAAACTCCATTGAATTAGATGGAGCTTTTCCTTCAGATAAGTGTATAGAGTGGCCGTGGGGAACCTGTGGCTTTCCAGATGTCCTTGGATCATAACTCCCACCTTTCCTGACCGCAGGCCATGCTGGCTGGGGCTGAGGGGAGCTGGAAGGCCGCACGACCCCCGCTGCTGGTGTATATAGGATCCCAGCCAAAATGAGGTAAACTTGAGTAAAATATGGTGGACAGCAGAGTGAATGGCTGCAATAAAAATATTATTAATGGCAGGGTTTAGTCAAGATTCTGTCACAGCTTCAGAAATTCGGGGTGAGGTAGCCAGGGTGAGAAAATCAAGGCCACGTTCGCACATTCCTTTGAAGCACTATGATATTGCTTTAAACAGCCATGGCTTCCCTAACGAAGAATCCTGGGACCTGTAGTTTGTTCAGGGCACTGAGAGTTCTTAGGAGACCTCCTTTCTTCTCCCATCGCTACAATTCTCAGACTGGATTAACCATCAATCCTTCTTCACGGGAAACACAGTGTAGCTCTGTGAGGGCTCGGGGTTCCCGATCCCTACCTAGCCCGTTCAGTCAACCTCTCCCCATGTAAACCAGCCCAGACTCGGCATCCATCATCAAAGGCCCTTCTTTGTGTACCATGTCATTACTGAGGAGGCAGGTTTAGTCGTTGTCTGAAGACTATCCCTGCCTCCGGGTCTGGTCTTGACCGGATGGATGCTGGAATCAACAAGGGAAACCCACATGACCTGAAGGTGTTGCTGTGTAATGCTAGGTCAATGATTCATAAGACCACTGCCATCCATGATTTGATCGTGGATGGAGGACTTGACCTGGCATGTGTAACAGAGACTTGGTTGGATGAAGCAGATGGGCCTGTTCTTGCCACTGCTTGTCCACCAGGTTTCTCTTACGCACAGCAAACCAGGTCATGTGGGCGCAGAGGGGGGGTTGCAGTGATTTTTAGGAAGTCACTAGCTTGCATCAGGCGTCCTGCTGGGAAGACCCAGTTCTCTGAGTGCATGTTCTGGAATTTGGGCAATAGGGGCAGTACAGGATTCCTTTTGGTGTACCAACCTCCCCGCTGCACTAAGGATTCCCTGTCTGAGCTGCTTCAGGTCGTGGCGGATGTTCTCCTGGAGACACCTAGTTTGGTTGTCCTAGGGGATTTTAACATCCATGCCAACACAACCTTACAAGGGGCCACTCAGGACTTCGTGGAAAGCATGGCCTCCATGGGGCTGTCCCTGAATAAGTTTGGCCCAACTCATAGTCACGGACATGCCGTAGACCTGGTGTTCACCTCTAGTGACGTGGGTGATCTGACACTAAGTGAAAGTGAAACAAAAGAAGTGCCATGGTCAGATCACTTCCTGGTGCAACTGGACTTCTCCGCGACCCTTCCCCTCTGCAGGGAGGGATTTTAAATAAAAATATGAACAGGACTCCTGTGTTTGCAGAATGCTGGGCCGGTTGGGTCTGCGCGTTAGACAGCCTCATGTGTCTTTCAACATTCCCCTCTCCAGCTGGGTCTCTCCTGCCAAGATGCAGCTTTGCGTAATTGCATATCTGACTTGTCTGAGAGGAGCCTAGTAGCTAGAAAGATCAGGGATTAATTAGTTACATGATGTCACTGCGCATTAAAGGGAACCAGAGCACGTTGGGAGGGGATGCTTTAAAAAAGTGCTTGTTATGACTGATTGAAGTCAGGTGCCAAGAGGCTGCTCTGGCTGAAGAAAGCAGAATGCCAAAACTCCCTCTGTCTGCAGGAGATTTCTGCTTTGAATGCAGCCGCTCTGAACTTAAAAAGCAAACCACATTTCCAGAAATGAAACAGGAGGGTGCAGGATGCGAGAGTGAGGTTTAAAGATACTGTGGCCGCCTCATTAGGTTTTTCTGCTCTCTCTGGGCACTTCTGCACCACCTGTTTACTGAGGACTCTTCCTGAGTCGTTTGCAGGGAGCTTAGACGGTGTTGGCTATTTAACAAGCATCCATACAGATTGCTTGCAGGGAGGTTAGACGATGTTGCACCAAAGCAAGAGTTATCTCACGTTTTCCTATCATTTTCCTTCTTGAGAAAAGCCTGGTCTTTGAGGGTTTGTTGTGCAAGACTTCTCAAATCAGCTATTATTGCCCAACCTGAATTAGGTGGTACGCAATTTGGATCCCACCCCGAAATAGCGGCAATCGGAAAGCCTGGTTTCCCTTGGATCGGCATTTGCATATCGCCGAAAGAAAGAAGAAATGCATTACCGAAAAGAGGGGGCAGGATTTGCATATCATTTCCCTTTTCTGTTAAGGGACACAGGTGGCGCTGTGGGTAAAACCTCAGTGCCTAGGACTTGCTGATCGTATGGTCGGCGGTTCGAATCCCCGTGGCGGGGTGAGCTCCCGTCATTCGGTCCCAGCTCCTGCCCACCTAGCAGTTCGAAAGCACCCTTAAGTGCAAGTAGATAAATAGGGACCGCTTACTAGCAGGAAGGTAAACGGCGTTTCCGTGTGCTGCGCTGGTGCTGGCTCGCCAGAGCAGCTTCATCACGCTGGCCACGTGACCCGGAAGTGTCTTCGGACGGCGCCGGCTCATGGCCTCTAGAGCGAGATGAGCACGCAACCCTAGAGTCAGACACGTACGGGCAGGGGTACCTTTACCTTTACCTTCCCTTTTCTGATTTAGAAATAATTGTCGTAATTTAAGTAGAAACACAGTGCATTTCCCCATAGTAGGGAAGAGTGTGTCCAGGTGACTTTTGGGTACCTAACTGCTCGGTCTGTTGTCCAGTTGCAGGTATAACCATTGTTGGGCAACTTTGAGGCCACTCCTGCTCTCCTTTCGTAGGGTTCTTTATTTTAAAATTGGACTTAAGACTGGGCAGCCCTTCCAAAAGAGGCCTGCCCTCTGTAATGTAAGGCACATGGTCACCCTCTAGAATGTATGACTTGTGGGAGCCATCACACATCAGGAGAAATGCGTGGGACAAGCTTTCAAGTGGTCCGTCTCCCGTCCCCCCCATTTTCTTCCATCTCCTTGATTCTCAACCGAAGCAGCTGTAAGTTTTGCTTTGTTTCCACGATTGGATGTGTGCTGATTTGGGCTGGTAGAATTTCAGGCAGAAGTAAACAAGCCACCCCAGCCTCTCCCTTTAGGCCAAGGGTTTCATATCCATATTCTAATATTATCTTGCCATTAATGATTTGGCTGCGAGTTGGATGTAGGGCAGGGGGTGGTTGACTTTGGCCAACCTAAATGGTCACTGCCGATTGCACTATATTGTGTCATCTGACTTACGAGGTGAGAGGTGACAGAGTGACATTAAGTGAAGGATTTGTCTGCCAATATGGTGACACTCGTTTCTAGGCCCGGGTGGAAAATATGATCTTTTCCTGTCCACAGGTTAAGTGGCAATGATTTGTGTGTCTCTGAGTAATGGGGGGAAAGAACAGCATGATAAATACTTCTGTGGTTCAAGAATTCAGGCTTCTCCCTCTTGACCATCAACTGAAAGCATCACTGCTGGTTTGAGAGAAAAAACTCAAGAAGCTACAGGATCGATATGGATTGTGGTTAACATTGTGTGTATGTGGAGTCAAACTTTTAAAGCAATTTCATACCACTTTAAACAGCCATGGCATCTCCCAAAGAATCTTGGGAATTGTAGTTTGCCAAAGTTGTCAAGAGTTGTTAGGAGCACTCTTGCAGGGCTGTAATTCTCAAGAGTTCTCTTTGAAGAGGGACCGATGGATAAACCACTCTAGAAATTGTAGTGCTGTGAGAGGAATATTGGTCTAACAACTCCCAGCAGCCTTTACAAAGATCAGTTCCCAGGATTCTCCGGGGGAAGCCATGAAGAGATTAAACAAACTGAGGATTGGTCTATAGTTCTGTGAACAGCAGGGCTGGCTGAAGACATTTTGCTAGCTGAAGTGAAGGTCAAGATGGTGCTCTTCCCCTTACCATTATTGTAATCATTAAGAATGAATTTCTGTTTATTATTTTCCAACACAAAATTTTATTGTGTACTATTATATTCCATTGGAAGCTCCTGCAGCCAATCAGAAGCCACAGAAGCAGACGTTCGGGTTCCAAAAGAACGTTCACAAACCGGAACAATCACTTCCGGGTTTGCGGCATTCGGGAGCCAAAACATCCGAGTTCCAGGGCGTTCGACAACCAAGGTACGACTGTATTTTGCTGCTGTAAACCGCCTTGTGTATAGTAATCTAGAAAGGCAGTATACAAGTAAAAAGTGAAATGAAATTCCCTGGACAGACAGGAGTTGAGACTGGCACAAAAAACTTACTTCAACCCCAGTGACAAAGGGGCAGAGTTAGTATCATGTCTGAAAGTCTTGAGTCTCCCATGGATGTTGTCCTGGGATAAAGCCACGTGTCATTCCACGCAACCGCACTTTATTGTGGTTGCCAATCAGAAAAGCATCTCGAGTCACAGCCCCAGAACAAAGTAATCACAACCATGTCTTTTCTTCGCAGGCGCTAAATAAATAAGCGAAAATCAGAATGTTAGATGGGAGGAGCGGCATTTCTGCCTGCAGCATCGAAAAGAGATTCTGGCTGTTTACACAGAGCAGAGGTGTCACATAGCAGCTGTTTGCTGTGAAGACCTGAGAACTTAATCTCCCATGTGCAATTAAAACCTTCAGAAGAGAGAGGCAGGTGTAAACGCCTCCACATTGCTCATTCCAGGCTTGTTTGACATACACTTTCAGGAGCATGCTTGTCGAGGCAGTGTTGCGGTAAGAAAAGGGGTGGGCAGTCCGTGCAAAGAGAGGAGCAGGGGGGTGCTGAAAGGCAAGCTCTCGAGTAGCTGCTGGAAGATTAATAATAATAATAATAATAATAATAATAATAATAATAATAATTTATACCCCGCCCATCTGGCCAGGCCTCCTCAGCCTCTCTGGGAGGCTCCCAACAGAATATTAAAAACACGATAAAACATCAAACATTAAAAACTTCCCTAAATAGGGCTGCCTTCAGACATTTTCTAAAAGTCATGTAGTTGTTTATTTCCTTGACATCTGATGGGAGGGCATTCCACAGGGTGGGCGCCACCACCGAGAAGGCCCTCTGCCTGGTTCCTTGTAACCTCACTTCTCGCAGTGAAGGAACTGCCAGAAGGCCCTCGGCGCTGGACCTCAGTGTCCGGGTTGAACGATGGGGCTGGAGACACTCCTTCAGGTATACAGGACAGGAATGTCGGAAGCTGACTCAGGCCATTCCCCAGTACCTGCTACAGTGATACCTCGGTTTACGAACTTAATCTGCTCCGGAAGCCCCTTCTTAAACTGAAACCGTTCTCAAACCGAGGCACGCTTTCCCTAATGAGGCCTCCCACCTCTGGTGCCCTTCCACTGTTCAGCTTCCGTTCTTAGACCGAGGTAAAGTTCACAAACCGGGACACTACTACCGGTTTTGTGGAGTTTGTAAACCGAATAGTTCGTAAACAGGGCTGTTCTTAAACCGAGGTACCACTGTACTTTTGAGACCCGTAAACTGGAGATGCCTGGGGTCTTCTGCCTCTTCTTCCTTGCTGGCATTTCAGAGGCATTCCCTTCATCCTCCTCCTCCCCCCCCCCCCCGGCTCCCATTGTTGCTGTGGCATCTAGTTAAAGTGCCATTACGCTTCATGCGGCTGAGCGGGCAAACTGGTTTAAGAGCCTCTGGTCTACATAATCATACTGAATCGTGTGCCTTATCGCTCTGAATCACTCCCGTGAACTTGTAGGTCCTACTTTGCTCCACGGGAAAGGCAGCTTGCCTTTGTAACACGATTTATAACACCATGCTTCACAGGACTGTTCTCACCCTACCTTCCAGCAGGACTATTTGACACAGGCCAATGCATTTCTCTCCTTATGCGCTCTGGGAAAACCAGATTTGTTGGG
This sequence comes from Podarcis tiliguerta, assembly GCF_965153285.1. Taxonomy (NCBI): domain Eukaryota; kingdom Metazoa; phylum Chordata; class Lepidosauria; order Squamata; family Lacertidae; genus Podarcis; species Podarcis tiliguerta. The sequence goes on from NC_139539.1 coordinate 13,684,043, forward strand.
CTGCTGCTGGGCCATCCATAGCCAATGGGCTGTTTCAGACTTTGTGGGCCGATGCTGCCCTGGACAAACTCCCCAGGCATGCAGAATCTGATTTTGCTTTTTTGCTAGATCCCTGAGATTAAGATATACCTAGAGCTTGGTGCAAAATACATACAACTTAGAATGGAAGAATTGTGCACCCAGCAGTTTTTTTTTTAAGTTCCAGAACTGAATGGATCTCAGAGTCTTCCGCACACAGAGGCCCTATCCACACCTTTTCTTCATTTCGGCGGTGTAACTTAGGGAGGTAGAGTCATTTATTTTATTTTTTTGTGGCCAACTTTATGAAACAGCTGGGAGTCAGAAAGCCTGACTGAGCAGCGGAACAGAAACTCACAGCAGGATGACTTTGTGAGATGGGCAAGTCTGACGTTTGCAGTGTATCTCTCTCTCTCCTGATGGCTTACAATCTCAGGTTCTCTCAAAGCTGGATAAATCATGTCCCGGGCCCCCTGATAAAATCATTACCAGGGAACTGAATTGCTCCTGTGGTTGCATGCTTCCTTTTCCTGAAATGCCATTAAGAGGATCAAGTGCATTTGTGTTTATTCAAGAGGGTTTCCTAGCAGGTTTCTGATGTAAGAGGGAAAATGGGAGAGGAGTAGGAAGGTGGGGGAGAGAAGTGAGAGGCTGATTCGGGTTGATAAGTTACAAGCAAAAACTGGAACCCTGACCCTTCTCCCCACAGCCCACACATACACTTACAAGCCTTTAGTAAGTGGCTCCCAGTACGTTTCCGAGCACAATTCAAAGTGTTGGTGCTGACCTTTAAAGCCCTAAACGGCCTCGGTCCAGTATATCTGAAGGAGTGTCTCCACCTCCATCGTTCTGCCCGGACACTGAGGTCCAGCTCCAAGGGCCTTCTGGCGGTTCCCTCACTGCGAGAGGCCAGGTTACAGGCAGAGGGCCTTCTCGGTAGTGGCGCCCGCCCTGTGGAACGCCCTCCCATCAGATGTCAAAGCGCTAAACAACTACCTGACATTCAGAAGACATCTGAAGGCAGCCCTGTTCAGGGAAGTTTTTAATATGTGACATTTTAGTGTATTTTTCATCTTTGTTGGAAGCCGCCCAGAGTGGCTGGGGAAACCCAGCCAGATGGGCGGGGTACAAATAATAAATTATTATTATTATTATTATTATTATTATTATTATTACCAAGATATATGAATAAATGGAAGGCACTTCCTGCTAGGTTGTATAACAGCACCAGCTCCTTCTCCTTTCTAAACTTTGATGCTCTGGGCTGAACTTTTATTCTGGAACCTTCCACAGAACTCAGCAGATCTGGAGCAGGCCCATGCAGGGGCAGCTGGGTATACTTGCCCTAGACCTTGGAGGGCTAAGTTGGTCGGGGGTCCCCACCAGGGACCGGCTGCTTTATTCTAACAAGGCCCTGGGCCTCGAACAAGCTCTACACTGCAGGGTTCGAAATTAGCAGGGCGCCAGGCGCATTTTGAGCCTAAAGATTATCCATTTGCAAACTCCTCAAAAAGTCTGGGTGCCATTTTTTTGCACTTGGCTGACACTCAAGGATTACTGAAATGCATGTGCTTTGAAGCCTCGAAGTAGATGTTAAGGATAGACAATATGTTAAGGCATTTAACAATAAAGAGTAGAGTGTATATGTGTGTGTGTGTGTGTGTGTGTATATATATATATATATATATGATTATTAGTTTTTTTAACATATCATTTTCAACAGTAATTAAACATACTTTTACATCTTATACAAATTTTTGACTTCCATCAATCCTGTCTGAAAATTTTCCAGTCTAATCTCTCAGTATGCATTTCTTATCTTCCCTATTACATTTCAAACTCAGAAGAAGAAGAAGAAGAAGAAGAGTTTGGATTTGATATCCCGCCTTTCACTCCCTTTAAGGAGTCTCAATGCGGCTAACATTCTCCTTTCCCTTCCTCCCCCACAACAAACACTCTGTGAGGTGAGTGGGGCTGAGAGACTTCAGAGAAGTGTGACTAGCCCAAGGTCACCCAGCAGCTGCATGTGGAGGAGCGGAAACGCGAACCCGGTTCACCAGATTACGAGACTACCGCTCTTAACCACTACACCACACTGGCTCCCAATAACCAATATCTCTGTCTTTTCCTACTTTGTAACACTTCGTATATTTCTCCTTACAAAACCTCTTGTAGTCCAACTAGCGCAATTTGTTGATTACAGTTGCTCTTCAAATAATTCATATACTTCTTCGAATCTTCTGTAAATCTCTGTTCCTGCAGGTTTCGAATCCTTCCTGTCATTTTGTCCAATTCTGCATAGTCCATTAATTTCATCTGCCATTCTTCTTTCGTCGGGATTTCTTCTTGTTTCCATTTCTGGGCTAACAATACTCTTGCCGCAGTTGTTGCACATAAAAACAATTTAACATCTTGCCTATTAATGTCCTGACCTATAATACCAAGTAAAAATGCTTCTGGTTTTTTAGAAAATGTATACTTCAACATCTTTTTCATCTCATTATATATCATTTCCCAGAGTAGAGTGTTTTGAAGGCTGAAGTATGGTGCCAATATTGTTATTGTAAACAGGGGGTGAGAGAGCCTTTTTCCAGACCGAGGCCCCCATTGCCCTAGGAGCAACCTCCTAGGGGCCACATGTCAGTGGTGGAGGACAGAAGTGAAAGTGGGTGGAGCTACACAGATCATGTGATTTTGTACAGCAGGCTCCATTCCAACCAGACAAATGTGAAAGCGTTCCTCGCACACATCTCTTCGACCCTGAAGGTGGAGCAGAAGCTGCAAGAGCAGTATGATAGGCGAGATCGCTGTGGAGGAAGGAAAGCTCCAAAGGGCAAGAGGACGGGTTGGGGTTGCCATCGTCACCTCTCCCCTTCCTCAGAGGGAAATGCAGCCAGCACAAGACAAATCTAATCCTTTGGCTGTTCAGCTATTGGCATGGAAAAAGGCAAAACAGCAGAAACAGAACCCACATCTCCCACTTCAACCGCTGTGCACATCAACACTCTGACAGTCTCTGGAGCACATGCAAGAGAAACTCACAAGGGCATTTTTTCAGTCTCTCAGGGGCCTAAACACAGTTTCACCTCTCAGTTCCTCATTTTTCCACTCTTGTTCTCCACATTTCCACATCAGTTTGCAATTTAACAAGCAAACAGCTGGATAGCTCAGTTGGGTTAAAGTGTGGTGCTGATGACACCCAGGTTTGACTCTGTGGTGTGTGCCTCCTAGGATGGGTCATAGGAAAGGGTTAAAATAGGTGTGATGTGATTGGCCAGTGAGAATGCAAGGGGGGAATAAAAGTTAGAGTGGGAGGGTTTGAAAGTCAGTTGAGTTAGTGCAGTTGAGTTGAGTTGAGGTTTGGGAGTTGAAGAAGGAAGAGGGAGGTTTAGGCAGGTTGGTAGAGTTGTATTGTGAGAGAGTGAGAGGAATTGTTAGGTGGAGTCAGATAGATAGTTGGAATAGTCAGTTTGGAATTGTTAGGAACTAAGAATAAGAAACTGACAAAAGAAAAACTAACTGAAACCATAAGCTTGTTCCTGCATTTAAAAATTAACTTGATTATTTGTTTATGTTAACAACTGACTGAACTCCATGTGTCCCTGTGAGATACGGGGTGGTGGCAGCGGAAAAAGCAATCGCAGAGGCGGCACAGGGTCAATAGACTGTCAAACATCCGGGGGCCCTGTGTGTGATCGCCACAGACTCCCTTATGGGACAGCTGCAGGGTGTCGGACTAGATGATCCTCAGTCTTTCTTGCAACTCTACAATTCTATGATACCAACCCGTCCTTTATATTGTGTGTTCATGTTGATTTGTGTTCTTAAAGCTGTTGGGGGGCAGTCACACTACAGTGGTACCTCCGGTTGCGGACGGAATCCGTTCCGGAGGTCCGGTAAGATCCCGAGGTTTCCGCAACTTGAGGACCGCTTCTGCGCATGTGCACATGGCAAAACCAAGTAAAATACTTCCGGGTTTGCTGCTTTCGCATCCCGAAGTTTATGTAACCAGAGGGTTACGTAACCGGAGGTACTACTGTATTTCAATAACAATTTGCAGCTGCAAAAGTTTTTTGGGGGTCGCATGGGTTCATTTCCTGTCAGTGCATGTACTGCAGCTCCCTGCTGAAACCCCACAACTTTTTATGCCACAAATGCTTTGGTTTCCTTCTTGCTGCTTTTTGTTGGCTATAGGACCCCCAGCCAGCAATAATAGGGAATAGTTGAGGAAGCATCGCAGAACAAAGTAAAGGAGAACAAATCCACCACAAACGCACTATTATTGTGCTGCAGAAGACAACTCACAATAAAACATCAGTCTGGAGGGCCCTGAACCGCTGGCCTCAAGGACAAAGCAGTCTCGCTTCATTTCAACTTGAGTCTGCAAAGAACAGCATCAGTTCTCTGCAGTTACAGGAGCTTTAGTTTCCTCGCCTAGTTTTTTTTGGCTGCTAGATTTCTTTTTATCGCTTCCCCAACTACTCTTAGGACCCCATAGCAGCCTCCTCCAGAAAGATTAGGGGAGTATTTAAGGAAGAAAATGGCCTCCGATTCCATTAGCAGCAGCAGCTTTCCTTTTAACTTAATTCTACGTTCTGGACTTTGTTTATGGAAGTTGCCATTAATTATGTTTTTCATCAGTCACTGCTCAGAGATGGCTAATGGCCCGGTACACCTAATTAGTCCTTTATGTATGATAAGGTTTCACCATGTCTGTAGTTACCAGGGGAAGGCTGATATCTCTTGCGGGGCTGTATTGCAACTGGGGCTGCCCAGGGTCTCCTGGTATGTGTCAGATTGTGTTACCGATCTGTTCCGCGGCTGTTTCCAACATGTGGGCAGCTGTAGGCTGCAATTACCGGGACGTGATGATAATGGCAAGGGCCAAAAGCGGGCGTCTCGTGTCGTTCGGAACATTCTGCGGAAAGGGTGAAACATTCAAGATGCCTTGCAGGACCCCTTTGAAGGCGGCGAGGGCAGAGGCTGGATGAGGAATGCCATTTTATTTGTTCCTTTGAGGGATGTGAAGAGAGAGGAATTTGCTCGGGCTTAGCAGTCGTTCCGTGGCATCAGGGCTGGTGGCGGAGAGCTACACACAGGCAGGCAGACTCTAAGCAACGCTCTTGGTCTGCAATGTCATCTGAGTTCTGGAATGAAGTCGAGAGTGTGGGGCTGCCCTTGATGACCGCAGAGCCCAGATTTCTGCGTTTGGCACAGCCATATGATATGGATCATATACAGTGGTACCTCGGGTTACATACGCTTCAGGTTACATATGCTTCAGGTTGCAGACTCCGCTAACCCAGAAATAGTGCTTCAGGTTAAGAACTTTGCTTTGTTGGCTTTTCGCAGTATAGTAGCGCAGAGAGCTTGCTGGGGAGAGCTTGCATTAAAAAAGAAAGGACTCAAAAATAACTTAAACAAGGTTTAATAAGAAAAACAAAAACTCCTTATACACCAAATACAACTACAAACAAACACGACCCAACCACCAACCCATCCCCAGGGTAAATGGCAGAACTAGGTGCTGCTCCTTATATACTGTGGCCAATTCCCAACACAATTTAATCAGTGCAACTCAGCAGCACCTGCTATGCCTCACAGCTGCAAGGCTGGATCTCATTAGTTTACTCTGGCCCTTGCTGTGGCCCCTTAAAGGTATACACATTGGGTGAAACAATGATGAACCTTTTCATTTAAAGAAACAGTTCAACATTTCCCCTGCGGTTCATCATTGTGGAACAAAAACATAAAGCATACTTTGTACATGTTTTTCATGTGTAACCTTTGGAAGTGCTTTAGTAAAAATGTCTGCAATTTGATTGTCGCCTGGAACATATTTAAATACAACCATTTCATCAGCAATTAGTTCCTTTACAAACTGCAAACGTAATCTTAAGACTCTAGTGCGCTGCGTATTGGTTTCTGAACATAGAATAGCGAGTCCACTCTGGGAATCAAGGTAAACTTTCACTGGTAGTGTTACTTGCATCTGTAGGTCTGCAAATACTTGCATATACCATTCTATATCACGAGTGGCCTGAACGCATGCACATAATTCACTCTCTGTTGTGGAGAGACAAATAATGGTTTGTGTCTGGGACTTCCATTCAAAAGGACAACCGTTATAACAAAACACCATACCAGACACACCCCTGCAATTATTTTGTTCCACTGCATGAGATGCATCGCAGAAAATTTCAAAACCTTCGTCAATACTTGATGTAAACTGCAACCTATAATGTTTGGTATGTTTAAGGTACATTACCACTCTCTTAAGAGCAGAGAAACATTGTGTAGTGGGCTTTTCCACAAATTTTGCCAGAAAGTGAAAAGCATAAGTTATATCTGGTCTTGAGATTCTTTGAATGAAATTTAGCTTGCCTATAGCAGAACGATACAAAGTTTTGTTAGGAAATGGCTTATCTTCACCTGTAAAGGTGAAACCACACACCATAGGCGTTTCCTTCCCATTTGCATTTTCTAAACATAGCATTTCAACAAGATCATCAATTTTTGCAGTTTGATGAACAAGAAAAGAGCCATTTTTGCCTTTCTCAATTTGCATGGATAAGTAATTTTTAGCTATGCCTAATTCCACCACATCAAATTTCTTCTGTAACTGTGATACTACCTGTTCATATTCCTGCTTAGTTTTTGTAGAAACTAACACATCATCTACATACACACATATCTTAGTTACAGAGTTTGCCCTTTCCTTTATGAACACACAATTGTCTGCCTTTCCTTGTGAAAAACCAATATCCAGCAATTCTTTTGCTAAAGTTTGGTGCCAATTTCTCCCACTTTGGTGCAGACCATAAAGGGATTTATTTAATTTGCATACCAAACCTTCAGCGGCGTCTATGCCTTCAGGAACTCGCATAAAAATTTGTTCCTTTAAATCTGCAAACAGATATGCAGTTTTTATATCTAGGTGGTAAACAGAATGTCCACGTTGTGATGCATCTTTTAACAAGAGCTTAACTGTTTCATATTTTACACTTGGTGAATAACACAAATCATAATCTTCACCTGGAATTTGTTGAAAACCTCTAGCGACTAATCTTGCCTTGTACCTTACAACTTCATTATTGTCATTCATTTTAGCTCTATAAACCCATTTTGAATCTATAAGTCTCATATCTGGGGTTTGAGGTACAAGAGACCAAGTGTTATGCTCTTTTAAAGAAGCTATCTCAGAGTTCATAGCTTTATACCAATTTACAGCTTGGTGCTTAGGTAAATTCTGAACATCATTGTAGCTTTTTGGCTCAAAGACCGCCTTATTGGCATACACAGTATTAAAATGTTCATCTGCAAATCGTTGTGGCTTCTGCCTCTTTCTATCTGAACGTCTCAGTCCGGAAGGAGAGTCAGACTCCTCAGACTTAATGGGACTAAGTGAACTACTAGTTTCAGGTTGTAAACCATCATTGTCAGACTGAAGAGATGCCTGTAGGCTCAGCTCACGGTCAGAAAACTCAAGAGAATCTAACGTCCCCTCGGGTGCCTGTAACTTTAAATCATCAAATAAATTATCAGATTCAACAGGCTTTTTGTCTTCTCCCATTAATTCAGAAGCACCATTTCCTGCTGCTGCTTCCTCTTCTTCCTCAGTATCAGTTATACCATCAGTATCTTGGAAAATAGCAACTCCATTCCAATTTACAGTTTGTATCATGCTTCTGGTAATATGAAATTTGCCAGTTGCTGGTATGTAAATTCTGTACGCCCCCTGCTGGTAGCCCATTAATTTTCCCTGAACACTACGCTCACCCAATTTCTGCTTAGCGGGATAATGCATAATTACATCTGAACCCCAAATTCGTAGGTATTTCAGATTAGGGCGTTTTTTAAACAGCTTCTCATAGGGGGTGACATCTAAACCAGAATGAAAACTTCGATTTTTAACAAAACAAAACGCATTGAGCGCTTCAGCCCAAAAATCTTTGGGCAGATTAGCATCATGCAGATAAGTTTTAACCCCTGCCTGCAGGTCACGCTGCGCAACTTCAACAAGCCCATTTTGCCAGGGACTTCGGGGGCAAGATAACTCATGAGTAGTCCCCTGCGCTTCCAGGAATTTCTCAAAATCCTCAGAAACAAATTCCCCGCCCCGGTCAGAAAACAGGTTCTTAATTGGTTTGTTAAAGTGCGTTTTTACCCAGTTGCAAAAAACTTTGTACTTCTCAAATGCTTGGGACTTTTCAGCTATTGCATAAGTCCAACAATATCTACTATACTGGTCTATCAGGGTAAGCCAGTACTTAGAACCTCCTAATGATGGTGGGAGTGGTCCAACTAAATCACAATGTACACGCTCAAATGGCTCAGTTACTTTCCTATCTGAGCACCTACCCTTGCGTGCAACCTTAATCTTATTTTTGCAACAGGATAGACATTGCATAAAGAATTTACATGGTTTTAAGTTGAGGCCATTAACAATATTCTTTGTCTTGATTACATCAGCAAAATTCAGGTGTCCCAGAAGTCTGTGCACCTCATGGACACACCCGGAATGTGGCCTTACATTCCTCAACCCCTGGTTTGACTGTGCTGCTCTGCAATTTATAGGCGATTGGGAGTAGGTGCGAAAATACAGTCTATATAAACCATCAGATTCCCGGGCATACAATAGACGTTTGTTCCCCTCAAAAAACTCACACATTGAATTTAAGAAACGCACAGTTATGCCTTGATGAGCAAAACACCTTACTGATAATAAATTGTCCACTGATGGGCAGTAAATGCAGTTCGCTATCGTAATGTTTAAAGAGTCAAGTTTAACAGTACCTCTGCCAAGCGACTGCAGGACTTGTGAATTGGCTAAATGTACATTACCAATTTCCTCTTCGAAAGAAATAAACAAGCTTCGATCGTTGCAGACGTGCTGAGACGCTCCTGAGTCTACAATGAAAGAATTCCACTTGGCACCTTTAATTCTTTTACGATCTGTTGTCCAAGCATGAAAAGCTCGCGGCTCGTTTCTGTCTTTACTGTACGATGTCGGCTGCTGGGCTGACGACCGCGACTGACGAACAGAAACAGACTTGGGAGTTCCTTGCTTTCTTTTGGATCTGCAGTCCTTTGCAAAATGTCCCTGCTTATTGCAGAACCAACAACGCTTGGCCACTTTAAATGCAGTCGTATCACCACCAGCTTGCATGTGGCGTCCCTCATTATTTCTGGAAATAGGAGTGCTTATGGCACAAGCCTCCCTTCTGTCCAGCTCGCCCATTAATCTTGCCGTTACCCCTTCCACAGTTAATTGTGCTGGTGGAACGGCAGATATCTGGCTAGCTATACCATCAAAGTCCTCATTAAGGGAACAAAGGATGATAAAAACATACTGAATATCAGGTATCTCCATGTCCCTTCGAATTAATTCGCAGCGTATTGCCTCCAGACGTCTCAAGTGTGCTGCCAAATCACCACCAGGCTGCAACTTCGTCTGGTACAACTGCTTGAAATAAGTCAATGCAGACGCTGACTCTTTTCTAACATGCACTGCTGCAAGACTGTCCCACATTTCTTTGGCAGTTTTCTTATTTCTTATATAAACTACTTGCTGGTCGCTGACTGCCAAATTAATTATCGCCCTGGCTTTCGCATCTCCTTTCGACCAAGCATCAGTTACAGGGTCAGGAGGGTCTTCAGTTACATAGGTCCATACATCTCTAGAGGTCAAAAGCGCCTCCACCCGAAAAGACCATAAACTATAGTTCTCATCTGTTAGCTGTGGGAAGACTAGAGCCTTCTCTGCTTCAGGAACCCGGTCAGCCATTCTGGAACTCTTCCAGACCCACAAAAACTACACTAACAGGAGAAGGAGTTTTCAAACCTTTCTCAGAGTCCAAAAATATGCAGTCATCCACTCAGCAGCTGGGCCCATAACCAAAGATGTTGGCTTTTCGCAGTATAGTAGCGCAGAGAGCTTGCTGGGGAGAGCTTGCATTAAAAAAGAAAGGACTCAAAAATAACTTAAACAAGGTTTAATAAGAAAAACAAAAACTCCTTATACACCAAATACAACTACAAACAAACACGACCCAACCACCAACCCATCCCCAGGGTAAATGGCAGAACTAGGTGCTGCTCCTTATATACTGTGGCCAATTCCCAACACAATTTAATCAGTGCAACTCAGCAGCACCTGCTATGCCTCACAGCTGCAAGGCTGGATCTCATTAGTTTACTCTGGCCCTTGCTGTGGCCCCTTAAAGGTATACACATTGGGTGAAACAATGATGAACCTTTTCATTTAAAGAAACAGTTCAACATGCTTCAGGATGAGAACAGAAATCGTGCTCCGGCGGTGCGGCAGCTTCAGGTTACAGACTCCGCTAACCCAGAAATAGTACCTTGGGTTAAGAACTTTGCTTCAGGATGAGAACAGAAATTGTGCTCCGGCGGCAGCAGCAGGAGGCCCCATTAGCTAAAGTGGTGCTTCAGGTTAAGAACAGTTTCAGGTTAAGAACGGACCTCCAGAACGAATTAAGTACTTAACCTGAGGTACTACTGTATACGTTAGGGGAGGGAATTTTTTTCCCTTCAGGGCAACCGAGGACCACATGCCAGTGGTGGGAGGAGCCAGAGACAAAACTGGGCAAAGCATTAATATAACATTTAGCTTTGTACATTGGGCTAGTTTCTGCACACACACACACACACACACACCCTCTGTCCAGGCAAGGAAGAGGCAGTATGTCACAGACTAGTTGGATAAAGATCAGTGGAGGGAGGAACCAGCTGCGGAACCCCCAAGGGGAGAAGGCTCAGAGCCTGGGGATTGGTGATGGGACAATGATGAGTGGTCAGAGGACTGGGAAGAGGAGGTGTCACAAGCTGAAAAGGTAAAAGCGCTGAGTGGGCTGGGAGACTCTCTGGCAGAGAGAGGTCCTGAAGCTGAAGCAGGAGAGTGGGATGAGGGAGACCAAAAGGCAGAGATGAGTCAGGCTGGTGAAAAGTCATGGTCATCCCCGACTCCTGCTGTGACAAGCTCCCCTCCCACATTGTCTCCCAGAACTAGAAGAGGCATGCAAAGGGTGGAGGTGAGGTTGACTTCACACAGGTGCAGTCTCCGATTTCTCGGAAAAAGCCCTGGAGAAGCAGCAGGGACTTTTAGTCTTGGCAACTGATATTCATGGAGGAAGAACACCAGGAATGAACTGCTCTACTCATTAGGCATGACACACAGCCAGGTCTCTGCAGGCCATGTTTTTGCTGATAGAATCATAGAATCATAGAGTTGGAAGAGACCACAAGGGCCATCGAGTCCAACCCCCTGCCAAGCAGGAAACACCATCAGAGCACTCCTGACATATGGTTGTCAAGCCTCTGCTTAAAGACCTCCAAAGAAGGAGACTCCACCACACTCCTTGGCAGCAAATTCTACTGTCGAACAGCTCTTACTGTCAGGAAGTTCTTCCTAATGTTTAGGTGGAATCTTCTTTCTTGTAGTTTGGATCCATTACTCCATGTCCGCTTCTCTGGAGCAGCAGAAAACAACCTTTCTCCCTCCTCTATATGACATCCTTTTATATATTTGAACATGGCTATCATATCACCCCTTAACCTCCTCTTCTCCAGGCTAAACATGCCCAGCTCCCTTAGCCGTTCCTCATAAGGCATCGTTTCCAGACCTTTGACCATTTTGGTTGCCCTCCTCTGGACACGTTCCAGTTTGTCAGTGTCCTTCTTGAACTGTGGTGCCCAGAACTGGACACAGTACTCCAGGTGAGGTCTGACCAGAGCAGAATACAGTGGCACTATTACTTCCCTTGATCTAGACGCTATACTCCTATTGATGCAGCCCAGAATTGCATTGGCTTTTTTAGCTGCCGCGTCACACTGTTGGCTCATGTCAAGTTTGTGGTCAACCAAGACTCCTAGATCCTTTTCACATGTACTGCTCTCAAGCCAGGTGTCACCCATCTTGTATTTGCGCCTCTCATTTTTTTTTGCCCAAGTGCAATACTTTACATTTCTCCCTGTTAAAGTTCATTTTGTTTGTTTTGGCCCAGTTCTCTAATCTGTCAAGGTCGTTTTGAAGTGTGATCCTGTCCTCTGGGGTGTTAGCCACCCCTCCCAGTTTGGTGTCATCTGCAAATTTGATCAGGATGCCCTTGAGTCCATCATCCAAGTTGTTGATAAAGATGTTGAATAAGACCGGGCCCAAGACAGAACCCTGTGGCACCCCACTAGTCACTCTTCTCCAGGATGAAGTGGAACCATTGATGAGCACCCTTTGGGTTCGGTCAGTCAGCCAGTTACAAATCCACTGAGTGGTAGCATAGTCAAGACGGAATGGAATGAAAGAGTTAACTCCATCTTTGAACTGTGTGATCAGGAAGAGCTTTCTGATGGTGAGAGTTGTTTGACAGTGGGACGGACTCTCTTAGAAGGTGGCGGAGTCTCCTTCCTTGGAGGTTTATAAGCAGAGGTTGGATGGTCATCTGTCATGGATGCTTAGTTGAGATTCCTGCATTGCAGGGTGTTGAACGAGATGAGCTTCATGCTCCCTTCCAACTCTACAATTCTGTGATAAAGCTGACACTGTAGAACCTCACAGATAGGCAGTCCAGGCACTTGACAGCATGAGGTCAGCTGAGGAATAGTGAAACAAATGTGCTTTCTGAAGGAGCTCCTTATAAGGTAGATTGGCATCAGTCATTTGCCTTTTCAGAGCATGGAATATGGCAATATAGTAAAATGCATATGAAATGCACATTGAGCCCCGTTGTTCACCTGGGCCTCGATCCAGCTCATTGGCTAGCATCTGGCAATACCCTAACATACCAGGCTAGGAAGATAGACAGTGGACAAAAGGCGGGGAAATGAAAGAGGTTATAGACTTGCCAGTCTTTGAAGAATGAAGTTCTGTGCTGTGTTACCCGCTGGTATCTAGCTATGAAAACACTCATTTCATCACAGCCAACACAATAAATTCAGACTCGCAAGCCAACGTCTAGATGGGCTTAAATCATCTCCCTATCTCCTAATGGCATTTATACCTTCCACTTGATGATGAGGGTTATCTTGCTGTTTGGAAATCGCAGCCTACAACTGTTGGGCGACATTATCTTCAGACTCAGGAGGAGATTAATTGCTCGGATTTCCCAACCAATCTCGAAAAACGTACTGGCACCCGTTCAAGCTTTCAGATTCCAGCTGCCTTTGCCGACTTCTTTTACCCAAACGCCGCCTCCTATACAGTAGGGGAGGAATAGCAGATGGCGGGTGATTGATAACAATGCCACAATCCTGCAGAGGGTTTCTGTTGACATCACAAAGGCAAATGGAAGCAGCTTGAGCTCCTCCAGAGGATTTTCCTTTCCTTTTCTTGGATTTGGCAAGAATTAGCTAGCCACTCCTTTGTCCTCTCTCAGTTTCTGTGCCGGGCTCCCCCACTCAAATTCCGAGCTCCTTCGAGAGAAACAAACATCTATAAAGCCACACTGTTCATTGTTGTACTCAAGAGCTGCTGTTTACATTTTGATGCATGAGAGGCCAAGAACGTCGGAGGCTATCTCCAAGCGGTCAAAACAAGCCTGGAATGATTACCCAACAAAAACAATGTCAGCCCATGTTCCCCTTTCTGCTCTGATTAATCCGTCCCAATATGACATCAGTAAAAAAAATGAGATCTTGGCCAAATCTCTGGAGTGTGCTAAAGAAGTAACCAGGGCCTTGCTGAGGGAGGGGAGAAGCATGGCCGATTTGCAAGAGGCAATCGTGACAACAATGCAGCCGTCCCTCCATACCCTAGCAAAAAAAATATAATGGGGATTTAACTGCAAACCTAAACACGGTTTTGATTCGATTGCAAGCAGAAGAAAACAAAAATGTGGGCCTTGCCCCTTCCAGATGCCCTTTCTATTGTGTATTCATGTTGATTTTTTGTTATCAGAACAGATATACACAATCCTGTAGATACATGTTATCCTGCCTTCATGTTTGTGCCTGCAAAGGATTTGGGGTGGGCATATTGCTTCGTTTCTGATCGGCGCATGTCCTGCAACTTCCTGCTGAAATGCTGTGAACTTTTTAAGCCACAAATATTCTGAGGTTGTTGTTTTCCTGTCCTGCTTTTCTTGTGATGTGGCACGAAAGTGCCCCTCCAGACAGCAATGTGGTGCAATAACAGTGGGGTAGCACCGAAGAACAGCTAGTAAACCAGACTAATGTGCGGATGAGTCAGTATAAATCCACACTAATGTGCATCCTGACTGGAGCAGAGGAGAATTGTAATCCAAAACATCTGGAAAGCACCACATTGATGAAGTCTGTTCTAGAATCTAGATTTTCTTCTTTTACATCCGTAAAAAAAATCTTTCCCCAAAACATTTGGGATTCCCTGCAACAATCTCAACCACAGAGACTGCCCATTCTGCACTTTTCCGTTTGCACCTTTGCATCATTTAAATAATTTTTACTACCATTCTGCCAACAGCCATAATACATACATGGCAAAAAGGTACTCTTTTTAAATGCGTAGTCCTGTCAAAACTTACTAAACCCAAAAGTGGTTCCCTTGGTGCAGGCTTTCTTAATTTGCTACCCTCCAGAGCTGGACCATAAAGAAGGCTGATCGCTGAAGAATTGATGCTTTTGAATTATGGTGCTGGAGGAGACTCTTGAGAGTCCCATGGACTGCAAGAAGATCAAACCAATCCATTATGAAGGAAATCAGCCCTGAGTGCTCACTGGAAGGACAGATCGTGAAGCTGAGACTCCAATACTTTGGCCACCACATGAGAAGAGAAGACTCCCTGGAAAAGACCCTGATGTTGGGAAAGATGGAGGGCACAAGGAGAAGGGGACGACAGAGGACGAGATGGTTGGACAGTGTTCTCGAAGCTATGAACATGAGTTTGATCGAGCTGTGGGATGCAGTGGAAGACAGGAGTGCCTGGCATGCTCTGGTCCATGGGGTCACAAAGAGTCGGACACAACTAAACGACTAAACAACAACAAGATGTTTCTGGAACAAGCCAAGATAATAACTCAAATTCAAACCATGGTTTAATATCCTGCCTTGTTCCAAGGCTTCTAACCATAGTTTCCTGGTTTGAATGATACAGGAAATTATAGCTCACGGAAGACTCCTTGCTTTCTTCACTTACTGTCAGAGAGGGGAGAGGCAAACAGGCTGCTTGCATGGCTAACAGGCTCATTCATATCTTGCCTTAATAAGCTGACATATGTTTGAATACAATCTCTGTCTTGCAAAAAGACTTGTCATTTTGTAAATAAATTATTAAGCATTTTACCATCAGCTTAATTTAAGACAGTGTATCTTCTGCTGGCTTTGCATAGTTATGATTATTCTGCCTAACTTGGATTATTTTCTGCCTTTTTCTTGGCTGAGCACACATCTCATTTGTTAGCTAATTTAGCCTGTCCAAATATATATATATATTGTTACAAGATCAACCTTTCCTTATTCCCTGTGTATTTATTTGCATTGCCTTTTCTGGAGAGTTTTCTAGATGCACACTTTAAAGTTTAATTTTTTTAAAACAACAACAACACACAGAAATTTCCCAGGACCTCAGAACCTAAGAGCACCGGCAGCAAAAACACAATCAGTTCAATATTCATTTCCCTGTCTGCTGTGATGATATGACATAACTGATGCAATGCGCATAATTAATCATATAAATTACGCAAATTTCATTGTTGCTACATTATTCAACACTGTTTATTTCAGTGCAAAGGGAACACACTGCAAAGGCGTGGGTGGGAATGAAATAAATCACTGTTTGCAGACTGAAATTGCCAAATTACTTTTATAATTTAGAAACTCCATCGCATTGCAGAGCTTTTATGCTAGCTCGTCGAAATGCATTCCCCCTCATCTGTACTGTTTGGAAGGTTTCAAAAAAATCCCCTTCCAGAACAGATTCTGTTCCTGTAATAAGAAAACACCAGATACAACACACCACATAATTTTGGATTGCCCTTTTCTTGACGCCCATCACAGAGATCTTCTAGAGACTCCCTTACAGCTCAAAATATTGATTTGCAAAGAGTCTGTAATCCAATACTTGTTGAGGGATGATTCTCCCGAAATGACCAAGATTGTTTCGGGGTATTTAGCTTAGATCTTTAAAGCTAAATCTAAAGTTGCCTGGTTTATTCAATGGTGGTTATCTAGTCTTTTATATATTGTATGTGTTTGGATTATCAATGTACTTGGATGACTTTGTATGATTTTATTATTTTACGGTTTTAACTTATGCCAATAAAGGCTAGTTACAAGTTTCAAATCCAGTAGTGATGTATGGAAGTGAGAGCTGGACCATAAAGAAGGCTGATCGCCGAAGAATTGACGCTTTTGAATTATGGTGCTGGAGGAGACTCTTGAGAGTCCCATGGACTGCAAGAAGATCAAACCTATCCATTCTGAAGGAAATCAGCCCTGAGTGCTCACTGGAAGGACAGATCCTGAAGCTGAGGCTCCAATACTTTGGCCACCTCATGAGAAGAGAAGACGCCCAGGAAAAGACCCTGATGTTGGGAAAGATGGAGGGCACAAGGAGAAGGGGATGACAGAGGACCAGATGGTTGGATAGTGTTCTTGAAGCTATCAGCATGAGTTTGACAAAACTGCGGGAGGCAGTGGAAGACAGAAGTGCCTGGCGTGCTCTGGTCCATGGGGTCATGAAGAGTCGGACACGACTAAACAACTAAACAACAACAGCACAGGTTTCAAATAACTCCAGTACTGGGCACTGCAAATTGCACACATCATAGGAAAATGTGTATCTGCAACAGTAAAAAGGAAAACTGAGAGGCGTAAGGCAGTCTCCCCACCCTCCTGTCTGAGACCAGTATCTACATCCCCTCTCCATACATCTGCCTTCCATACTGTGCTGCATAAGTAAAGAAAAGTCTTCAACAAGAGGAGGCCGGAATGCAGGTGTTTATCCTATGGGGCAGTGAGCATGAGGTCCCTGGCAATTCCTGAATATCATCAAGGCTGCTCCTTTTTCGTGCTAGATTCCTCCATGCTAGATTCCTTGGAACAGCTCTGAGGTAGCGCCCCAGTCATCAGATGGTCACCACCTGAGTCACAGCCATGAAAAGCAGCACTGTTTTGTAGTTGAGAAAAGCATTGTGGCAGCAGGGCTAGACTTGGCAAAGCCTGATACTTCTGCATGGCATTGCGAAGAGCGCTGTCAGCGCTGGGGGGGCCTGGAGGTGAGCCAGGAAGCAGCCAAGCAGGAACGCCAGGCACTCGGAGAGCTGCACCTGAGTAACAAGTTATTCAGACAAAGTAGATGGACCTCCAACAACAGTTTTATAGGACTTGCTGGAAACCCATTTAGTGGACAGCTCCCTTGTGCCAGCGCCGGCTCTGCCATTAGGGCAACTGCCTCAGGTGGCAGATCCTGGCAGCCCCCATGGCAAAAAATGGAACACTGAGCTTCCAACCACTTTCTACACACAGCTAGTCCCCCACCCTGCCTGCTTTCAATCCTACGTAGAACTAGTCATCTGGGCATCCCAGGACCTCCATAGACACTGCCCAGCCTTGCACCCCGGAGAGGTCACTTGGGTGCTGCAAACACAGCAAAAACCACGTGGGAGGCAGTGGTTAGGAGTCATTGGCATAAGGCAGTGGTTTTCAACCAGTGTGCCATGGCACCTTGGGGTGCCTTGAATGCTGGTCAGAGGTGCCACGGGCAACACTGGCCTCTGCCCCTCTTCCCTCCCCTCCCTCCTCTGATGCCCCCTCGTGTCTCTGCCTCCCAAAGGCTTGTGTGGCTGTTTGTTGCAGCAGCCCTGGCTACAAGCTCCCCAGGCGAATGGTGCCTCTGGGGCTGGCCAGGGGGTGCCGGTTGCCAGGAGCTGAGGTGACTCAGAGTAAGCAAGCAAGTGGGTGAGGGAGCCCAGCCAGCCAGTCTGCCAGCCCTTGCTATTGGGAATGGATAGACAAGTGGGAGGCTGGGCGGGCAGACAGGCACAGTACTGGCCTTTCTTGTGCTTGCTGTGTGCAAGGCTGAGCTGACTGCACAGTATTGAAGGGGAGCCTGTCCACCATGCAGGCCCAGCAGCACCTACTGTTGTCACTGCTGCCTCCCAAGGTGAGGTGCTGGCCTCACATTCACCTTTGGCCAGTCTCTGTTGGGCCACTAAGGCTGGGGCATCCTCTTCCCAGGTCATTGTGGGGCAGTGTGAAGAGGCACCTCTCTTTGGGGCAGTGGGGGCATCTCAGAGACCTGGGGTGGCAGCAGTGGCTGCTTGGAGGGGGGAGAGGAGGCTGAGGGAACACTCCACAAGGGGGGGCGTTTGAAAAAGGGGGGGAGGCTGCCAGCTCTGCAGGCAAAGGGGTGACATAACTGGGCTCCTGAGCCCCACAAGGGTGCCACAGAAAGAATGTAGTTAGTCAAGGGAGCCATGGACTCAAAAGGGTTGGAAACCTCTGGCGTAAAGTATGAGTGCTACAGGTAATAACAACAATTTTATTATTTGTACCCCACCAATCTGACTGTGTTGCCCCGGCCACTCTGGGTGGCTTCCAGCTTACACAGAAACATAATAAAACATCAAACATTAAAAAAAAACAACCTCCCCTCTACAGGGCTGCCTTCAGATATCTTCTAAAGATTGTATAGTTACTTATCTCCTTGACATCCCTTCTTGATATCCCCAGGGAAGGCGCCACTGCCGAGAAGGTGCTGTGTCTGGTTCCCTGTAACTTCACTTCTTGCAGTGAGAGAACCAGCAGAAGACCCTTGGAGCTGGACCTCAGTGTCTGGGGGGTGGAGATGCTCCTTCAGGTATACTGGGCTGAGGTTGTTTAAGGCTTTAAAGGTCAGTACCGACACTTTGAATTGTGTTTGGAAATGTACTGGGTTACCTCTGTCAGTGGGAAAGATAATCTTGTCTCACGGGTTAGCTACTGCCTTAAGCCAGGCAGCCCAGGTCAATAAAGTGCTGACCTGCCACGGTCCGCGTGCTTCAATGTAGACTTGGAGCTCAGAGTATCACTTGACAAGCAGACTGAACTTCTGCACCAGGCAAAAACATAAAATAAAACCCTCTTGCAGGGCCATCTTAAGCATATCTGGCACCGTGGTGCAAAGCTCCCTCTGATGCACCCCCTTTCCCAGAGTTTTTTAGGGAGGACAGCGCTGCCGGCGGGGCTGGAGGAGGCGGGCAGTGGCTGGAGGATGGCTCCTCCAGCGGGGAAGGGGCAGAGGCTGGACATGGCGCCTCCCGGCTCAGCTGGCTGCTTTGTGCCACGGTGGCCATGGCAGATGGAGGCTCTGGGCGCGGCGCTGCTTCAGTGTGGCATGGCGGAGGCCAGCGAGGGAGGTGAGCTGATGCTGGGAGGCACCGTGTCCAGCCTCCGCCTCTTCCCTGGCGCCCTCCAGAACTTGGCGCCCTGGCGTCCCGCGCCACTAGCCTCTATGGGTAAGACGTCCCTGCCCTCTTGTGCCAAGCAAGCTGGAATGTCAAGACCATGCGTTCTGGGCTGCCCACCAATCTGTTGCAGGTCAATGACAGCCAGTCCAGGGAGTGGCACTGTTACTTTTTACGATATTTCATGACAGTTATATACCACTTGAATGTAATGAAACCTCAAAGTAGTTTACAAAAAGAGTAAAACTTTGCATCACAAAGTTTCAAAGGACAGCTGTGTTTCGGTTCTCAGATTGCTTCAGAAAATATGAATTTTGTGGTTTGAACTGAATGAAATTTCTTTCCCATCCCTATCTGGAAGTGTTCTGAGTCCACACAAGCTTATGTCATAATAACTTTGTTAGTCTTCGAGGTGCTACAAGTGTCCTTTTTCCTTCCCTTCTTTTTTTTGTGCTGCAAGAGACTCGGGCACGTCTACTGCACTGGAAACTGTCCTGTAGATGACCTTATGAGTCCATCTGTCCTGAAGGAGATTGGCAGAACTTTGAGAGAATATTTATCTATGTGCTCTTGGCTCAACACCTGCACTGGGTGCTAATCCAAACAATAAAATCTTTTGCAAAAGATTCCGAATCCATGCTTGCAAACTCTTAGCAGGTGGCTGTATATTTGAATAAATTCATCTCATTCCTGGAATGGACTTCTCTCAAGTGGCCCATCAGGCTAAATCCAACTTGTTAAACCTGGAGGGCACTGATCCGTAAACCTATTGCGGTGGCCCAATTAATACTGGGAAAGGCTTGTGACTGCCAAGCCAGGGCACCTGAGACTGAGGGAGGCGAAAGGAGAGCAAAACAAAAAGGAATGGCTGGTGGAAACATCCCATTGTTGAAGTGATTTTGAAGACTCCTGTCGAAGCAATTGCTGTGTTTATTGTGATTGTTATATCACATGGGCACAGAGTGGTTCTCTGCGTTTTCACCAGGACCACCCAGGAGCCGCGTGGGTTCGGTTACTGGATTAGCAAAATGGAGGAAGTAGCACATAGCCGTTTTGCATGCCGTTCAAAAATAATATGTCAACGGCGAGCAAGCCACAGGGAGACCGCAGGGACCTGAAGTGCATTTTCCACTTGCGCCAGTTCTGCCCTAGTTTGCAGCAAAAATTAAGTCTCCATATGCCAGGAATGGTTCCCAAAAGAGTGCCATCTTTGCAGGGTTTCTGCCTCACATATTCTACAATCCAGGTTGGGCCTGGGATGAGGAAGTAGCTGCGATCAGGCGAGGTTGGAGGGAGTGCCCATAATTAAAAACACAGAAGAGGAAAGAGGAAATGAGCTTCAATTTCCAGGCCAGAGATCCTTTCTTCGTTCATAATCCAAAACCAACTGTTCCGCTACTGAGAACATTCTGAGGACCATCCATCTCCATTACCTTGGGTGTCTTATTAACAAAAAACAACAGCAGCTACTGCTATCATCATCAACAACAACAACGCTACAAGAATGGGAGTTGTTTGGGTCGTGGCGGTTTTGAGGCATTGCCCAGGGATTGGAACGTGGCAAGGAGATGGAAAATTGGGGAATGGTAGAGATGGGGGGGGGGCGGTATAAAATCATTTTGAAAACTCATAAGATGATGTCGAAATGTGGATAACTGAATTCAAGCTTGGAAAAATGAGGAAATGAAATTGGCAGAGGAGCCCATCTCTGCTACCTGACTATTTCATCAGCTTCCTGAACAATGGGCTGACATCCTGAATCGACTCGTTGCCAGTCAACAGCCAGGGCTCAGGAATGGGAGATCATGCTTTCTGGACAACAGTGGAATTGCCTAGAAAGGGGGCAATTAGAGGTGCTTCAATGGGGCATAGAATGGTATGTGCATCTAACATAGTGGCTCAAGCTGCAATCCTAACTTATGAGTGTTTAGGTAAAGGTAAGGGGACCCCTGACCATTAGGTCCAGTCGTGGCCGACTCTGGGGTTGCGGCACTCATCTTGCTTTATTGGCCGAGGGAGCCGGTATACAGCTTCCGGGTCATGTGGTGAACCAGAGCAGCGCACAGAAACGCCGTTTACCTTCCCGCCAGAGCGGTACCTATTTATCTACTTGCACTTCATCCTTTCGAACTGCTAGGTTGGCAGGAGCAGGGACCGAGCAACAGGAGCTCACCCTGTCGTGGGGATTCGAACTGCCGACCTTCTGATTGGCAAGTCCTAGGCTCTGTGGTTTAACCCACAGCACCACCCGCGTCCCTTATGAGTGTTTACTCAGAAGTAAAATAATAATAATAATAATAATAATAATAATAATAATAATAATAATAATAATATTGTCCAGTAGCACCTTAGAGACCAACTAAGTTTGTTCTGGGTATAAGCTTTCGTGTGCATGCACACTTCTTCAAATACCATTTTTCTATTTTATTTCGACTGCATCAGACCAACACGGCAACCTACCTGAATCTACTCAGAAGTAAGCCACTCTGCGCTCAGTTAGGCTTACTCCCTGGTAAGCGTGCACAGGATTGCAGCCTGTTTCAAGGAACATTTTGACCATTCTTGTGATGCTCCAGTTTGGAAACCACTCGATTAAACTAACCAAGGTATTTTAAGGTTATTAATGTGAAGGGGAAGTTTTTCCCTGTGATCTTTCTCCTCCCTAACTTGTTTGTTATTATTTTTGCATCTCCCAGGCATGTTTTTTTGCTTGGGAGTGAGCCCCTCTTAACTCATTTGTATGCATTTATTACTCAGACATGTTTAGGTACATCGTCAATCAGAGGAGCGCTGCCTGGTGCTGAAGCTCCCTTCTCCGACTGACAGTTAGTTAGGGCTTGTGGTATGTGTGGCAGCCCCCTTGCCAAGTCTCCACAGCTGGACAATTTAAACAAAGCTCATTTATGAATCGGCTGAAGGAGTGAGAGGAAATTCCCCAGCACAGTCTGTACACAGCCCACTGGACGGCTTGCAAATCCACAGATGGGAGTTCTAGTTCTCTTTGAAAGCAAATTGATGGAAAAAGAGGAGAGGGAGCAAAACAATAGAGGGCACCGATACGTGCAGAATAGGGAGCCCAGTGATGCATTGTGGAAAAGCAGGATTTTCAGCACCACAGAAGAGGTTGGATGGAAAAAGGATGGTCAATTTCTGCTCTCTCTCCTGGTGGCTTTCAATCTGGCCTGAACATCCCTTGAACAGAAGACACTTTCGAACAGAAGACCCTTGGAGACAGAGGACTGACCTCTATAGAAAAGACATGGCCGCCTTGATACAGAAAAAGCTCGATACAGAAAATTACTATGCTACAGAAATTGAAAATTGGCTCACCCTACATTGAAGGACTGTGACCAGGTCAAGTGTGTGCCTGCTCATATTGTGTGGTCTTGAACATGCCATATATTTAAAGCACATGACTTTCCCTAAAGAATCATGGCAGCCAAAGTTTGTTAAGTGTGCTTAAGGGAATTGTAGCTCTTTGGGGAGTAAAGTAAAGTACAGCCCCCACCAGGATTATTTGAGGGGAGTAATTTGGCCAGGGGCATGTGGTCAGTGGACTAGAGTAGTCTCCTAAATGTTCCCCTGATACATCCTTCCCAAAGCCCAGGAAGCTTCTGCCTGGCTTAGGGAGGAAGGCACGATGCTCTGACGGGTCCAAGAGCCCTCCCACCACCAAGAGGGCTCCAGCGTTCAGCCACAGCCCTGGCGTCTCCTTCCCAAAGCCTGGAAACCTTCTGCTCAGCTTAGGGAGGGAGGCGCAGTGCTCGTGCATGCGATGTCAACCCCCCCCCCCCGCCACTCTGCCTGTTAAGTTGTGGGTGATCATATAAGACGACACAGCGATTCTTCAAACAGCTCTTGTTTATTCACAGGCCAGAACAGAACTGAACTGAAGGGTTCAGCCAGCCTGCTTATATAGAGCTCCACTAGAACGCAACAGTAACCATTTTCTGTAACTATCCAATCACTGAACGTCACTTTCAATCCCTTATTTGCATATGTGGACCTGAACTATCTACAGTATCCCCCTGCTGGCCCAGGATGAGAACTTCAGTACTTCACTGCCCAGTCACCCTCACAAGCTGTCACCTCTGGCCCTAACTGTTCCCCTACGAAAAATTTATCCACACGCCACTGAATGTGGCTTAAAGATGTTTTCAATGTACGATGTGTTTCTAAGCTTGGTTCCCTAGCACCTACCAATGTTAACCGGTGAAATGGAACAAGGGCAGGAATACATATAATGTTTTTGTAAACTGCTTGATCTTACAATATAAACTTTGATATTTTTTTTTTAAAGTTTGATTGAAGCTTTAAAAAAACAATATCATGTCAAAGGGTCAGGGATGTTACATATCACTGGAGTGAGCGAGGCCCAAACTGGGCACTCTGCCCACTCTGCCCAGTTTCCCAGAACTGGAATTGAAAAGCAGGCAAGGTAAAGGACCCCTGGACGGTTAAGTCCAGTCAAACTTGGCTTTGGGATGCGACGCTCATCTCACTTCAGGCTAAAGGAGCCAGCATTTGTCCACAGACAGCTTTCTGGGTCATGTGGCCGGCATGACTAAACTGCTTCTGGTGCAACGGGACACCATGATGGTAGAGCCCACAGAAGCTCTGTTTACCTTCCTGCCACAGCGGTGCCTGTTTATCTACTTGCGCTGGTGTGCTTTAGAACTGCTAGGTTGGCAGGAGCTGGGACAGAGCAACGGGAGCTCACCCCATCATGCAGACTTGAACTGCTGACCTTCCGATCGGCAAGCCCAAAAGGCTCAGTGGTTTAGACCACAGCGCCACCCACTCCAGAATTAAAAAGCATGGTACATCTGGCAGTGCTGGTAGTGCTTGGCCACGATAGCTAGAAGCCGTACCTTGAAAGCACGTGCCACACACTCATCCTGCCAAGAGGCAGTTTGCTGGAGGGAAGAAAGGAGTGGTGACTAGGCACTTTGCTTCCTTGTGTGGTGTAGTGGTTAAGAGCGGTGGACTCGTAATCTGGGGAACTGGGTTCGCGTCTCCGCTCCTCCACATGCAGCTGCTAGATGACCTTGGGCCAGTCACACTTCTTTGAAGTCTCTCAGCCCCACTCACCTCACAGAGTGTCCAGAATCCTGTTCGTGACCCCATGGACCAGAGCATGCCAGGCACTCCTGTCTTCCACTGCCTCCCGCAGTTTGATCAAACTCATGCTGGTAGCTTTGACAACACTGTCCAACCATCTCATCCTCTGTCGTCCCCTTCTCCTTGTGCCCTCCATCTTTCCCAATATCAGGGTCTTTTCCAGGGAGTCTTCTCATGGGGTGGCCAAAGTATTGGATGGAGATTCAGCTTCAGGATCTGAAAGCACATGGATTGCTCTGCTCAAGATTTTTGGGAAGTTCATGATGTGAATTTCTAAAGCAGTCATTTCTGAACTGATGGCATGCACATGCACTTTTATTAAGAGCGCTGTCTTTCAATGAAGAAAAGGAAAATGTGAGGCTGTGCTTCCCCCCCTGCACTCCTTGGGAGTATGAAACCCTTTTAAAAGAAAGAAAGGGGAAAAAGGATTGAAATTGCCCCGGGTGTAGAGGACGATCAATCGTAAGCAAGTAGCAGAGTCAATGGCTTCCAGTTCTGAAAGGCTGCTATTCTGACATGGCGGAAATTATGTCAGATGAAAATCACATTTCTAAGATTAATGACTAAATGGCAGAATACTGTGTGCTGGGGGAGCAATTTATTTCTCATATAAAGAATAATACAGATGTGTAACCGAGAACCAGGCAGAATCACATGGGAGGCATGTGTTGCTGGAGGAGCTATATAACACTTCATAATTTTATTTTTGACGAAGGGCTCATTCTCCCGTTTGTTTGTTGCCGTTTGTTGGTTATTGTGAGTCACATGACTCGCAAATGAAAATTGGACATGCCAAGGCATGCGTGACCGCTAGCAGAATTTCAGCCGGCCTTTACTGAGATTTGGCTTTTAAAAAAGAATAATAACTGCAGAAGCAAACATCTAGCTTTGCAATTTGACCTTGAACATGCAAGAAAGGCACATAAATGGCATGTCGTTGCATTTTTTCAGTGTACAGTACTACCACACAGACTGGTATGGCATTTAAAAAATAATTATGGTCATATTTAAATATAAGCCATGCAACTTTTAATGGGCAACGCTCCAGATAGAGCCATGCAATTATTACACTTTTTATTAGATGAACTGTTTCATTGGTTAATTGACCAGTTAAAAATAATGTGAACCCTGAATACAGTTTAATTAAGATAGCAGTTTCTCTTTACGAAACAGATCACTTAAATTGTTCTTTGGAAGTTTGGTTAAAACGTACAACCTATGTCAAGAAAAAGCAAGCAGTTTACTTGCAGGATGACTTACGCACCAAATCTCTTTTCAAATGCGTTTGCCCAGTAGAAAGCCACATTTCCAAACTAAATTTTAAGGGATTAATGAATTGATTATAACAAATGCCACACACTCATCCTGCCAAGAGGCAGTTTGCTGGAGGAAAGAAAGGAGTGATGACTGGGCACTTTGCTTCCTTGTGTGGTGTAGTGGTTAAGAGCGGTGGACTCATAATCTGGTGAACTGGGTTCGCGTCTCCGCTCCTCCACATGCAGCTGCTGGGTGACCTTGGGCCAGTCACACTTCTTTGAAGTCTCTCAGCCCCACTCACCTCACAGAGTGTTTGTTGTGGGGGAGGAAGGGAAAGGAGAATGTTAGCCGCTTTGAGACTCCTTAAAGGGAGTGAAAGGTGGGATATCAAATCCAAACTCTTCTTCTTCTTCTTCTTCTTCTTCTCTGGGGCGCAATGAGTCTTCCTTGCTTTCCCTTCTTTCTTCTTCTAGGGAAGATCAGCAGACAGTGAACAAAGACAGGAGGATCCCAGCCTACAATCACTTCTACACTTTGCCAAGGAACGGCACCTGGTGAGAATATGTTGTTGTTGTTGTTGTTGTTGTTGTTATAACGTGCCTCTGATGGTGTTGAGGACTATCCTCAACTGGAGGATGCAGAGACAGGAGAGACAGGTAACCACTTCAAGCGCTCCTTGGCTTTAAAAAGAAGGGGAAGAGCGATTGCTCAGCAATAGAACATCTGCTTTTCAGGCAGAAAATTGCAAGTTCAATCCCTGGTGCCCCTGCTAGGTCTTGGGAATGAGACCCCTTCCTGAACCCCCGAGACCTGCTGCCAGTCGGTGCAGTCAGTTCTGAATTAGATGGACCAATGTTCAGACTCGTTATAGGAAGATGGCTTAGATATGACCATCCATTATGAGTGTAATGTACGTTTAGGCAACGTGACACCCTGTTGATGGCTGGGACAGAAGCGAGTTGGAGTTCAACAACATCTGTTGTTGTTTAGTCATTTAGTCGTGTCCGACTCTTCGTGACCCCATGGACCAGAGCACACCAGGCACTCCTGTCTTCCACTGCCTCCCGCAGTTTAGTCAAATTCATGCTGGTAGCTTCGAGAACACTATCCAACCATCTCATCCTCTGTTGGCCCTTTCTCCTTGTGCCCTCCATCTTTCCCAACATCAGGGTCTTTTCCAGGGAGTCTTCTCTTCTCATGAGGAGGCCAAAGTATTGGATGGAGCCTCAGCTTCAGGATCTGTCCTTCCATTGAGCACTCAGGGCTGATTTCCTTAAGAATGGGGAGGTTTGATCTTCTTGTGGTCCATGGGACTCTCAAGAGTCTCCTCCAGCACCATAATTCAAAAGCATCAATTCTTCGGCGATCAGCCTTCTTTATGGTCCAGCTCTCACTTCCATACATCACTACTGGGAAAACCATAGCTTTTACTATACGGACCTTTGTTGGCAAGCTGATGTCTCTACTTTTTAAGATGCCATCTAGGTTTGTCACTGCTTTTCTCCCAAGAAGCAGGCCTCTTTTAATTTCTTGGCTGCTGTCACCATCTGCAGTGATCATGGAGCCCAAGAAAGTAAAATCTCTCACCGCCTCCATTTCTTCCCCTTCTATTTGCCAGGAGGTGATGGGCCCACTGGCCATAATCTTCTTTTTTTGATGTTGAGCTTCAGACCATATTTTGCGCTTCCTCT
Source organism: Podarcis tiliguerta (assembly GCF_965153285.1). Classification (NCBI taxonomy): domain Eukaryota; kingdom Metazoa; phylum Chordata; class Lepidosauria; order Squamata; family Lacertidae; genus Podarcis; species Podarcis tiliguerta. Next base: position 13,711,507 of record NC_139539.1, read on the forward strand.
TTCACCCTCATTAAAAGGTTCTTTAATTCCTCCTCACCTTCTGCCATCAAGGCTGTGTCATCTGCATATCTGAGGTTGTTGATATTTTTTCTGGCGATCTTAATTCCGGCTTGGGATTCATCCAGCTCCGCCTTTCGCATGATGAATTCTGCATATAAGTTAAATAAGCAGGGAGACAACATACAGCCTTGCCGTACTCCTTTCCCACTTTAATCCACTTTAAATGTAGAAACCTAGTTCTGGTATGCGGCTGATTCACTGCTGCAAAATACTGGTGATCTGGAGGCACCTCTCCAATATGCAGCACCTGAGGAAAAATAAACCCTTTTGATTGTAACTGTTAGTGTTTGCTTTTTCTTTATTCTTTCCAATTTGGGCCATTCCTGGACTGAGCATTGCTCCCATATGAATAATAAACCAGTTCCTGGAGCATTTCTGGGCAACAAAGGGCTGTTACTTTTGCGGCTGCTTCTCCTTCTCACATTTCCATTGTTCCAGATTTTCAAAGGAGTCAGCCAGGTGGAAGTGGAAAAATAAAAGTATATGGGATTTGCAAAGATTATATGCATTTCTGTGTGGTTGAGCGAACACTGTTATGGTCTGTTTAAGCTAAAGCATGAATGCAGAATTCATGACCACTGTAAGAACAGGATGCTGTGTTAAGTATAATTGTTTAATTCACACTGAAATGCCTAAATGTGCATTACTGAAGACTTTAACATGGGGAAATTTCACTGAAGTATTCTAAGTGGTCTCTGAACCCCTTGATGGGTTGATAATTAACTATTGTTGTTTTCTGCTAGCTAACACGGGAGTGTTTAACTTTAGATCAGGGTACAAAGGTATTTGGTTGCAAATCTCCATTTTGAAGGGAGTTGCCTTTGTTCTCAGGCTCTATGCGAGTAAAGATGTGTAAATGGCTCTCCAGGAAAACAGCTCCAGGCAAAATGGAGGCTGTAAGGAGAGCGAGACCTTTGATTATAGGTCTATTTGGAATTATCTTTTATATCTCAGAAGATGAACCTGTGGACTTGCATCAAATATTGTATGGAATTATCTGGATGTATCTTTGATGTTTTTGTTCTGTTTTGAAAAAAGTTCTGTAAGTAAAGTTTTTTGATAATATCTAATGGGTCTGGACAACGCTCTATTTCATGCACCCAGTAGCAATGTTAATAGCAATATGCTGGACTGTTGTTGTTGTTTAGTCGTTTAGTTGTGTCCGACTCTTCTTGACCCCATGGACCAGAGCACGCCAGGCACTCCTGTCTTCCACTGCCTCCCACAGTTTGGTCAAACTCACGCTGGTAGCTTCGAGAACACTATCCAACCATCTCATCCTCTGTCGTCCCCTTCTCCTTGTGCCCTCCATCTTTCCCAACATCAGGATCTTTTCCAGGGAGTCTTCTCTTCTCATGAGGTGGCCAAAGTATTGGAGCCTCAGCTTCAGGATCTGTCCTTCCAGTGAGCACTCAGGGCTGATTTCCTTCAGAATGGATAGGTTTGATTTTCTTGCAGCCCATGGGACTCTCAAGAGTCTCCTCCAGCACCAGAATTCAAAAGCATCAATTCTTCGGCGATCAGCCTTCTTTATGGTCCAGCTCTCACTTCCATACATCACTACTGGGAAAACCATAGCTTTAACTATACGGACCTTTGTTGGCAAGGTGATGTCTCTGCTTTTTAAGATGCTGTCTAGGTTTGTCATTGCGTGCTGGACTACATGTTCCATTGGCCTGATCCACCAGGTTCTTCTTATGTTCTTGGGGGTTTCCGATGCCTGCTTAGCTGAAATGCTACCCATCATCACATCATCTTAAGGTGGGTTACAATAAAACACTGATGTTAACATAAGATAACTATAATGTACTATACAAATGAATTGCAAAATCAGCTATAAAAAAATATGTAATAAAGAGAATTGTAAGCAGCAGCAGAACTAGGACTAACATCATAAAAGTCCTCGCAAACAGGTAGCTCTTTACCTGGAGCCGAAATGTGAACAATGTTGGAATCCATAGCAATTCCTCTGCATTGCAAATTGAAATTTTTGCTTATAGAGCTGCATGTATTATCTTATATTTTCCATGGCAATAAGGAAGTGAGAAAATAACTACTGTTTATGGAATTTACATAGCAGTCGTATGTTCCCCCTCGCTGAATCCTCCTGTTCCTAGCCATACCAAAAAGACTTCTTTGTTTGTTAGGTGAAGATGTCATCGCAATATAAAATACCCAATGGTCCACCAAGATGTCATATTCAGAATATTGTTTTTAATGTGTTCTGCCCAGCCCTTCGTATCTCCTTTCATAATTTGCGGTCTGAACATTCATTTGGAACATGGAATGACCAGAATATCACATTATCTCTTTTGTTTCTTGCCTGCACCTTTTGCAGTGGGATTACATCACTCTGTTTTACTGGGAAATGCCTAATTGAATAGACAGATTATTAGATTAAAAATGTGATGGGGTAGAAGACCATCTTTCAGTTACTTATTTGCACAGAGCCAGTGTTTTGTGACTCTAAGACCAATAGAAACTTTAATGAATTAGATTAATCGTGTTTAGATTCAATTAAGATAGGACTACAAGATGCACATATTTCATTTGTGTGTACATTAGTACAAACATGGGGGATTGCTTATCTCTTCCCACCCCCAATCTGATCCCTGTCAATCAAGTTGCATATGAAAATTGTTCAAAATGGTGTTCTTGGTGTCTGTTTCTATTGGGTGGGGACCCTCAGGAGTGGGGGTCCTTCGACAGTGCACCTGTGAACTTGTCCTGAGGATCCCCACTCCATAGCTGTCAAGCGTCCCTTATTTGGCGGGACAGTCCCTTATCCCAGCGCCATGTCCCGCTGCTGTCCCTTATTGATGATGTCCCTTAAATTTCCTAGGTTTCAAAGGAAGCAGCTCCTCTCCCTCCCTCCCTGCCGGCCAGGGAAGAGGGAGGCTCCAACTGTGTTGCTTGGCTGCGTTGCTCACCCAATAAGGAGTCTAAGAACGACTGGGGGGTGGAGCTTGCATGCCTTGTGCCAATCAAATCGGCCACGTTGCCTGGGGACTCGCCTTTGCTCAGCGCTTCCCAGCGGAGAGATGACGGTGGTTTTCTTTTCTGCATCCCCTTTGCTGGGTTGCTGCGCTGTGGGAACCACCACTTGAGGCTTCGTTTGGCTGCTGCTTGACTAAAATCCCTTATTTGGGCTGCTGATCCCATATTTTCGAGACTGCTGGTCCCTTATTTTCAAATCTGTAAGTTGACAGCTATGCTCCACTCCTGTTTGTGCTCCATCACTGCTGTAGTCATATATTGAAGTCTGTGGTTGTTTTTAAAACAGCAGTTTTTATCATAATATGTAATTCCTTTGCCTGTTTTGACATGTTTTAATACGCTTTTTAAATATGTTCTCATTTCATTTTTAACTGTATTGTTTTATCACTGATGTGTTTTTCACCCTGGGCTCATCTGAGAGGAAGGGTTGGATGTAAATTTAATAAATAAATGGTTATATTCAGTATTTATATTTGAGGTTGTTTTTAAAAGCAGCTTGAGCTGTACTGTAGATGTAAGGACCCAGCTACTTGATGTTTCAAAGATGGTTGAGCATTTCTTCATATCATTTTTCCTGGCTGGTATTTCATGTTAGAAAACTGAAATTATAGCAATAAAAACAAAACCCATCACTAAATAAACAAATATAAATAACTCAGCCAAGTGTGGGGGGTAGTGGAAAGGGGGAAGGTGGCATTTTTTTCTAACCCTACCAAGCTAGAAAGACGCATGTTGCCCTCTGAATTTCCACAGGAGGGAGAAGTCATTAGCGAACCCATGAAAGACAGCAAGCAGATGATTGTGAAAAAAAAGATATTTGTGCCATTACTTCAGTGCCGCTGTATTTAAAGTTTCGAGTTGCCAGTGTTTACACAGCGTGTTTGGCTGGCGCTGTGGAACGGTTGTTGGCGAAAAGCAGACAGAGCCAGAAGCTGGTCCAGACGCTTCGAAAACCAAGCAAAAGTGTGGGTGGCTGAGGTGGAAACAGAGGTGAAATTAAGGATGCAGTTACTTAGTTTTAATTCATTTTAGGGAAATTCTCTGAAGGTAATCATTCTCCCATATGAACATGCCTGTCAGCTGAGGTCATCATCAGGATCTCTTCTCTGTCCTCCAGAAGTTAGGCAGGAGTCTACAAGAAGCGGGGACTTTTTTGCGCTGGCACCCAAGCGATGCTAAACCCTACCCAGACATATGTCCCTGAGGGAGTTGGGACAGAAACTCAATTCGGTTTGGATTTTAATGCGAACCCACCTAACGCGCACCTTCCAAAACAATACACAAACCAAAATGCAATTGTATCTTGAAATTCGCACTTTCCCTGAATTTTGTGGTGATGCAGTTTCCCAAACAAAAGTTGTGTGTATCTGGGGGACATGCATTCGGAAAGGCATACGTGACGCGGATGAACATACGAAAAATGTGTACATCTGGCAAATCCGCATACAGAAATGAACAGATTCGTGCCAAAACCCTGGTATATCTTGTGGGAACATTTAAAAAAAAAAATCACCAACCGAAGCAGAAATGTGGAGAACTGAATTTAAGATTGGAAAAATGAGAAACTGGGAGAAAGCAAAATTAGCAGGTTTGTTCACCTCTAGTGCCCAGCATCTTCTCTGCTATCTCACAGGCAAAGTATGCTCTGTGCTTTTCTGTCTTCAGGGGTTTTAAATACTGAAAATCCTTTTGATTACGAGCACAAAAAACAATCAGAGCAATAGCTGAAACCCACGTGAAAAACTCAGAGTCGAGAGTGGATTTCATGCTCTTTATTCAGCTCATAGTGGTGAGGAGGAATGAAAGTTTCCCCAAAGTATCTGCTTTATATACATTATTTACACAATGGGCTGCACGTGATTGGCTAATTCCGGAATTCTCCTGTAGGCCAATCAGGTTGTGGAGTCACTTCCATCTGGAGCTGGACTGGGTGGCTCCTGCAGACCAATCATACTGCTGCATTGTTCTAGGACCAATCAGACTGCTGACTTCTGGATCCTATTGTTCTAGGACCGATCAGATTGCTGCATTTTGGATCCTATTGTTCTAGGACCAATCAGACTGCTGCATTTTGGACCCTATTCAACTCAGTACATAACACCACGGCTGCTCACTGGACTGGTTGCATGTAAGAAGGCAGGCAGGTGTGGGCAGCCTGGGGCTGAAGGGGCTGTGGTCCATTTCCCCTGATCACGGAATCATAAAACTGTAGAGTTGGAAGGGACGTCAAATGTCATCTAGTCCAGCCCCCAGCAATGCAGGAATCCTGCCTGCAGTTGGGTAGGCTCGAACCACTAACCTTCTGGTTAACAGCCAAATGAACTGACCTATTGTGCCATTGGGGATGGGCCAGCCTTCACCGCTCCAATCATGATGATATACGATATCTTTATTGTTATTGTGCCATACAGAACAACGAAATTGGAAATCTACACAAAACATTCAAAAACCCCTAAAAACTCTGAAACCCCTTTTAAAAATACAATATACTATAGAGACTCCTTATGCTGCGTCTAGAACCAGAATTGCATTTGTGTAGAAACTGTTTCTCAGGCGGCTAGTCCTGGTCTTTATAACCCTATACCTTCTTCCAGGGGCAGAAGCTGAAAGAGATCATTTCCAGGGTGTGTACTATCCTGCGCTATCTCTGCAGCTTTCTTATGGCACCTGACAGCATAGACAGCATAGACAAAGTTCAAGGATTCCCTACAAGAATCCCATCGGCGTTGTGATTACCAATGAAGTTGACAAGCCATGTTTCCATTCAGTTATTAACAAATGGACTGATTCATCTTGCAAATCAGTGCATGCCATTAACCCTGGTGGAGCAAGCTTTGGTCTTTCGCAGTGTCGGAATATAGCATTCAATGGGCAGAGGGGAGTTCAGAAACGTTCCTGAACGGCATGTGCATTTCTGGAACTGGCAAGAGAAACAGATCCTCATTCCAGCTGTTTAGACAGAGCATCCCTGTGAGATGCACTCAGCACTATGGAAAGACCAGACACATTTTCTCTCTGTTTTTTTCTGTTCTGCGTTTGTGCCATACAAGGTCATTTGTGTCTCTGTTTGGTGGACTGGAGTATATTTATGCATCTTTGTCTATTCTTTTTTATTTTGGGGGGGAAGAAATAATTTTAAAAATATACAAACCAATGCATTGGGTCTAAAACAGCTGTCAACAACCTGGTGCCCTCTAAATATTGTGAACTACAGTATAACCCCCACGAGCCCCTGCTAGCTGAGGTTGGTGGGAGTCCAAAACAGGGGGAGGGCACCAAGTTGATCAGGGCTTCTCAAAAGCATAATTTGGGGGCCCATTTTAACTACTTTTCCTTACAGAAAAGTTCTATTATTATTGTCACACCATCAGTTTGTTTTTCGCTGTATTAGACGCACCGGACGATTGGACGCACCTAGTTTTTAGGGGAGGAAAACAAGAAATAAGAAAGGAATGCAAAGCATTCTGAGCTAAGAGGGAGCGCACCTCCATCTTCGCTTACTAGGCTTTGCGGGGCTATCCCTGAAGCCAGGAGAGCAAGCGGGATCTGTGCGCACCGATCCCTCTTGCCCTCCTGCCTTCAGCAAAAGCAAGCCTACTGGCTTTCCTCCTGCAAGAGCCGTGCGCTCTTTAAAGGGAGCGCGGCTCTTGGGGGCTTTTCTGGGAGGTGGGGAGGGCTTTTCTGTCCCTTCCCCCACCTCCCGCAAAAGCCAGGGATAGCTGCATGAAGCCTCCGCAGGGGAGCGGGATGAAGGCTCCCCGCTCCCCTGCGGAGGCTTCGCATGGCTAAGCCAGAAGCTAGAACAGCCAGAAGGATCACAGCACAGCGATCCCGCTCGCTGACCTGGCTTCTTTTTTTAGCAGCCACAGCCTCTCCCGGGCAAGGGGAGCCTTCTTCCCCTGCCCAGGAGAGACTGCGCTCTGCTAAGGCTCCCCCAAGAGCCGCGCTACCTTTAAAGAGCGCGTGGAGTATGTGTGCGGCTCTTGGGGGCTTTTCCCTGAGGAAGGAGCAGGGCAGCACTTCTCCCTCCTTGGGAAAAGCCCCCAAGAGCCGCACACACTCTACACGCGGCTCTTTCAAGGGAGCGCTGACAGATCCTCCCGCCTGCACTCGCTCCATAAGACGCACACACATTTCCCCTTATGTTTTAGGAGGGGGAAAGTGCATCTTATAGAGTGAAAAATACAGTAATTACTGTTTTTATTGCACCAGTAGTGTGCATGGTGCTTAGCACAAGAGGATCCATGTTCCTCTTACACTCTGTAATTCCAAAAACGAAGAAGGGGTGGGAGTGGAGAAAGGGATACGAGGGAGGGAAAATTCCACAGTTTTAAGAAAAGCCTATCAGCCAGTTTGTAGCCCAGTCCCAACAACTATTTCCTTAAATTCATCAAAATGACTTCTTCCTCAAACTTCCCCTCACCTGCAGAAATTTGCTGTGTCTTTAGGGTGTATGGCGCACACCCCTTCCCCTTTTCCTATAGTTAATGCTTAGCAGATTTCAACAAGTCTGCCTGGCTCTGTGTGTGAAAAAAAAAAGTACAGTTTTAAGTAGTGACAAATAGAAAGCACATGCTTATTATACAACTACATTACACAACTGCTGAGCAGCTTTTATGTCATCTGCACTTAAAACAACAGACTTGTGGAGGCTTGTGCTGTTGTGTGTTGGTATTAGAAAGCTGAGTAGGACTGAGTAGGAATCCTAGTTGTTTGTAGTTTTGCTGCACCTATTTACCTATTGCATTTTTATCCCACCCTTCCTCCTCAAGGAGCTCAGGGCTGTGTGTGTGTGTGTGAGAGAGAGAGAGAACCCACAATTTACACAGGAATTATGTTCCAGGGATCAGGCTTAAAGCCAAAATTGCCTATAGCCAAAACACAATGGGTTCAATAGCGGGTGGGATTGTCAAAATCATTTCGCCCCCTTTCCATCCCTTTTCAATTCTGATTAAATTTTTAGCCATGCACGTAGAGCTGAGCACACACAAGTTAAATGCTCATAAATTGCGGGATTACTGTTCAATTTCAAAACAAAAACAAAGAAAAGCAGCTTTTAAAACTTCCAAAAACAAAACAAAACAATTGCCATGGAAAACTTCTAAAAGAAGTTACAGATACAGTGGTACCTCGGGTTAAGAACTTAATTCGTTCTGGAGGTCCGTTCTTAACCTGAAACTGTTCTTAAGCTGAGGTACCACTTCAGCTAACTGGGCCTCCAGCTGCCACCACACGATTTCTGTTCTCATCCTGAAGCAAAGTTCTTAACCTGAGGTACTATTTCTGGGCTAGTCTGTAACCTGAAGCATCTGTAACTCGAGGTACCACTGTAAAAACATTCCAAGGGCAATTGCCATTACAAAAATGTTTCTATCCAATGATCTTGAGGTTGCCGGGACAACATTCCTACCCAGCCTTTCAATCTGGGATCCTTCAAGGTGGCACATGTCAAAAGAATTTGGGCAATACTCGACCACCGAGTCCCATCAGTGCCATGAGGCAAGCTGAGGCAATCGCCTCAGGTGACAGAATCCACAGGGGCAGCAGATTTGGCCTCCAAGAAATGCATTGCCTGTTACGGCTGCCGCCAAATCTGCCATCTACGCTGCAGGGCTTCCCCAACGCTGCCTCTATAGTAGTCTCTTAGCAAATAGGAGGCACTGTTGGTCTCCCTGCACCCTTGTTTCTGATGTAGAACTTTATTCATCTGTTCTTCCCCGGTGAGGAGGGGGACCCTACCATTTTGTGGTTTGATGCCCATGACATTTTGGCACCTGAAGCAATTGTGTTCCAGAAGTGCCTCCTTATACAAGCTTCCACAAATAGTTAGCTCCAGACCTTTCCTGTGTGAATAACAAGGCAGGATTTGTCTATTAAAACACCCATAACATCAGTCATGTTACCCAGCGACCATCTTCAGTGAGGGTGTCTGTCACATCTTCTGGATAATAATAATAATAATAATAATAATAATAATAATAATAATTTATTATTTGTACCCCGCCCATCTGGCTGGGTTTCCCCAGCCACTCTGGGTGGCTTCCACAAAGACCAAAAATACACTAAGATGTCACACATTAAAAACTTCCCTGAACAGGGCTGCCTTAAGATGTCTTCTGAATGTCAGGTAGTTGTTTATCTCTCTGACATCTGATGGGAGGGCATTCCACAGGCTGGTGCCACTACTGAGAAGGCCCTCTGCCTGGTTCCCTGTAGCTTTGCTTCTCGCAATGAGGGAACCGCCAGTAGGCCCTCGGAGCTGGATCTCAGCATCCGGGCAGAACGATGGGGGTGGAGACGCTCCTATCTTGGACTACAATTCCCATCTGCCCCAGCCAGCATGCTCAATGGTCAGAGGCCATGGGAGTTGTAGTCCACAGCAGCTGGAAGGCACCAGTTCAGGGAAAGCTGCGACAGCTTGTTGCGATATTCAAACACAGCCAATAGTTTCAAAGAGACATTGTGTGCGCACATGAATTTCTCTTGTCCTGCTCTTGCCACTGGTCAAACAAGTTTTTTGAAAACGTGTAAAATCATGCCAAATCAGTTCACCACCACAAAAATGGGATGAATATGCAGAACACCACATGTCATGGTTCTTCTTTCAAACTGCTTTTAACACCCTGGGAAAAGAAGTGCCTTATTCCAGCCAAAGCCTGTGTCCTATTTAATTCTGGTTTTAATGTAAGAACATGTTAACTGCTTTTTGGGGATCAGAGAAAAGATCTATCTAGTCCAGAATTCTTCTTCCAGCAGCAGCCAACCAGCCAGTTTCCTCTCCACAGAGTTTGGGTTCTTCCTCACAGTATTGGCAGTAACATTTAACCATAGAGGCACAGGATAATATTTTCTTAATCCTCACCCCACACTTCAAACACTCCCCACCCTGCCGGGAACAATGATAACAGCTGATGCTTAGCTTCACAATATCTGTCACTGGCAAAATGCAGTGCAGAGCCAGTTAATATCCTATCACTGCTTTGCTGCACAAAAGAAAGAGGCTTTTAAGTGCTTTTACATGTACAAAGCATTATGCTGGGTGTGGGCGGGTGAGTAAAATAACACGGAGCATTATCACAACTTTCTTCCCCCCAGATTTGCTTACCAAAGTAATCTGTACATTTTAAGTTTCCCACAGTGATATACTTTTCCAGTTTTTAAAACAACACAAACATTTTCCTTGGCTAGCTGCCTGGTGCAAAGAATAAAAGTTATCAGTGCAGCTAAATGACTTTAAAATACAAGGTATTCTCTCTGAGGAGAAGCAGAGAATGTAAAAGTGATCTGTGCAGGCGTGATCCTATTCACAGGAGGCCAGGAAAAACAAACCGGGGCAGCTGACTATCTCTTTGACAGCTAAGTGATTTCTTTCTTCAGCTGTCCACCATCTCAATACGACGCTCACGTGGTTCACCAATATTTGTTTATGTCCTCTTGCGCATGGGCTGCAATGGCACGGCATTTAAGGTGTGTCCAGAGATGTTTCTAGGGAAGGGTTGTGTCTGGACGTGCAACTCATGATGGGGCAGACGTATTTTGCCATGCATGTTGGCAGTCCAGTCATATGCATGCTTAAGGTAAAGGACCGCTGACCATTAGGTCCAGTCGTGATCGACTCTGGGGTTGTGGCGCTCATCTCGCTTTATTGGCCAAGGGAGCTTCCGGTCATGTGAGCTGGTCAAGGGAGCTGGTCATGTGGCCAGCAGGACTAAGCTGCTTCTGGCTAACCAGAGCAGCGCACGGAAACACCGTTTACCTTCCCGCCGGAGTGGTACCTATTTATCTGCTTGCACTTTGACGTGCTTTCAAACTGCTAGGTTGGCAGGAGCAGGGACCAAGCAATGGGAGCTCACCCCGTCGCGGGGATTTGAACCGCCAACCTTCTGATCAGCAAGTCCTAGGCTCTGTGGTTTAACCCACAGCACCACCCACGTCCCATATGCATGCTTACTCAGGAGTAATTACCAACAAGTGCAATGGGGTTTACTCCCAAGCAAATGCATGTAGCATCGTTGTCATACACTGCAATTTCATGCATATTTGTTCAGAAGTAAGTCTGGGAGGATTCATACTCAGGTTCTCCTGGCAGGCTTCCCATAGGCATCTGATGCATAGAATCGTAGAATTGTAGAAGTGGAAGGGACCACGAGGGTCATCTACTCCAACCCCTTCAATGCAGGAAACTTTTGCCCAGTGTGGGGCTTGAACCCACGGTCCTGAAATTAAAAGTCTCATGCTCTACCAATTGGCCACTATGAGAACAGGATGCTAATGGACCTTTGACCTTACTCAGTAAGGCTCTTCTTGTGTCCTTCTGCTGTTGTTGGTGGTGATGATTTGCTTTGCAGGATGTCTCAGGTTCAGTCCCCATTATCTCCAGGTACAACAGGGAGAGATCCCTACTTGAAGCCTGGACAGTCACAGCCAGTCAGTGTATACAAGACTGTTACAGAACCTGGGTGCCTCTCCCTCTCTCTCTGTCGAGCGGAGGCAAAAGCACATGGGGTTCCAGGCACTCATTCAGGGTCTGTGGTCCTTTGGAGAACTGAGACGTGGTGGAGAGTGTCATAGCTTTTAGAAACATGGTTTATTTCTTAAGAAATATGGTTTATAGGTGTACTTACACCTTCGGTCTGCATGGAGGGAGTCCAGATCTTACAAACGGTCATTTCAAGAGGGGCTTGTCACCCACAGCAGGGCAGCCCTGGGGTCCAAGGCATCTCTCCCAGGCAGCTTGCGGCCAGCCTGCCCAAGATGGACCCCAGTCTTCTGCCTTCTTCTTCCCAGAGCCCCTTGCTCAAAAACACACACCCCTTCACCTTGTGAATGCCTGTCTGGCCAGGTCAAAGGATTCCCCTCAGATGGTCCATCAATACCTTTTGTCATGTTAATACCTCTATCTATCCCAGGTGAGGAAAAGGAAACGTAGCCTGTTCTTTTCCACTGGCTGCAATCTTCCCTTCAATACTCCAAATAATCAAAATCCTATCATTTATTAATTTACAGTCATACCTCATGTTACGTTTGCTTCATGTTACGTTCTTTCAGGTTACGTCCCACAGCGACCCGGAAGTACCGGAAAGGGTTACTTCCGAATTTCGCCACTTGCACTTGCGCAGAAGTGCTATATCGTGCTCCGTGCATGCGCACAAGCGCCAAATCGCACCGCGCACTTGCACAGATACGGCGCTTGAGGTTGCACTCTTTTCTTGTTGCGAACGGGCCTCCGGAACGGATCACATTCGCAAACAGAGGTACAGTGGTGCCTCGCAAGACGAAATTAATTCGTTCTGCGAGTTTTTTCGTTCTGCGAGTTTTTTTGTCTTGTGAAGCACCGTTTCCCATAGGAATGCATTGACGGTTTTAAGAAAAAGGCGCAAGACGTTTACGTCTTGCGAAGCAAGCCCATAGGGAAATTCGTCTTGCGAAGCAACTAAAAAAAAAAAACCTCTTTCGTCTTGCGAGTTTTTTGTCTTGCGAGGCATTCGTCTTGCGAGGTACCACTGTACCACTGTATAGGGTTTAGGGCTAGATATACTCATGGCCTGACAGTATAAGGTAAGCTTCCTGGGTCCCTATGCCACCTGCTCCTCTATTCTTTCTTACTGTATTTGAGTAAGAATTGCATGCAGATGAAGGGGATGGAAAGTTTGAAGGACCCTGGGTGAGAGACAGGGAAGGGGAGACCTCCCGATGTGAGAGGCTGGGTTGCCATATCTTTTTCTGTATGGGACAAAAGTTAAGATACACTTGTGAGAGAGGATCTTGCATTCTTCTTTCTCTTTTTCTCTTCTCTTTGTTTCTCTCTTTTTGTTATTCTCTGTGCAGATCTGCTTGTATTTTTTCTTCAGAAGTTTGGCTTCCTGTTCAAAGCCGGGTTCCATGCGCATGGAATAAGGCTGCAGCGGGATCTGTTCCTTTAATGGCCAGGAGCCTATCAGTTTGAGAAAGGATGTTTAAGCACATTTGCCCCCCCTTCATTATTAGCACAGGCTGTGGAAAGGAGGGGGGGGGGGACGGCGGCAGGGAGAAGCCATAAAGTTCCGAGCTCTGTCGTGCTGAATTCCTTGGCAGCTTCCAAAAGGCGCCTGGGAACTGAGGCGAAAGCTTCCAATATCAGATAATGACTGATATACAGCATGTGTGTCACTCACGGTGTTTGAAAGTGAATAGCTATAAAAATGGGTTTACTAGACAGTAAATAACTTCTCAAATAGGCGACGCAGGCCTTTTCTGTTTCTTCCTTCTCCCTCCCCCTCCCCTTTAAAAAGAAAACATTATTCTTTTTTGCACACCAATGGAAAACAGAACACATCAGGGACCGGAGTTTGTATTGGGTGAACACAGCGTTCCTACGACTGCCAGCTTCAGCTTTGACAGGAGTTTCTGTGCCTTTAAAGAAAGCTAGAGCTGCAACCCTGAGCCATAGCTGTCAACTTACAGATCTGAAAATAAGGGACCAGCAGCCAAAATAAGGAACCTGCAGCCTCACCTGTTCCAGGCACTCCAGTCTTCCTGTCCTCCTGCAGTCTGGTCAAACTCATGCTGGTAGCTTCGAGAACACTGTCCAACCAACTTTGTAACCAGCGGTTCAACTGAATAGAATCTGAATCACATGCACCACAAGGCCTATCCAGCCTCAACTTAAGATGGCTCCCCGGCCTGGCTTTGCACTGCAAAGTTTACAGCAGAACGTGCAACAAAATGGCGTCCAGCATTCAAAAAAACCCTCAGCTTGCCTTAACTAGCCACACACAAGGCATGCAAGCTCCACCCCCCCCGTCGTTCTTAGACTTCTTATTGGGTGGGCAACACAGCCAAGCAACACAGTTGGAGCCTCCCTCCTCCCTGGCCAGCAGGGAGGGAGGGAGAGGCGCTACTTCCTCTGAAATATAAGGGACATCATTTAAGGGACATTTAAGGGACATCCATCAATAAGGGACAGCAGCAGGACATGGCGCTGGAATAAGGGACTGTCCCTTCAAATAAGGGACACTTGCCAGCTATGCCCTGAGCACACACCATGGCAAATAAACCCACGTACCTAAGCACGACTTGGGTTTAAAGAACATTTCTGGGAAGGCCGAGAGCTACGCGAGTGTGTGAGAGTTGCCTCTGAAGTTTATCACATTAAATTGTTAAAAGAACTTCCTAAACACAATTTTATTTTCTCTTTATTATAATGTTAGCTACTTCAAGAGATCGGCTTAGGGCTAGCAGGGTTGGTAAGAGGGATAGTAATGCAATAATAAAGAAACTATAGAAGCACAATCCGTTCTAGTTTTCTTTACTGCACACCCTGGGGAATATTCATATTGCAATAGACTGCAACAAAATGCACTTAAAGTGAGATAGAGCCTGCCTGCTTCTTTTTCCCACCCTCGGAGTCTTTGTGTGTGTGTGTTTGATATAACACATCATTATTTCTTTTCTGGTTTGCAAGATATTTAATTTCTTCCATTTTACTTCCAGCATTTACAGGCCCCTCACCAACAAAAAAGCGGTCAGGACTGCTTTCGAACACAAAATAAAACAAGTCAAAAATTCAACAGCAATAAAAACCAGCAAAATTTGACATAGCTAGAATTCAGAAAGCAGACAAGAAAAAAATTTGGAGTAAAACAGGTTAAATGGCATAGAAAACAGATTTGTAAAGGTGCTGGAAAATAAAATTAAAAAGTTTCCCTGCTAAATGAAGTTGTTATAGGAATTATAAGGTCTCAAATGTAGAATGAATGTTGATAATTGCACAAGGTAAACACACATAAGGTAAAGGTAAAGGTACCCCTGCCCGTACGGGCCAGTCTTGACAGACTCTAGGGTTGTGCGCCCATCTCACTCAAAGAGGCCAAGGGCCAGCGCTGTCCGAAGACACTTCCGGGTCACGTGGCCAGCGTGACATCGCTGCTCTGGCGAGCCAGAGCCGCACACGGAAACGCCGTTTACCTTCCCGCTAGTAAGCGGTCCCTATTTATCTACTTGCACCCGGGAGTGCTTTCGAACTGCTAGGTTGGCAGGCACTGGGACCGAGCGACGGGAGCGCACCACGCTGCGGGGATTCGAACCGCCGACCTTTCGATCGGCAAGCCCTAGGCGCTGAGGCTTTAACCCACAGCGCCACCCGCGTCCCTAAACACACATACCTAAGTATATAAACCACATGTCTAAAATATTACAGGAAAGCAACCCAAAAGCCATCTTGGCTCTCCTAGAGACTCTCAATATTTCCTCTGCCTCCTTAATCCCCCTTGCATGAGAACATGTAGGCAGATAGCAATCAGGGAAAGATCCTGAAAGGATTCCCCTCCTATATCTATGAATCTCCTTTGTATTAATTGTCATTGTTTGCCCCGATGCTCTTCGTTGAGGGATGTCTTATGGCTATCCTGATTGTCTTACCCAATGCTAATGTTTTGTGCAAACTGTATCAGGAACTAGGTAAAACTTGCTAAATTCTCAGGAATATCACACCTTGGCCTGCCTGAGCCACAGTAACCCTACCTTATGTGTGACGTAATTTCTAACCGTTTGTAGAGGGGATGCAGTGGCGGAGGAAGAGGAGTGAGGGGGGAACGCACTGCCCCTGGCAGCGCGATCCTGGCAGGGTGCCATCGCGGCTGCCCCCCCCCCGCCCACGCTGGGCACCCAGCCCCCAGGACGCGCGCCAGCCCTGCCCCCGCCTGCTCTCCGCCCCCCAGTGCCGGAGCATGAAGCTCCACCACTGAGGGCATATCCTTCTTCTCCATGCCAAAATGAAAACCCTTAAAAAGAGATCTTTCTTCTTGGTTCTGGGTTTCTCTTGCCTCCTTGCTAGGAGGGGAGGGAACTCTGTTGCAACAGAAAAATAAAGTTCCGCCTCGCTTTTGCTGCATCCTTTCTCCATCCATTCATCTCTGATCGATCATGGACTTAGCGGACTCAGTCCTTTGGGGGGGTTGGGCATCAAAAGCCAACCACCCCTATTTTTCTATATTGAAGTGAAGCAGGTAACTGTGCTACAGAGTTCTCCAAACTTGAGAACTCCCCACTTTCTTGAATGTTTTTAAAAAAGAGATGGGAAGACACAGAGAGACAGTGTGGTGTAGTGGTTAAGAGCGGTAGTCTCGTAATCTGGGGAACCGGGTTCGCTTCCCCGCTCCTCCACATGCAGCTGCTGGGTGACCTTGGGCCAGTCACACTTCTTTGAAGTCTCTCAGCCCCACTCACCTTACAGAGTGTTTGTTGTGGGGGAGGAAGGGAAAGGAGAATGTTAGCCGCTTTGAGACTCCTTCAGGTAGTGATAAAGCGGGATATCAAATCCAAACTCTTTTTCTTGTCTTCTTAAACTTTGGGTTCTGGGCTGAATGAATGCCTAAAATGCATGGATGGGGAACCTTTAGCCCGCCAGATGTTGCTGAACTGCAACGCCCGTCTGCCTCAGCACACATGGCCAATGGCCTGGTGTTGAAAGAATCTCAGCAACATTTGGAGGGCCAAAGCTTCCCTCCACCTGCTGTAAAACGAAAGGTGAGTTTCTACCATGTCCAATGGCCCCGCCAGCCCCTTCTGTCTCAGGCTACATACCTAATGTTTACCTTGCATATAAAAACCATCACAACCTGATAGCCTGGCAGGATATAAATCTGAATTTCAGAAAGATTAATTCAATTTGGTGCTCATCTAAAATTTCCTTCCTTCCAGGGAACAGTTCTTTTTATTATATTTTTTTAAATGGTCTCATGCGTGTGTTTTCAAATGCAGTAAATATTCTTGTTCTGAGCTCTTTGCCTTTCTTAGACTCTGACATAAGGAGGCTATAAATTATTTCCTTCTATAAAAGGCAGGGAGGTAAATCCTCAGCAGAATGTGCAGAGAATTAGCCACTTAACTCCCATTAGCATTAATAAGAACGGAATATTTATTTACTCCACAGCACATAAATCACAACCTTGTAACTTCTATAATTTCTTAACTATAATGTTTCCATTGTTCCCCTGGCTCCTGGTTATCCACCTCAAATATTTACCGGAGGTGTTGGCTTCAAAGAAGTGGGGTGACCTCGCTGAGACTTTGCTCTTTCCTGTCATCATAGCAGCTGTAAAACGCCAGGCTGATTGTACCGGGGTGGTGAAGTCATTGGAGATTCTGGGACTGTGAACACATTGTCAGCTTAAAAACGCAGCCGGGTCGTTCTTTTTCTCAATTGAGATCGAAGGTGGAAATGCATCAGAATGCAGTATTTCATAAGAAACGACAGGATAGATATGGATTGTTGCTCACACCTCCACACCGGACCTAGTTAAACTATGAAAGTCGCTCCCATGGGAAGCAGCAATGGCCACCAACTTGGATGATTGAATGGCCACCAACTTGAAAGATGATTAGACAAATCCATGGAGGACAACACTATAAAAGCCTACTAGCTATGATGAACATGTCCTACCTCCAGGGATGCCCTGCTACCACACCCGTGATGGGGAGCAGTGGTCTAAACCACTGAGGCTCTTGGACTTGCCAATCAGAAGGTCAGTGGTTCGAATCCACATGATGGGGTGAGCTCCCATTGCTCTGTCCCAGCTCCTGCCAACCTACCAGTTAGAAAGCACACCAGTGCAAGTAAATAAATAGATACCTCTCCAGCGGGAAGGTAAACGGTGTTTCCGTGCACTCTGGCTTCTGTCACAGTGTCCCATTGTGCCAGAAGCGGTTTTATCATGCTGGCCACACGACCTGGAAAGCTGTCTGTGGACAAACACTGGCTCCCTCAGCCTGAAGCAAGATGAGCGCCGCAACCCCATAGTTGCCTTTGACTGGACTTAACTGTCCAGGAATCCTTTAGCTTACCTAGTGGCCCACGTGGTCCAGAATCCTGTTCTCATAGTGGCCAACCGGGGGTCCTTTACCTTTTTTAGGGGCGCAAAATCTGTAGGGGTAGCAAGGGGAGATCTTGAGTTGCCAAGCAAACTGGAGTGGGTACGATCGCTAACACAGCCACAGCTCTGCTTGAGCATGCTTCCTTAGAGATGGGCCTCATCCGCTCTATTAGAAAACATTAAAAAAAACTCGCCTTGAACTGAATCATTTCCAGTATCTTTCTAGGCTCATGTATTATCTACATGCCCTGGCGGTGGCTTCCTGGCAGAGGTCATCTAAAATGCTGTTCAGTGGGAATGACAGGAACTAAAGTGGCCGTAGGTCAGGGTAGGAAACCGGATTCTGCTGATGGGCCCTGCTGGGGCCCTGCACCTGTCAATCACCTGACATCACAGTGATGCCAGATGACCTGCTTTCCTTTGCCCATGCTGGTCCTTGCAAAGCTCTGAAGGTGGTGTTGGCTGATTGATACTGTCGGCAAACTCTGCTTTCAGGCCAGCTGTATCTTTACCTGCCCCATAGTTGAAATGTGGGCGTGGCTTGGTCAAAATGGCCTCACAGGCTAAGTGGGGAGGCCTGGTGTGAATGATTAAGCTAAGGGATGGAGGTTCCTCGCTGCTGCCATTCACTTGAATGGCTCTCCAGTCCAAGTCTGGTTTAACGACAATGAACCATCAGAAGGGTTCATCAGGAGGAGCCTTTTGAAATTGCCCCATCAACAGTTAGTACCTGGGCACCAGACTGAGCAGATACCCAGTGGCCAACTGGTCACAGTCTTCCCCACTATGGTGAGATGGATCACAATGCTGTATAAATTATCAATCTTTTTTGTGTGTCTATGCATATAAATTAGCATATATAATATCCCCTTGGCCCTTCCAATAATAATAATAATAATAATAATAATAATAATAATAATAATACTGTTCTTTCTGTGATGTACAAGTGGCCACAGGAGACTAGATCCAGGACTTTCTGCTTGCCAAATCTAAGCTAGGGCCTCTATGGACATATATGAAGCTTCTTTGTTCTGAGGTAGATCAATGACCCTCTCTTAGATTAGATTAGATTAGATTAGATTAGAAATTTATTTGTCATTGTCCGTATATACACAGTATACACAACAACGAAAATCAAGCACCCACCCAAAGACCGGGTTCACATACACATTTGCACGTACCTCCAACACTCTCATCTATTCAGACATAATCTATAAAACATACATAATCCAGAATATAACATGACCTATTAAAGGCATAACATAACCTAAACCCTATCTCATTCCTTCCTACTCCCTGCTTGCTATTTCTTACAACTGGCCCTGAGATCATTATTTAGTGCAATCAGAGCTCTTGGATAGAAACTATTCAGAAGGCGTGTGGTTCGTGTTTTCATTGTCCTATATCTTCTGCCCGAAGGCAACAGTTCAAAGAAGTTGTGAGCAGGATGGGTGGGATCTCTCAGGATATTGTGTGACTTCTTCAAAGTGCGAGACGTGAAGATCTCATCCAGGGTTGGTAGCTGGAGCCCAATAACATTCTGGGCAATTTTAGTTATTCTCAGTAAAGCTTTTTTATCCGTTTCAGAGCTGCTTCCATACCACGATAATATACTATAGGTTAAGACACTCTCAATGGTACTGTGATAATAGGACAGGAGTAGGTGCTGAGATAGATTCAGTCCCCTGAGCATTCTCAGGAAATACAACCTCCCCTGCACCTTCCTCACAACCATGTTAATATTTGCAGTCCATGAGAGGTCCTCAGAGATATAAATGCCCAGGTATTTAAAACTACCAACCCTCTCCACCTCCTCGCCATTTATGTGCAATGGTAAAATTACACTTTTCTTTCTCCTAAAATCAACTATGAGTTCTTTGGTTTTTTTGGTGTTAAGCATAAGATTGTTTTCTTTACACCATTGAATTAACCCCTGTACTTCTTTCCTATAAGCAGTCTCATCGTTCTCACTAATGAGCCCCACCACTGTTGTATCATCCACAAATTTGATGATTGTGTTGGACTTATACAGTGGGGTGCAATCAGATGTGTACAGGGAATAGAGAAAGGGACTTAGCACACATCCCTGAGGAGCTCCTGTGCCTAATACCAGAGTAGAAGAATAGTAAGGTCCCATTCTCACTGTCTGCGGCCTGTCAGTCAGGAAATTCCTTACCCACAGACAGATCTTCTGATGTATACCCAAATTGATCATTTTAAGAAATAACCTGTCTGGCAAAATTGTATTGAAGGCAGAACTGTAGTCCACAAACAACAGCCTTGCGTAGGTTCCCTGTCGTTCTAAATGACTCAGTACAGTATGGACAACGATGGAAATAGCATCATCAGTAGATCTATTTCTTCTGTATGCAAACTGGAACGGGTCTAGGGTGGATGGAAGACCAGCCTTAATATGATCTAGCACCAATCTCTCGAAACATTTCATAACGACAGATGTTAGGGCTATTGGTCTATAGTCATTGAGAGATACCACCACTGACTGCTTGGGGACTGGCACTATAATCGATGTCTTCAGGCAGGTAGGGACAGAACCCTGTGACAGGGATAGATTAAAAATGTCCGTAAATACACCAGCTAATTCTGCAGCGCAGTCCCTAATTACCCGTCCCGTGATTCCATCCGGTCCAGCTGCCTTCCTAATGTTAATGCTCCGAAAGGCACGCTGTACGTCAGAGGTCTGTAGTAAAAATGGTTGTCTATCATTAGTAGCTTCTGATGATGTGCTGGTAGCCAATGCTGTAGTGACAGTAGTTCCAGTTCCCACCTCCAAGCGACTAAAAAATTGATTCAGTTGATCAGCTAAGTGCGCACTGCTGCTAGCCAGTTCGTTTTTAATATTTTGCCCTGTAATCTGTCGCAGGCCTTGCCATACTCGACGAGGGTCGGAGCTCTCAAAATGTTTTTCGATCCTTCGGCAGTACATGGCTTTGGCATTCTTAATGCCCTTTTTCAATTTGGCTCTGGCTTCTCTGTACTTCTCTGTACTCTTCTGTTTTGAGCAAAGACCTCAGGAGTACTGAGGTCAGAAAAGGCTGAAATAGTACCTTGGACAGCTCCAGGCAAGACTCAGGCTGGAGCCTTGGTAAGAGCAGAGCTCAGATGTTGCTCCAGCAGCAGTTGTCCTCAGGCTGAGCCTTAAATAGGAGCTGCGACTCTATTGCAGTTGCTAGTTCTAGGAAATGCAGGGAGGGGATTGTGATGCTGTGTTTGCTCTTCCCTTGGGCATGTGGTTGACTTCTGCGAGAACAGGATATTAGTCTTCTTGTGTTCTTTAAATATCAAAACCAGCACTTTGAATAGAGCCCAGAAATATGGCTGCCACACACCCGGATTTTCCTGGACATTACCGGGATTTCAAAGGCGGAATTGACAGCTCAACAACTTCCAGGATGTCCTGGTTTTTACTTTTTGAAATATGGCAAACCTACCAGAAACAATTTGGCAAACAGTGAAGTTGGGCAAGAACAGGTTTTATATGTTCATGCCATCTTGCTCCAGTTAACAATCTAGTTGCTCCTTGCGGCACTAGACAGTAGTTTCCAAACTCTCTTCAAAGGCAGCCCCATGCGCAGCACACTGAAGCAATCTATCCATTAAGTAATGTCTACTTGTTTTTAAAATCTGTTGATATTCTCTGTATTTTAGGTACGCATGGACAAACATAAACACAATATTATGCGGCTTGTAAAATTCCTTACATAAATAAAACATGCTGAATCTGGTGAGGCCTACTGTGGAACTGTTAAATACAGAAGCTTGGGCTGTTGCACTTTTAACCCAATTCTTTTGTGCTCCTACCTTCAAGTGGCTTCAAGTTTCCCTGTTTATCTTTGCCAATAAATCAACTGTTCCTTTGCTACAAGTCAGTGTGTTTGCAGGAACCCACCAGGGGTTAGTACAGAGGCAGCTACTCAGGCCAGCAGTGCCTGCCTCCCATCACAAGTATACTTGCACACTACTGCTTTTCAAACTCATCTCAACATTTTTATAAAAGAGAAGCAATTAGCAATAAGAATAACACAGGCAGCGAACTTAGTTCCCCCCTCCACCATGTGTTTTAATGATTGATAGTTCATTTTATAATTAATGAAAAATCCTATAATGTCTATTTGGATTGTCATATTATGCTTCAAAATGAATTAGCATTGTAATGATGCGTATTTTTGCTCTTGTGTAATGCTTGTGGGGAAGTGGTGTACAAATTGAAATAATAAAGTAAAGCATTTATTTCATATTTGTTTATATTTATGTTTGTAGACAATCTCTCTCTGTGTGTCTAGCACATCTTATCCCCAAAGACTTGCAAATTCAACAGACGATTGTCTAACTGAACTGCTAAAGAATCATTCCGGTTTATCAGTCTTTACTATACATAATATGATCCAATATTTATCTACATCTTACGTACTTTAGGTGGCATCTTAAACTATTAATCAGAGCAGCATGAATTGAAACTTCAGCAGCAAAAATATCAACTGGCATAAGAACTCAGGGGTCTGCTTAAACCTGGCAGGAAGTAATTCCCAAGTACAGTGGTGCCTCACAAGACGAAATTAATTCGTTCTGCGAGTTTTTTCATCTTGCGAATTTTTTCGTCTTGCGAAAATACCACTGTGTATTGACGGTTTCCCATAGGAATGCATTGGTGGTTTTTAAAAAAAGGCGCCAGATGTTTTTGTCTTGTGAAGCAAGCCCATAGGGAAATCCGTCTTGCGAAGCAACTCAGAAAACGAAAAACTCTTTCGTTCTGCGAGTTTTTCGTCTTGCGAGGCATTCTTCTTGCGAGGTACCACTGTATGAAATACATGTGCAAAATACCTTTCATGAATGACACATGCGATGAATGACGCTGCTAAATAAATGCTAGTGGCAACGAAGGTAGGATTGGGTCTCAGTGAACATTTATATTGGGGAGGTATTTGTACACAGGGGACGCGGGTGGCGCTGTGGGTAAAAGCCTCAGCGCCTAGGGCTTGCCGATCGAAAGGTCGGCGGTTCGAAACCCCGCGGCGGTGTGCGCTCCCGTTGTTCGGTCCCAGCACCTGCCAACCTAGCAGTTCGAAAGCACTCCCGGGTGCAAGTAGATAAATAGGGACCGCTTACTAGCGGGAAGGTAAACAGTGTTTCCGTGTGCGGCTCTGGCTCGCCAGAGCAGCGATGTCACGCTGGCCAAGTGACCCGGAAGTGTCTCCGGACAGCGCTGGCCCCCGGCCTCTTGAGATGGGTGCACAACCTTAGAGTCTGTCAAGACTGGCCCGTACGGGCAGGGGTACCTTTACCTTTATTTGTACACAAGTGCAATATCCCTAGGTGGTGCTATTACAGGTGTATTTTGTGAACTGAGGAGGGATCAGTAAACTCAACCAAACTCAAAGCATTAAAGGTAAGGTTAAAGGTGCATATAGCTTCCCTGAATGATGGTGTCTGGGGACAGGGGACATTTGCAGGGGACAGGGGACAGGGGACATCTGACGGGAATAGGGCATGTCCTATTCACTGCCTATCATTTGCCTTAAAATTCATATGTGGGACAGAAATAATATGTAATACAGTATTGTAGAATTATTATTTTTGCTCAACTATTTGTGTGTGTGCGGAAAGCCTGCATGCCTTTGGAACACGGTCCTTGCCTTTCAAACATGTCAGGGAACTTTTGTTCAAGGTCCATCTACGAATGCAATAAAGCCACCACCAGCATCATCAACATCCTGAAATCAGCAGAAGGAAACTCAATTTGGATTTGTGCTCAGGTCCTGTTTGCAGGCTTCCGATAGGCATCTGCTTGGTCACTGTTGTTAAGTATAGTAATTTAATTCACTGAAATTGTAAAATACTTGCATGCGTTGCTATGTGTTTAAATTTGATTAGCTGGTGACTAGATTCTAGAGCATTCTCTAGTAGTTCTAATGTGATTGGCTAATGTTGGTCACATGGGAGGTGAAGGAGAGACTCCATTGTATGCAAAGCAAGATGATGGCTGTGTTTCAGGATCCACTGTGAACACTGTTAAGTTGAATCGACTGTTGGAGTGCTTCTTCTCTGCTTGGAAGAACGAGATCAAAGCTGCAGAAGAAGGTAAATGTGGACATCTCTCAAAGGAGCTGTAAGGCATGGCCTAACTGAGATGCAGAAGGCTAAGTGTCTAGTTCTGGGAGGAGAAGAAAATACAGTTGTTTGTAAGTTAGAAGAAGAGACTATAAGCCCATGCTTGGAGAAGAATCATAGAATCATAGAATCATAGAGTTGGAAGAGACCACAAGGGTCATCGAGTCCAACCCCCTGCCAAGCAGGAAACACCATCAGAGCACTCCTGACATATGGTTGTCAAGCCTCTGCTTAAAGACCTCCAAAGAAGGAGACTCCACCACACTCTTTGGCAGCAAATTCTGCTGTCGAACAGCTCTTACTGTCAGGAAGTTCTTCCTAATGTTTAGGTGGAATCTTCTTTCTTGTAGTTTGGATCCATTGGCTCCGTGTCCGCTTCTCTGGAGCAGCAGAAAACAACCTTTCTCCCTCCTCTATGTGACATCCTTTTATATATTTGAACATGGCTATCATATCCCCCCTTAACCTCCTCTTCTCCAGGCTAAACATGCCCAGCTCCCTTAGCCGTTCCTCATAAGGCATCGTTTCCAGGCCTTTGACCATTTTGGTTGCCCTCCTCTGGACACGTTCCAGTTTGTCAGTGTCCTTCTTGAACTGTGGTGCCCAGAACTGGACACAGTACTCCAGGTGAGGTCTGACCAGAGCAGAATACAGTGGCACTATAACTTCCCTTGATCTAGATGCTATACTCCTATTGATGCAGCCCAGAATTGCATTGGCTTTTTTAGCTGCCGCGTCACACTGTTGGCTCATGTCAAGTTTGTGGTCAACCAAGACTCCTAGATCCTTTTCACATGTACTGCTCTCAAGCCAGGTGTCACCCATCTTGTATTTGTGCCTCTCATTTTTTTTGCCCAAGTGCAATACTTTACATTTCTCCCTGTTAAAATTCATCTTGTTTGTTTTGGCCCAGCTCTCTAATCTGTCAAGGTCGTTTTGAAGTGTGATCCTGTCCTCTGGGGTGTTAGCCACCCCTCCCAGTTTGGTGTCATCTGCAAATTTGATCAGGATGCCCTTGAGTCCATCATCCAAGTCGTTGATAAAGATGTTGAATAAGACCGGGCCCAAGACAGAACCCTGTGGCACCCCACTAGTCACTCTTCTCCAGGATGAAGAATGTGACTGTAAATATTATGTTTTAATGCATCTACAGCCATAAGTTTCTGCAAGTACAGTGGTACCTCGGGTTAAGTACTTAATTCGTTCTGGAGGTCCGTTCTTAACCTGAAACTGTTCTTAACCTGAAGCACCACTTTAGCTAATCGGGGCTCCCGCTGCCGCCACGCCGCCGGAGCATGATTTCTGTGTTCTCATCCTGAAGCAAAGTTCTTAACCCGAGGTACTATTTCTGGGTTAGTGGAGTCTGTAACCTGAAGCGTATGTAACCTGAAGCATATGTAACCCGAGGTACCACTGTAAAGTTTTTGAACATTAAAGGATGGACATTGGTTTAATTTCCAAAGAAGAGTGTCAGTCATGTATATGGTTTGAGCTTCCTAGCTGCGTTTTCGCTATTCTAACTTCAACAATTGAGACAAAAGGATGCTAAACTAGATAGGCCATTTGGACGGATCGAAAAGGCGCTTCTTGTGGTCAGTTCCCAGCAAACCTTCACTCAGCAAGGCCTGTCCTTTTATGGAGTTGTTTCACAGTTTCCTCAAAATGCAGAGCTGAACGTCCCCACAGGCCATTCCGTTTGGCCAATATTTTGAGCTGCCTTTTTATTTCAAGTGTATTGAAAGTGTAGCTTTTATCGCAGTTGACCTTATTGCTAATGGCACCTGTCAGGTTCCTACAGAGACTGGAATGAGTCCCGTCTCCGAGTTTGTTTTCATAGCTCTAAAAACAGAGACAGGGATTCACCAGGAGGTCGTTACATAATATTCTGCCATTTGTTGCGGATCCTTTCCCCCTTTGTGAACAAAGAGGCTATTTTCAGTCGTTTCACACAAGGGTGCTGAAGTCATGTCTAGATTGGCACAATATGGGGCTAATTCATGCTATATCAATATATATATTGGGTAACTCACAGACAAAGCACACGGCATAACGGTAGTCACATTATGTTATTTTTATTGTGTCTATGGGCCACCTTTCTCTTCCAAGGAGCTCAAAGTGGCGTACATGGTTCTCCTCTTCCTCATTTTCTCAATCAATGGAGGAGGACTCCGTTGTCTCTCGAGACAGACAAACACCAACAACATTCTCCTCCACAAGATCTCATGCTCACTATCCTGTGACTGTAAGGCTATTTCATGAACATCTGTTCTTCAGATCAGCATTTGAGTACCCAATAATAACTGTAATGGTTCTAGGGGTTGCTCGTGCGTAAGTTGCCGCCACTCCTGGCTAGGTTACCTGGTTGAACCCTTTCTGTCTGGACAGCCTCAAGTTTCGTGGCTGCCTCAGTCGCTGGCAGAATCCGTCAGTGGGCATTTCTTGAACCTCTTCCAGCATAAAAGCTGTTTGACGCCCAGTCTTCTCCTACTCTCCCTGCGCGGAAGTCTTCTGCGCAGAGAGGGTGTGGGCAGCGGAGTACCCATACTCTCTCCGCTGGTCTCCGGCGAGGAGTCCTGGAGCCACCTCTCCGATTCCCCCATCTGCCCCCCTTCTCCACTGGTGTTACGCTGATTTCCTTACCCAGCGGATGGGCTGCCTCTCTCCCTACTGGGACCTCTCCGGCATCCCTCTGGAGCCTTCTCTCCGCCTCCAGCTCCGATGGCAGTTCCCTGACAATAACAGTTCAGATGCAACAGTATCTGACGGTTGTTCCCAATAATTGGCTATAGACATGAAGTAACAGCATATGACAGTACAGTGGCCGCTGGTGCCCATTGAGACTGGTAGGGCGGAAGGAAGGGAGCTTAACAGTAGGTGGCGCTAGAGCCAATGACAGGCGGAGACTACTTGTTCTGGTTTGGTCCCCATCCTCCTCCCTGCTGAGTTCTACAAGGGCAACACTAAGACTAAAAGGAGAAAGCTGACAAGTGGTGCTGCCGGCCCCTGGACTGGTTGTAAGTAAGCAGTCAGGCAGGTGGCGCCTGTTAAAGAGTAGACCAAGTTTGGTGAGGCAGTCAGCCATTTTCCCTAATAAATGAGCCTCCATGGTGGCGGTATCTGCTGCAAGACTTCTAATAAATTTCATCTGTGCTTCAGTAACTCATTTAAGCTTCAATCATAGTCACACTTATCGGGGACCTTCTGAGATCAGGCATCTATCTACAAGGTGTGACTGGAAAGTTCGGTGAATGGTCACAGAAATCGGACAGCAAGAACTATTTGAACATACATACCTTACAGGCAGGGATGCGGGTGGCGCTGTGGGTAAAAGCCTCAGCGCCTAGGGCTTGCCGATCGAAAGGTCGGCGGTTCGAATCCCCGTGGAGGGGTGCGCTCCCGTTGTTCGGTCCCGTTGCGCCTGCCAACCTAGCAGTTCGAAAGCACTCCCGGGTGCAAGTAGATAAATAGGGACCGCTTACTAGCGGGAAGGTAAACGGCGTTTCCGTGTGCGGCTCTGGCTTGCCAGAGCAGCGATGTCATGCTGGCCACGTGACCCGGAAGTGTCTTCGGACAGCGCTGGCCCTCGGCCTCTTTGAGTGAGATGGGCGCACAACCCTAGAGTCTGTCAAGACTGGCCCGTACGGGCAGGGGTACCTTTACCTTTACCTTTTTACCTTACAGGCCTCCAAAGTAGGCCCCCTCTGATACAATGCACAGTTGACAATGTTCATAGAACTGTTGTAAACTTCTGGAGAAGTCCTCTTTTTGTACTGCTTTCAGTTCCCTCATCGCAGCAGCTTGGACGTGTGAAATGTTGGAAAATCTGTGTCCTTTCAGTGCAGATTTCAGTTTTGGAAAAAGAAACAAATCTGTTGGGGCCAGATTGGGAGAATATGGAGGGTGGGACAACTCAGTAACCTTGGTAACAATTTCACGCAGGATATGCAATTCTTCCGCCATCATTCGGATGGACAAACGCTCATCCCGCATCCACAATTCACGAACTCTGTTGACATTTGCCGCTGTTCTGCTCGTCAATGGTCTGCCAGATTGAGGGTCATCTTCAATGGTTTGCGGCCCTTCACGGAAACGCTTAAACTACTCATACACTATCTTTTGAGTTACAGTTTCATCACCATACACAATTGTGAGCATTTTGTGGGTTTCTGATGCCGATTGTATGTTTGAATATTTCTTGCTGTCTGATTTCTGTTTCCATTTACAGAACTTTCTGGTCACACCTTGTATATAGGGTTGTGCTCTAGACCAATAAAAGCCATCAGTTTTAAACACTGTGGCCAAATCTCCAATTTCTAATATCTAAAGTTGATGTCAAAATCCAGATTTCAAAACTCACGAAATTTGCAAAATGTAACGGCTGCCTTGAATGAGCAATTGCATACAGAACAGTTATGCTAGCATCTTGCTGCTGCACGTTCAGGGCTCTGAACCTCAGCGAAGAAGAGTCTCTCATCCCTACAGAGAATTTAGCAGCGCATGCAATCTATTATGCATTTCACGGGTTCCCTATTAAGAGATTAGGGGAAATATATCTCAAAACTGTGAAATGAGAGCCTAATGATTTGTCAACGTCTGATGGCACCTTTCCACGGAGCTGGCAGGGCATTTTGCTGGAACCTCCTGTCACACTTACATGTTCAAAAGTAACTATTGGCAACCAGCTCCAGACTTGGGAGGCTGCTTCCAAACTCTGTAGGAAAAATCTCCCTAAGGCCACTTCATTTAAAATGAGCCTAAGCCTTTCTAAAGCATATAATTATGTTTCATCCTTGCGGTCTTATCTTGCATTAGCTTTAATTGCCCTTGAAACTTGGCAACATCTTCCTATCCATTTAAAGAAATTAAACACTTCAGGGTTTTGTTTTCATAGAACTTTTGATATTAAAGTGCCTTGGTTCACCCTCCTCCTCCTTGTGATCCACTTATGTTTTTTCTCCCTGCCCTTCCCAGAAAACACACATACAAAGACAGAATTAAACAGAGACAGAATTAACTTGGAGTAACCAGCAAGCCAGAATTCATTTAGGTGAATTTAGGAGGGGTCTGGTTAATTTATAAAACGGAAAGTGCTAAAACTTGGGTTATAGCCAACTAAGGCCCCACCTGAACTATAAATTTAAAGCATTATTATATTACATTAAATAGCCATGGCTTCCCCAAAGGATCTTGGGAACTGTAGTTTGTTAAGGGTGCTGAGAGTTGTTAGGCGATCCCTATTCCCCTCACAGAGCAACAATTTCCACCTTTTACTTGTGTAGGTGTAGTCATAGTTGTTATTCTTTATTCATCTTGCCAGTCACATGTTATCTGCAGTTCTTGTTGATGGATTAACACTTTTATTACTCCTATGTTTTATTCTGTGCTATGAATTTTAAACGTTTAAGTTGTTCTGTGCTTTAATATTTTGTAAGTCAGGTTGAGAAGTTTTGTAAACTGTGATGAACTATTGATAACAGCAGTGCTTTTTTTCTAAAAAAAATGTTTAGGGGTACTCTAATTTTCCTACTCATATTGAAATAATGGCCCTCAATGAGGCCACACTTAGATTCACAAAATGTTTAGGGTATGCATCCCCCTGTGTCCCCCCCCCCGAAAAAAAGCACTGGATAATACAGTGGTGCCCCGCAAGACGAATGCCTCGCAAGACGGAAAACCCGCTAGACGAAAGGGTTTTCCGTTTTGGAGGTGCTTCACAAAACGAATTTGCTATGGGCTTGCTTCGCAAGACGAAAATGTCTTGCGAGTTCCTGCAGGGCTCCCCCCCCCCCTTTTCCCCAAGCCGCTAAGCCGCTTAACAGCTGATCCGCTAAGCTGCTTATCAGCTGATCCGCTAAGCCCGCTAAGCCGCTAATAGCGCTAATCCGCTAAGCCGCTAATGGGCTTGCTTCGCAAGACGAAAAAAACCGCAAGACGAAGAGACTCGCGGAACGGATTCTTTTCGTCTTGCGAGGCACCACTGTAGTAATAATAATACATCTCACCCTGTAAAAAAAATGGCATTCTGCCAGCTCTTGAAGACACACCTGTTTAGACCAGCTTTCCCCTGATCTCCAGACTTGAACGTCCTGTTTTAATTGCTGTTTTACTTGTCATGTTGTTTTTCTCCATATGCCTGTTTTGCTGCACATTTTAACTGTGTGCATTTTAAAGTTTTGGTGGATTTGTTTTATTGTGGCTATATTTTTCATAGTCACAGTTTTGTACCTACTTAGAAGCCATTTTGGCAGTTATGGTGTATGTAAATTATTTTTAGTAATAGTAATAATTTATACTTTTTATTGTTAAGCATTTTTCACCTCTAAGGTCCAGCAGGTATTTGGGGATAGCGCAGGGCTTCCACTGCTGCTACTGACCATGCTCCATTGCAATGGAACATCCTTAGAAGTATTATGGGTACAAATAGGTGTGTGTTGGGCTAGATGACACTCAAGTCTCTTTGCGTGGACAGGCGGAGTCCCCAGATCCCGAGCGCCCCTCCCCCGTCATGTGGAATAACGACTCAAAACAACGTGCTATGGGATTAAATTGGCCACAACTTTATTAAATTTCAAATGTGGGTAGACCTTGGCTCAGGCATTGGGCGTTCTCCCTCCCCAGTCCCCAGCCGGGGACCTAGGGAGCATCAGGGTTATCCAGTGTTTGTGTGGGGGAATGGGCCGGCTCTGGAGAACATATGTTCAAGCAGAGATAGCCGCCCCCGTTACGCCGCTGCTGCAGGGGAGAGCAATGACGACCTTTCAGCGTACGGTCAAAGCCTCCCTTCAGAAACCCCTTTAACGGGGGAACCCTGGTATCACCGCCGCAAAGAGGAAGATGGACAAAAGGATTCCGCCTAAGGCCTGATACCGCCAAAGTTGTGACGTTTTGCTACGGGAAAGGTGAAACCTGCCAATGCAGGGAAATTCCTTTCCGGCCCTTTGACAGCGACCTTAACGTAGCAGCACCCGCATACCGGTGAAGAAAAGTTAACCTGCAAAACCTGTGAAGAAAAGTTAACCTGCAAAATAAGGCATTGACTGAGGGTGGGTAGGGTGGGAGAAGCTCTGGAGCCAAGTGAGGATTCCCAGGTAAGATCCTCCCTCTATTGTGTGGGCAGGTAATCCCTCCCCTACCTGGCCTGGTTCCCTTGGCAACGCTTCCCCCAGGTGGGATTGGTCAACTGACTGGGGTAGGCGGAGACCTCCAGGTATCCCACCTGAGGGAAGGCAAAGCCAAGCCTATGCTGATGGAGCCGCTCCAGATCCAGGGGCTGCGCGCATCCACGCAAAGGTCACCCCCCGTTTTAAGCGGGGAGTGGTCATTCATCTCTGCAGTTCTATTATACTGATACGCAAATGCTGCACTAATGATGCTTTTCTGCTGTAGGGATGCTCTGAGTCCCCTTTTACTTTTTAAAATTTTGTTGCATTTACTTTTTTGTGTGTGTAAGAAGGTCTGGTTTCTTCAAAGAAACAACGGACGAACTTTTCAATAAACCTACGAACAAGCAAACAAAAGAAATTAAACAAGCAGGTCAAAATGTCAAAATAATCCCTCTTGACCTCCTTCAGCCCCCTGGTCTTGACCCCTGTTTTATAATACCTGTGTTTTCACTGTCTTTCATGTTCAATTTTTTTTATAAATAAAGTTTTAGAATTATCATTCCATTATTGTTGTTAAAAGCTTAGATTTAAAAGCAACAACCCCAGAGCCTTAATAAGATCCACTTTAATGTATAAAGAGCAAGTTTCTAGTCCTTACATTTTATGAAATGCTTATGAAAACTTGTAGGCAGCCCCTGATGAAATGTCAGAAGCCAGAAAGAGAGTGATTTCAATATCATGTGTAGCTCCTTGTTCCTCCCCACCAGGATAAACTATACAAAAAACCAAAACAAAAAACTATACTATTTGCATAATTTGGCTTGGCGCAGAGTTGTGTGGGTGGTGGATGGGTGGGTTTCAAAGAAGAAGAAGCTTGGAATAAGCTCAACTGCTATTTTGTAAACTCATTGTGAAATTCCTGGTTTGATGCCAACACTGCAATGGATACTGTACAGAAGGGACATGGAGGCTGGCTAGGAGGCTTAAAATCTGAGCACAAGTTCATTTCATAAATCACAATAACTTCCAGAAACCAAGCACTAGGTGGAAGTGTCTCTAACCCATATTTGCCTTTTAGCTTTCGAGTTCCTCCTCTTCTCTGCCGTTCTCATGATATGCGGCTTATGTTTGCTTCATCCCACAGGCAAACTGATTTAAGACACAATCCTATCCCTGCTCACCCAGGAGTAAGCCTTGTTGGACTTCCTTCAGAGTAGACGTGCATAAGGTTTCCCTGAAATAGCTGGACAGACCAGTCCCCAGACTGCGATTCTGCCTCCCCCCACCCTGGGCCTATGAAGACGGCATGCCACTTCAGCAGATAAATGATGTGTGCTTATCACGACGTTCAATAAAACAGAAGATCATGAGCTGTGACAGCAGGATTAGATTGAGGGTGGAAACTTGGAGTTCATGGAGCGAATACTGTTAACGTATTGTGTGTGCATGCACTTAAAAAAATAATAATCTAAAAGCTTGTTTTTCAACCGTGGGGTACACTTAATCCAACTTGAAGCCTTGTATATTATGTGCATTGTGAAGTTAGGTTTTGTTGCTTCCATGCAAAAGCTTTCTCTGTCGGGAGGGTGGGGAGAATTCTTTATTGCACAAACAAATGCCTTTTTGATATGCAACAGATTGGATGGTTTTGTTGCAAAGTCCAAAAGTACTTTCCTTGGATGGGGAAGAGCCCCACCCCCTATCCAATAACTCCAAACGGTTAGGGTCAAAAAGTAAAATTCCTGACACCCGCAAAGTTTTTGAGCTTCTGGAGCTGTTTCCGCTGCTTTTTCCATCGTGTTGCCTTGCATCCGGGTTTTCCCTGATGTTTTGCCGATTCAGCAAAATCCCCCCCCCCATGCCATTTTTACACCTGAAAACCAGGACATGTCAGGAATTTTCCTGATGTATGGCAAGCCTACAAATGGTTCTTCTCTATACCCCCCTCCATTACACTCACTTAATAAGTACAGTGGTACCTCGCAAGACGAATGCCTCGGAAGACGAAAAATTCGCAAGACGAAAGAGTTTTTCGTTTTCTGAGTTGCTTCGCAAGACGGATTTCCCTATGGGCTTGCTTTGCAAGACGAAACGTCTTGCGCCTTTTTAAAAAAATCACCAATGCATTCCTATGGGAAACCGTCAATACACAGTGGTGCTTCGCAAGACGAAAAAACTCGCATAACGAAAAAACTTGCAGAACGAATTAATTTTGTCTTGTGAGGCACCACTGTATAATGCCTATTGGGATAGCAGCTGTTTCAGAGTTTGAGATTTGTTCCTAGGGTGGTGTAGTATTTAGACTATAAATATGAGGATTTATAGACCTGGGTTTCTGTCCCCTTGACGTTCACCCATGGAAGGTCAGTGGGTGACTTTGGGCAACTCATATTCTCTCAGGCTAACCTGCCTCACAGGGTTGTTGTGAGAATAAGATTGAGTTGGGACACACATACAAGATAACAACTCTGGATGGGAATTGATGACTCAGCAAGCTGTCTCTCTGTTAGCCAGAGAAAATATTGTTTGATCTCATCTATGTAATTCCCTCCTGCGAAGTAGCAGCATTATGCTCCCAAAGGGGTGCTGGGTCAAAGCCCCCGTGCAGCTGGTAGTAGGACCAGAAATTGCTTTCTAAAAACAATAGTAAAGGTAAATGACCCCTGACCATTAGGTCCAGTCGTGACCGACTCTGGGGTTGTGGCGCTCATCTCGCTTTATTGGCCGAGGGAGCTGGCGTACAGCTTCCAGGTCATGTGGCGAAGCCGCTTCTGGTGAACCAGAGCAGCGCATGGAAACACCGTTTACCTTCCCGCCGGAGCGGTACCTATTTATCTACTTGCACTTTGACGTGCTTTCGAACTGCTAGGTTGGCAGGAGCTGGGACCGAGCAACGGGAGCTCACCCCCTCGATACTCACTGGTAAATGCCAATGTTTGATCATCTGCATTGAGTTGGAGGGATTGGACCTTGAAGGACCTGATAAGGACCTTGTGTTTGATGGTTGACAGCCCATCAGCACATGCATGCTGCGGCATATCAAAGGAAACAGAATTTGCAGGTGTAGAGCACTTGGGCAGTCATTTTGTCAGTTGTAGGCAATGGCCTGTTAAG
Organism: Podarcis tiliguerta; assembly: GCF_965153285.1. Classification (NCBI taxonomy): domain Eukaryota; kingdom Metazoa; phylum Chordata; class Lepidosauria; order Squamata; family Lacertidae; genus Podarcis; species Podarcis tiliguerta. The sequence continues at coordinate 13,745,759 of NC_139539.1, forward strand.
GTGGAAAAAGGCTTTGATATGCAGAGGAATGCTGAACAGGCTTCAGTGTGCCATTGTCTTATGTCTGAACTCATTCTGGGTTTCCCCTAAACTCTCCAGGACAGATTTAGGGAGAGTGTGGTGGTGTCCGAGGGGAGGGGAAGGTCCTGGTGTGTGAGCAGACCTCATTCTGCACACACAACAACTTAGCTGAATCCAGCTGTAGACGCCAGAAAGTCACAACTCAGAGCAGCTTGGATTGCTTCTGTGTCTATGATTCACAGTAGCTTAATGGAGGGGAGAACTGAATAACTTTGGTTCAAACTCTTCAATCCTTGACCAAGATCCTGTTATCTTATTGTTTGGGCCAAGATCTTAGCACATCAGCTGGAGACATTGATTTTGTCTCATCCTTGCCCCAGATGTAGCTAAATCCTGCTACCGCTGCCTGGCATGCCAACTTTAGGGGGCTGACGTATCTTCGGCCCCCTCAATCTTTGTTGCAAAGAGCCCAGGCCCCCTCAACCTTGGGGACAACCTGGTGTCTCCCCCGCCCCACCCCCTTCCTAAAGGAATCACTCAGACCTCACACCTTTCCAGCAGAACAAATATAATCTAAACATGAGATCATAAAAAAATATTGGAAAACATTATACTGGAGCTGCTGGCATGGCTTACACTGGGATACCATGGAAGGGAGCTTGCATTTCACATCTCCCTTGGGTCACATAAAGGATTTCACTCCTAGTAACAGTTATAAACGTAGGCCTCACATTTTGCAGACTGCAGGTTATATGAGAAAACAGGGGGCTTTCCAGATACATTGCAGAAGATTATTCAAGCACCTTTAACAATACACACACGGGGAGATTTAGTAAAGGTAAAGGTACCCCTGCCCGTACGGGCCAGTCTTGACAGACTCTAGGGTTTTGCGCTCATCTCACTCTAGAGGCCGGGAGCCAGCGCTGTCCGGAGACACTTCCGGGTCACGTGGCCAGCGTGACAAGCTGCATCTGGCGAGCCAGCACAGCACACGGAACACTGTTTACCTTCCCGCTGGTAAGCAGTCCCTATTTATCTACTTGCACCCGGGGGTGCTTTCAAACTGCTAGGTTGGCAGGCGCTGGGACTGAGCAACGGGAGCGCACCCCGCTGCGGGGATTCGAACCGCCGACCATGCGATCGGCAAGTTCTAGGCGCTGAGGTTTTACCCACAGCACCACCCGCGTCCCACATGGGAAGATTTCCTGCAGCGCTATTCAGCTACGTTTGGATGTAACGCTAAATCGCGATTTAGCATTATGAGAACGAACCTCAGCGACCCTCAGGCTCACAAGCTCTTTTCTCGTCTGAGAAGTGGGTGGGATTTGGAAACTTGTGCTGTAGAATATTAACTGCAGTTTCTTGTGTTGCCGAAACCCTGAACCTGTAGATAAACTGGGGCTTGTTGAAACAAGCCATCTTTATAAACAATGGTTTGAAGCTGGCTTGCCTGAAGAAACCGTAGTTAGGAATAACCGCAGTTTGTCCTGTTGGAGACAGCAGGGCAAGCTGAGTAGTTTAATCTGAAATGGAAAGGGATACCTTCCAAATTCATGGAGGACAATACTATCAATGGCTACTAGCTCTTCAGCTGCACAAAGTCCCTTATCAAAGGCAGCATCCCTCTGAATTCCAGTCGCTGGAAAGAGCTATTGTGCTCAGGTCCAGCTTGTGAGCATCTAGATAGGCTTTTTTTGTCTTGACCCAGCAGGGCTCTTCCTAAACTCCTACTTGTGGCTGTGCCACAAGTCGGGAAGGGGGAACTGGGGGGCTAAAAATTACTTTACCCAGTGCAGAAATGACTTCAAAGCAATCCATTACAAGGAGTTGTTTCCAGTGCTGGTCATACTCATAGAGGAGACCCAATGAAATGTACAGATCTAAGTTAGCAATGCACATTAGTTTCCATGACTCACATCCTCCCCACCTGCTGGGTTTCTGCTTGTCAGAAGAATGGTAAACATAGAAAAGTCAAAAAAGAAAGAGTGGTGAAGATAGCAACAAAATCTGTTTCATTTCCTCACAGAGCTTTGCCTACAACATCCCTTTCTGTGCAGCTGCTAATGCCACACACACACACATGCATCATCAGGGGTGCCAACTTGGGCCCCAGATTATGGGTGCCCAGCAGTGTGCATGATGTAGCGGTGCCTGGGAGCCCTGAAAGTCATGTCAAGGGACCCACAAGGCCTCAGAGGCCACCTTGGAGACCTCAGGACATGGCTTCCAGTGCTTCGCGAAGACCTAGAAGTTGTGTCCCCAAACCCCGGAGGTGGTGTCTGGGGCCTCACGAGGTGGAGGAGGAGGTGGGGAGAAGAAGGTAAAGGACCCCTGACCATCAGGTCCAGTCGTGGCCGACTCTGGCGAGCCAGAGCCGCACACGGAAACGCCGTTTACCTTCCCGCTAGTAAGCGGTCCCTATTTATCTACTTGCACCCGAAAGTGCTTTCGAACTGCTAGGTTGGCAGGCGCTGGGACCGAGCAACGGGAGCGCACCCCGCCGTGGGGATTCGAACCGCCGACCTTTCAATCGGCAAGCCCTAGGCGCTGAGGCTTTAGCCCACAGCGCCACCCGCGTTATTAGACATTACTTGTTCTCAATTCACTAATGCACTGCACGGTGCATGTTTACTCGGATATGATTCCTACCGTCTTCAGACAGGTTTACTCACCCTCAGCAGAATTAGGATTGCTTATGCAATGGTTTACTGGAAGTTAATTCCAAGGGAGCATATATAGGCCTGGTCTGCAAGTCAGCTATCCAGTCCCGAATGTTGAGGGATGCTCTATTTTCCACTGCGTGTCTAGACAGGTGTGGGTCGGCCGCAGAAAACCATTGTAAAGTCTTCACTTCATACTTTGGGTTTTCCTCAGATTGCTGTTTGTCCAATTCAGTGGTAGAGAACAGGTTTTCACAGAATCCTAGAACTGCAGAGTTGGAAGGTACCTCAAGGGTCATCTAGTCCAACCCCCTGGAATGCAGGAATTTTTGTGGGGAAAGTGACAGGGGATCTGTGCCTTGAAACACAGCACAAAAGGAAGTCTGGATGAGCCCTAAGTGACTAAGCTGGAAGAGAATTTCCCCCAATTCCTTGACTCTGAAGTATACAGTGGTACCTCGGGTTACAGATGCTTCAGGTTACGCGTTTTCGGGTTGTGCACCGCACCAAACCCGAAAGTACTGGAACGGGTTACTTCTGGGTTTCGGCGCTCGCGCATGTGCAGAAGCACTAAATCACACTTTGCGCATAAGCGCCAACTTGCAACCCATGCATGCACAGACGCGGCGCTGCGGGTTGCGAACAATGCGGGTTGTGAACGTGCCTCCTGCACATATCACGTTCACAACCCGAGGTTCCACTGTATAGTAGTACCTTGGGTTAAGAACTTAGTTCATTCTGGAGGTCTATTCTTAACCTGAAACCGTTCTTAATCTGAGGTACCACTTTAGCTAATGGGGCTTCCCACACTTGCTGCCACACAATTTCTGTTCTCATCCTGAAGCAAAGTTCTTAACCCGAGGTACTACTTCCAGGTTAGTGGAGTCTGTAACCTGAAGCGTCCGTAACCTGAAGCGTCTGTAACCCGAGGTACTGCTGTATTTTCTCTGCATCATCATGTTTACAACAGTTTCAGAGTGTGGTAAAGTTAAGGCTGTCAGGTCTCATGATAACAACCGGGAAACAATTTTATTTCCTTAACTTTTTGCTCTCCCCCTCCCCCTCCCTGCAGCAGAGATGTCCTTAACATGTTCCTCACGTATGAGGAGAAAGAATTATTCCTTCACAAGTCTGCGCTTTCTCTTTGCACACAGTTGCTGGCTGGAGGAGTAAACTTTTGCATAGATGGCAAAACAGGAGAGGAAGACGGCACTCAAGTCGGATAAAATGCAAGCGTTGTCCTACGGTTTACAAATCCCCCCAGATTGCCCTAGCTCTGAGCTAGTGTGTTCAGTGGAGCTGGGGAAGTCCAGGATAATGTGGTGCCACTTATTTCACCGCAGGGACAAGGGTGCCATCTCCTGGGGCACAACTTTGCCATCTTCTGCTGGCCAAATAAATTGTGTGGTTTTTTCCCCCCTCAAAGAGAAACCTGCCAAGTAAGTTAACTAGAGGAAGAGGTAAGTTACACTAGGAGATAAATTTCCACTTCTAACTGGATAGCTCGGTTGGTAGATCACAAGGCACTAAATCTCAGGGTTGTGCGTTCGAGTTCCACGTTGGGCAAAAGATTCCTGCATAGCAGGGGGTTGGACTAGATGACCCTTATGGTCCCTTCCGACTCTGCAATTCCATGATTATATTTTACACTGAATAAAGTCACCTTGATGGCACAAAATAGTGGCTAAACCTTGGCTGTTCTCAACTGTCCACCTGGCTGGAAGAGTAGGAGGAGAGACCTGAGAGTAAAAATTGGTTTGTATTGAAATCATAATGTCTGCGTTGATCAAAAATCCTTTTTTGTTGTTGAAAGGGCATGGCTATGGGGTTGTCATGAAGAGTGCCTGCATGATTTGCCACTGTACCAGCGAGAGCCACCTGAAGTATGGATATTGTTACAGATTTGGGGGGAAGCCTCCCTAAACCCTAGAAATTAATATATGGGGGGGGGTGGAAGGTTGCCATGGTACCTGGGTGTGAGGTGACAGGTAAAGAGGGTTTTGAGAAGGGGTTTCTGGGTAGAAGAAAGGAAGAGAAAAGACTGGGATCCATCTTGGGCAGGATGGCTGAAGGCTGACTGGGAGAGATGCCTTGAATTCCAGGGCTGCACTGCTGCGCAGGACAAGCCCATCTTGAGAGGACCGTGCTGTAAGATCTGGACTTCCTCCTGTCTGGAATTCAACTCAATATTGATCCAGAGCAGAAGTCCAATGTATAGTTAGCAGAGTAAACACGTTGCAAGATTCCCCCCAAAATAGACCAGAGGCAATTGTATTTCATCCAGCAGAGCTTTACTGCTTCTAAAGGCAAATGAGCAAAATGGTCACAAATCCAATACAAACAGGATTGGCACTGTTCATAAGAAATCCAGTTGCAGCAGACTTAACTTAAACTTACAATAACTTATAATAAGTCTAAACCTTAACACTAAGCATACTATGTACAGAACACCACACCAGGAGGAAAAGAGATAGAAAGAGAAACTGAACCCAGGCTCCTTTTGGCCTTACTTTTATAGTCAGCATGACCTTGACAGAAGAGATAAAAGAAGCAGTTTAAACCAGCTGTACTCAGCTTCTCTGAAGGAATACAGTGGTGCCTCGCATGACGAAATTAATTCATTCTGCGAGTTTTTTCGTCTTGTGAATTTTTCGTCTTGCGAAGCACGGTTTCCCATAGGAAATGCATTGACGGTTTCCCATAGGAATGCATTGACGGTTTTAAGAAAAAGGCGCAAGACGTTTTCGTCTTGCGAAGCAAGCCCATAGGAAATTCGTCTTGTGAAGCAACTCAAAAAACAAAAAACTCTTTCGTCTTGCGAGTTTTTCGTCTTGTGAGGCATTCGTCTTGCGAGGTACCACTGTAACCCAAACATCATGAACCTTCTGCTTGTTTCTTTCACACAGAGAAGCTTCCGGAACCCTCTTGGACTAATTAGAATAGGGAAGATCTCTACACATCAGATCAATACTTTCTGCACCAAGAAATGCAAACTGACGCCTCCATGCAGACCAAAGGTGTGTAAATAGGTGAATAAACACTATTTCTTAAAGCTATGGCAGTCTCCACCATGTCTCAGTTCTCCAAAGGAACACAGACCCTGTGTGAGTGCCGGAAACCCCATGGACTTTTGCTACCCACTTGGCAGAGAGAGCAGGGGGCACCCAACTTTTGTAACAATATAAAGAACTCTTTGGTAAGAATGAGTCAGGCCAATGATTCACATGAGGCTGTGTACACATCATGCATTTAAAGCAACCCCCCCCCCCCAAAGAACCTTGGGAAATGTAGTTTTTTAAGGATGCTGAGAATTGTAGCTATGTGAGGAGTAAACTATAGATCCCAGTGTTCTTTGTGTGGGTAGAATGTACCTTTAAATGCATGGTGTGTAGACAACATAACTCAGTAGCATCAAACTTGACGGAAAGCAGATCTGGGAGCTTCAAGTCTGCATAGGTCAGTGTTTCTCAGACAGTGGGAAGCATCAGTGCGCCTCGGCCTCTTTCTGATAGGTCTCCGTACTCTTTCAGCTTCTGCCTTCTGGAAGAAGGTATAGGGTTATAAAGGCCAGGACTCGCCGCCTGAAAAACAGTTTCTACGCTAATGCAATTCTGGTTCTAAACGCAGAATAAGGGGTCTCTGTAGTATAGTGTTTTTTAAAATGGGGTTTTAGAGTTTTTTAGGGGTTTTTGAATGTTTTATGTAGTTTTATGTAGTTTTTATGTAGTTTTATGTAGTTTTGTGGTAGTTTTATGTAGTTTTTATGTAGTTTTATGTAGTTTTTGTGTAGTTTTATGTAGTTTTTCAATTTCATTGTTCCACAAGGGACAATGCCAATAAAGATATCGTATCGTATCGTATCATATCGTATCAAGGCTGCCTAATGCCTCCTCACTTGTCTGGCCTACCCTCTAGTCATGTCATAATGGCAGGTGCCATTAAAAATGAGATTTGAAAGAAACGCAAATACAAAACAGGTTCCAAAGCCTCCCTCTCTGTCATAATGAGAAGAAACAGGAAGAACAAGAAGACCACAGGGCAGCGACCACAGGGAATCCATTATTTTGTTTTTTAAAAAATCTTTCCACATTATTTTCGTTTGGGAAAGGGCCAGATTATAGAAGAACGACCTGTGGGGTGGGGCTAGAGTGAAAACGAAACGAAAGATTAATCAGAAACAGCTTGCAGATAATGAGGTTTGCCTCAAACATGACACCCACAATTTGGGCCGTTCACGCCATCTTTTAAAAAGAAGATATTACAAATCTATGTACAACTTCCATGCGCACACCATAAAGTTTGGTCTGCTGTGTAGTTTTGATTTCAGACTACATCATTTGTCTTTGTCCTCCTCCCTTTAGCAAAGGGTAGTGTGATCAATTTTTCATATTAAACAAACAAGCTGATGAACGATGGCTTTTGGCATTTCCTATCGGTGACCCCATTTGTTGCTTTTGTGGGAACAAAAGAAGTGCAGAGTTTCTTTTCGCGGAGACTAATGGTGGTGTAAACGCCAGAGATGAGACAAATGACGGGAGAGATCCTCTGAAGGCAGCACAGGGAATAGTTAATCCATGTAAAATTATACTTTCTCACCCACGGAATTCCGGACTGCAGGATACTGTCCTAAACGGATTCTATAGTCTCTGCTTCTAGCCCAAGCACATTCCCTGCGATTCATCACAAAACCCCTTCTCATGAAACTGAACTTTGCAAAGGATTGAGGACAAAAGTCTGGGACTGACACAGGTCTTATTTGTTTACTAATTGGATTGGATTTGTAATCCACTTGCTCCTCTAAAAAGTGGCTCACAATTTAGGGATGTAAGGAGGCAGCGGTTTCCATGCTGTCCTGTCTCTGGAGCAATCAGAGCTGTTTCTCTTTTACTACAGTTCGGCCTCTGCTTAAGCCTTGCCATCCACTATGGTCAAAACTACTATAATTAATCATGTGGTTAACTATGAAAATAAAGCTGGCGCATTTCAATGGAAGGCAAATGTCAAAAGCAATGCAGAAAATGCAATTTGTTTTAAAAAACTGAAACTAAAAATAGAGAAAACTTCTTGGATTCACTTGCCGGATTTCTGTTCTTGACCTCTGACAAACATGCAAAATGTGACAACTTCTGCTCCTGTTTCCATTTCGGATGGAGTTCTACAAGATCCTGACTCGCAAAATATTTAAAATGCAATCCAATTCCAAATACAAGATCATATAAAACCATTTAATATCATAGAACTGTAGAGTTGGAAAGGACCGCAATGCAATGTAGGAATCTGTTCCCCAACATGGGGCTCAAACCCTGAGATTCAGAATCCCATGTTCTACCATTTCATAATGATAAAAAGCCAAACAGCCAGCAAAAAAGTAAAGTAAAATGTACAGTGGTACATCTGGTTACGAACTTAATTCGTTCAGAGGTCTGTTCTTAAGCTGAAACTGTTCTTATCCTGAGGCGCGTTTCCGCTAATGGGGGTTCCCGCTGCACGCGCGCCTCTGGTGCACAATTACTGTTCGCATCCTGGGACAAAGTTTGCAACCAGGAGCAGCTACTTCCGGGTTAGCGGAGTTCGTAACCTGAAGCATTCGTAACCAGAAGCGTTCGTAACCAGAGGTACCACTGTAGTAACAGTGCAACTCAGCCAGACCCTGGCACAACAGCCCTAATTTGCAGTTCTTCCTTTTATGAAGTTGCAGAGGCCTTAGGGGAGAGGGAGGTCTTCAAGGCCTCATGGGACAGGACCTGCTTAACCTCCAGAGGAACCAAATGGCATAATTGTGGGGCCACCGCTGAGAAGGCCCTGCGACAATATGCATAAACCGACACAGGCAAATCTGTGCCCCCTGTTTGATGGACCATTTTTTTGTTGGTGTGTAAGTGAGCCACTCTAATCATCTGACTCTATTAGGTAGTCCTTGTGCAGCTTCTCAGCCTTTGCTTTCTGTTTCCTAGGACCCAGCACAACCTTATAAATACAAGCCCATGGAATGGGCTGTGTCCTAGCCTTCACCATATGTAGGATGCTTATATTTGCATTACCAAAAAGAAACAAGAAGAGATCCCCTTTTCTCCTCCCCCCCGTCATTATATTTGCATTTAAAAAAAAAAAAACGGCAATGAAGAAAGCTTTCTTCATCAGTTTCAGGATGAATCATTGTTCTGTTTTATAGTGTGATGTGGGTTAGGTGCCTTCTCAGTTGCCTCTAGTCCCCTTCGCTATGGGGAACACTTCTGAAAAACACCACATTTCTGGTCCCCAAACAAGGCTTCTGTTCCAAATGTTTTTCCATAGTGTAACTTCTCAAACGCCACAACCAGAGAGCTAAGAACAATAGTCCTTATGTCGTCTGGCTAGGGAAACAGTTATCTCCCTTGAGCTGAAACCAGCTCCCTTACTCCTGTGTTTCCCATTTCACCATATATGGTTTTTTTAATCTCTGCAGCCGGCGTTAACGGCCAGCCTACTATACGGGAAGATTTCCATCCAAAGAATATTTTGCTATTTTTATTGTTTCTCCGCAGATGTGTGACTTTTCATTTATTGGTCCCGGATCCATATGCCAACCTCATCAGCTTCTGAAAAGCGAGTGATGCAAAGATCTCTTTCGACGAGTCAGTTTCCATCCCTCTAGTAGGTCTGCATTCAGAGAAACAAAAGCAAACAGCACTGGGCACTTTTTCTAATTTAATTAAAAGGTACAAAATCTTTCCAATCATAAAACAGCAGACACCTAGAAAGAAACCTATGGGAATCCAAGGTTATGTTCACATTAGGGCTTAATGCTGCCTCTTTGAGAGCCAGTGTGGTTTAGTGGTTAGTGTGTACGATGAGGACGTGGTTTGAATCCCCATGTAGTTCACTGGGTGACACTGGTCCAGTCACGGTCTTCTCTCAGCCTACCTCACAGGGTGGTTGCAGAGATTAAATGAGGAGGAGGAGAACAATGCACACAGGGTCGGATTTAGCTTTGATGAAGCCCTAAGGTACTGAAGGTAATGGGGCCCTTTATATGTCCAGCTGTCGTTTGTCAACAACAAATTGCTGCTGTTTTTTTTGGGTAATAGGCAACTGTACTCGTAAATAATAATATAGGCCCACTAAATAATAAAGATGAATATTTTTCTAAAGGAATTTTATAATGGGATCAAAATAAATAAATTATGTATTACGTGAAATCAATCAGTAGGCATAAGACTCATACCCTTAGTCTATGCTGCCATCAGTCTACAGGCACTCTTGTATTCTTAGATAAGAAGTAAAACAGCTTGACCTACATTCAACTGTGTTGCACTGCAGTCTGCAGCTGCATGCTACATATTGCCATGCAACCAGTCCATGCAAAATGAAGCCACCCTACATACAGAAATGAGCAAACCAGTGATATTTTAGAGAGCAGGCTATCAGGTGGGGCCCATTACAGTGGTACAGGTAAAGGGACCCCTGACCATTAGGTCCAGTCATGGCCGACTCTGGGGTTGCAGCGCTCATCTCACTTTATTGGCTGAGGGAGCTGGCGTACAGTTTCTGGGTCATGTGGCCAGCATGACTAAGCCGCTTCTGGCGAACCAGAGCAGTGCACGGAAATGCCATTTACCTTCCCACCGGAGCGGTACCTATTTATCTACTTGCACTTTGACGTGCTTTCGAACTGCTAGGTTGGCAGGAGCAGGGACCGAGCAAAGGGAGCTCATCCCGTCGCGGGGATTCGAACCGCCGACCTTCTGCTTGGCAAATCCTAGGCTCTGTGGTTTAACCCACAGTGCCACCATTACTGTACTTACATCATAGGAGCCTACACAACACAAAACACTGTTGCTGTATGTAGGTTTTATTTTATTAGTTTTTTATCTTATATTTTGGAAATGTACACCCAGTGTTTCTTTTCCTTTAAAAAATTTTGGGGCCCCCAAGAGAGTGGGGCCCTAAGCTATAGCTTGTTTAGCTTATACGTAAATCCGGCACTGAATGCACACTACCCTGAGCTCCTTGGAGAAAAAAAGGTGGGGGAATAAATGCAGTAAACAAAACAAGCAAATAAAACAAATTAAGATGCTATGAGGTGGTTTCTCTTGCTGGAGAACCAAAAGCAGAGCCAGGACATCTACATACCTGATCAATAATTCTCACACCAGCTCTGCGTAATAGACTAGTATTATAACCCCCATATTTCAAATGGAGAGGAATGGCAGAGAGCCATTTGCTTTCGGGCACCTACAGTGTCCCCTATTTTTGGGGAGGTCAGAACCAACTGGTGTGGAGGCCTCCTGGCTCATAGCTCAACCACTGCAGCAGCTCAAATGCATTACTCCTGTACTGTGCGCACGTTCATTACGTACAGGAATATATTCAGTGGTGGAAGTGGATCAGAGGTCCTGAAGGAGGAAAAGCAACCTTCTCAGGGAAAGGTCCCCAGCTTGCCTAGGTCTCAGGGAAATTTGAAACATGGCTTCAAATCATGCACACAGTGGGTTGGTAGAATCCTGAGTCAGTGGTGTGCCGCTGTGCCGCTTCAGACTGCAAGCACACACAAACAAACGCCAAACCTAAGTTTATTTGTAAGCTGGGGTTTTTGAATAAAATGGAAACAAAGGCTATTATATCAGAGAGAAAGCTCCAGATGGGCACAGTGTTGGCACCTGTAGCAGTTGCGGAGACCCCAGCATTGAGGCAACACTCACTGGTCTCAACACTGAGGTGCTAGAAAACGCCGTATTTCATTTCCCACAATGCTCGTGAGTGACCAGTGTAACACTGTCCCATGGCACTGTGGGAATGAAAACTGGTGGCTTCCCTGCTGCCCATGGCCAATGGAGGATGGGAAGCACAAGACAGCACTTGCCCAAGGGCCTCCTCAATCTTGGAGCCAGCCCTGAGTTTTAGATAGGCCTACTGCCTGCCGTATGGGACGTGGGTGGCGCTATGGGACGCGGGTGGCGCTGTGGGTAAAAGCCTCAGCGCCTAGGGCTTGCCGATCGAAAGGTCGCCAGTTCGAATCCCCGCGGCGGGGTGCGCTCCCATCATTCAGTCCCAGCGCCTGCCAACCTAGCAGTTTGAAAGCACTCCCGGGTGCAAGTAGATAAATAGGGACCGCTTACTAGCGGGAAGGTAAACGGCGTTTCCGTGTGCGGCTCTGGCTCACCAGAGCAGCGATGTCACGCTGGCCACGTGACCCGGAAGTGTCTCCGGACAGCGCTGGCCCCCGGCCTCTTGAGTGAGATGGGCGCACAATCCTAGAGTCTGTCAAGACTGGCCCGTACAGGCAGGGGTACCTTTACCTTTACCTTTTACTGCCTGCCGTGCCAGTTTTCAACTTGCAGGGAGGGTATTTTGTTTTTAATTCAGGAATGCATTCCTCTGAAGAAGCATCCTCCATTGCACCACTTCAGAACTCTATGATCTCATTCTGATCTGTTGTCCATCTAGACCGGGTTGGAAGCTGACCTGCAGCATCCAGGCTACAGAGTGGGCTAAGTTTGGCCAGACTGGAACTGTCTCCATAGACACAGAACTACAGTAAATATTTCAGAAAGTCTCCAGCCCCGGCCCCCCTCTCCAGAAAATCTTATTTAACTGCTTCAACCAGTTTGTTCAAGATATCTTGGGGAATTGAAGGGATAAAGTCCAAAGTCTATTGGTGGCACTCTTCCCAATTCAAAACATATGGGGGTAAAAAGCTAAGACACTCCACATCAGCAACATAAATAAAGCAAAGGCAGGGGTCAGTAGTGTGTCCCATTTATTAAACAGTAAATTTAATATGTATTATTTAGAGAACAAGCCCTCCTCCGCGGTTTCTGAAAACGCATGAAGCATAGCTGGATGGTGACACTTTCCGTATTAGCTTAGGTTCTCTTGGGAATGGGATGGCAGGTTTCTCATGGCATTTTCATGGGATTGTAGAGTTGAAAGTGGGGTCAAAAGGGCTTCCCAGACAACTAAAGGGTCAGCACACAAACATGTCATATGCCCACAGGCCTAATGCCAGTCCATTTCCATTGCAAGAGGTGCAATTTATTGGTGAAAGCTAAATGGAACTAGTCTTTCCATTGATTTTCTTTTTAAACATTTGGAGCAAGAAATGTGCTCTCTTGCACTGGGAATGTAGAGTGCAGAATTTCCATAAACTGGATGAGGATGGAGGAAGGGGACAGGAAAAAATAATTTCAAAGTTTTCTTGAAATTGCACAGCTTTGCAACTGGGGAAGCAGCCATGTTTAGTTACCCCAATTCCTGAGTACAACCAATTTAACACCGTTCCAGGGCATTGTGAGGAATGACAATTGGTGGCTTCCCAACTGCCCATCCGCACTGGAGCTGGCCCTGAGATTTAGTCAGGCTTACCCTCTGCTTTGCTAGCTTATTACAGTGTTGTTGCTTTTTAATGTAGGGCAGAACTGCATACTGACATACTTCCTTCCAGGGGGAAAGATGTAGCTTCTTGATAAGCAGTATGTTTTGAAAAAGAAAATTATTGAACATTCAAGCTGAGGAGAAAACGAACAAGCAGATGGGCATAGGCTGGCATGATCATGGGGCAGAGGGGGGTTGCCATCAGTGTTCCCACCAGCTGGCATGATGAGTTGGATGGTGACGGGGCCTTCTTGGTGATGGCCCTCAACTTCTGGAACTCCATCCCAAGGAGTCTCGATTGACCCTCACTTTAGAAATCTTAATCCATGAGCTAAAGACAATTTTATTTGCCCTTCAATCTCAGAAGGAGCTCATTCCCAGAGCTGTCGGTGGTTGTTACTGCTAATATGTGTAAGATTGAGTGTCACTTATTAGTTCTAAGTATGTTTAAAATGTTTGTTTTACATAGTTTTATATTAGCTACCTTGAGTTCCTGTCTGGAGGATGGGTGGGAAAGAAAAATGAGGGATGACTGCATGAACAAATCAATAAATGGCATCTATTAATGTGGAACCACATTCCACACAGAACTGAGAACTGCGATTGATGGACCGCATGATGGGTCAGATTAGCACTTCAAAGTATCGTTCAAACTGGCTCAAGTCAATTCTCCAGCATGATCTCAGGGTTCCTGAGCTACCAGGGTGGCCTGGAAAGAAGCTCAACTGTTCTCACCACTGCTAAGGAACAAGGGCTTAAGGAATGGTAATTTATGGTTTGTTCTAATCTAGCAGTAAAAGCTGAGCAGTGAACCTGGTTTCTCTGTGGCTGGGAGAATGCCCCCAGATTCCTTCGTAAAGACATGATTGTGAGCTTTAAAAACAGCCATAGGTTTCCACTCTTTAGTCTCTAGGAGTGGGGGAGAATTTCGATTCAGTTTACATTTAAAAGCAGACCTGCACAGCTCACGCTTTCGGAAATAATGCACGAACCAAAACACAGCTATTGTTTGAAACCTGCACTTTTCCAAATTTTGCAATGCAATTCTCCAGCCAAGTATAGTGTCCAAAGTTGCATATTCTGGGGTAAAGTTTGCACAGAAACAAGTGAAAGTAATGCATTATATGAGGGAAACTGCTTTGCAAAAATGTGTACATTTTTGAACACATTTTTGCTTGTATACATAAGCAGAGCCCGGTTGGAATATTCCAGTGATCAGCATCCTGTTCTTAGAGACCCATAAGAAACTTCGTTGGACTGGTCATGTTGTGCGGATGCCTGATTATCGTCTTCCAAAGCAACTACTCTATTCCAAATGTAAAAATGGAAAGCATAATGCTGGTGGTCAACAAAAGAGGTTCAAAGACTCAAGGCAAATCTAAAAAATGTAGTATAAATGCCAACAACTGGAAAACACTGGCCTGTGGGCGCCCCAGTTGGAGAACAGCCTTTACCAAAGGTGTCATGGGCTTTGAAGAAGCTAAATCTCAGAATGAAAGGGAGAAACGTGCTAAGAGGAAGGCACACTTGGCAAACCCTCACCATGATCAACTCCTGCCCGGAAACCTTTGTCCCCACTGTGGAAGGATGTGTGGATCCAGAACTGGCCTCCACAGTCACTTATAGACCCACTGTTAAAACCGTGTTTATGGAAGACAACCTTACTGAGCTATGAGTGATCGCCAAAGAGAAAGAGAGAAGAAACCCGACCACAAGAGCAAACCCACCCCATTGTGGTTTCCAGCCACTAATATATACCAGCATGTATATAATAGGATACTATTGCTCTAATTTTCATTAGGGTTTCTTTTTCTTTTTAATTGAAAATTGATGTGAAAATGTAGAGAATTGAATTTAAGATTGGAAAAATGAAAAACTGAGAGTATCTGAAATGGACATATCTTCCCATCCCTAATGAGTCACTCAGTATCTTTGCTACTGACTTCCAGCGTGGTGTAGTGGTTAAGAGCGGTAGTCTTGTAATCTGGGGAACCGGATTCGCATCTCCGCTCCTCCACATGCAGTTGCTGGGTGACCTTGGGCTAGTCACACTTCTATGAAGTCTCTCAGCCTCACTCACCTCACAGAGTGTTTGTTGTGGGGAAGGAAGGGGAAGGAGAATGTTAGCCGCTTTGAGACTCCTTAAAGGGAGTGAAAGGCGGGATATCAAATCCAAACTCTCCTTCTTCTTCTTCTTCTTCTTCTTCTTCTTCTTCTTCTTCTTCTTCTTCTTCTTCTCTCCCAACCCTGTATAGCTCCTGGGAAGAGATTTCAACCTGATGTTCATTTAAAAAAAAATGTACACAAGAAAGAATATTCATGCAAAGGATTAGGGCTAATTCTCCTGTTCTTGATGACGTGCTCAATCTCCACGTTGTCCTCAATACCCAGTGCAAGGATATATATGAGCCAGGGCAGAACAGGCCACAGTGGGAGTGTGCAGGTGAAACCGAGAACTCAGCTTGGCTCAATGTTATTACCGTGAGGACTTGATGACTTTTCCCCTCGCTGAATTTTTCCATGGACAGAACAAGAAAGGCAAAGCTCAAAGAAACACTTTCCTTTGAAGAGCCGAAGGAGACTGTTACTGTTTCCTTCTGTTCTTTGTGCCACAATATTTTCCTTTGGGGAGATGCACAGACGAGGAGTACTGAATTACATCCCTTGGATGCCTTTCGGGGTCTCCTGTTTTTACAGAGAGAGTGGATTCCCTGCCACCTCATCACACGCTAACAGGAGAGGGGGGAATAAACTGGGAATTTTCAAACCGATGACACATTTATGCCAGAATTGCAACGTTATAATATTATTGTATCATTTAACTTACATGTATACTTTGGAATGTTTATAACTACTGTAAATCATGGGCAAGGCCTGCCAAAAGTGTGCCATGTAACATTCCAATGCGTGACTTGTAAAATAAATACAACAGTTGCAGAGGAACAACATTCCCCAAAGCAAAACAGAAAATCTAAGTGCTTTGGATGCAGGAAAATGTCTTTAGTGAGGGCTTAAAAAATTCCTGCGCATATTTAAATGGATTTCCACCATAGCTGCTGCCACCGTCATTACTGGCCCCCTTCGTCATTGCCATCTTTGCTCCGCCTTCTCCTTTGAAAAATATTGTAGCGACTTACAGTCTTCCCTACAGAAATCAGGAATGTGCCATAATCCCCAAAGCCTGAGTCTTGATCGAATTCCACATCTCCAAGCTTTCTCGCACTCTCTTTCTCTCTTCAGTGTGGTGTAGTGGTTAAGAGCGGTAGTCTTGTAATGTGGGGAACCGGGTTCGCGTCTCCGCTCCTCCACATGCAGCTGCTGGGTGACCTTGGGCTAGTCACTCTTCTCTGAAGTCTCTCAGCCACACTCACCTCACAGAGGGTTTGTTGTGGGGGAGGAAGGGAAAGGAGAATGTTAGCCGCTTTGACTCTCCTGAAGGGGAGTGAAAGGCGGGGTATCAAATCCAAACTACTCCTCCTCCTTCTCCTCCTCCTCCTCCTCCTCTTCTTCTTCTTCTTCTTCTTCTTCTTCTTCTTCTTCTTCTTCTTCTTCTTCATTACTGAAGGTGAGCTGCTCAGGGACACTCTCTTCTCTGCTCCTCATAAAATGCAGCAACAGGGAAACCTAAACCTTGCAGGTCAACTGCAGTAAGTCTGCATTAAGTCAAAACTATGCAGTTTGCAAATCTTGGCTGGGGAAAAATGGTTTCATCTCACTATGGAATTTGGACCTTCTCAGGGAGGGTTAGGGACGTGGGTGGCGCTGTGGGTTAAACCACAGAGCCTAGGACTTGCTCAGAAGGTCGCCAGTTCGAATCCCCGCAACAGGGTGAGCTGTCGTTGTTCGGTCCCAGCTCCTTCCAACCTAGCAGTTCGAAAGCACGTCAAAGTGCAAGTAGATAAATAGGTACCACTCTGGCGTGAAGGTAAACGATGTTTCCGTGTGCTGCTCTGGTTTGCCAGAAGTGGCTTAGTCATGCTGGCCACATGACCCGGAAGCTGTACGTCGGCTCCCACGGCCAGTAAACCATATGAGCGCCACAACCCCAGAGTCGGCCACGACTGTACCTAATGGTTAGGAGTCCCCTTACGTTTAAGGGAAAGCAGGACATTCCAGGACCAAATCAGAAACAGGTACGGCTTCTGTAAATCCGGGACTGTCCCTAGAAAATAAGGACACTTGGAGGGTCTGTGCTTTGACCCACTACTAATTTAAAGTTTTTCTCAGTTGAACAAGATTAGGAAAATGCCACCTGTTCAACTTTGACTTCCAAATTACCTTGTACTGTATAATGCAGCCTGTTTTCAACTTTTGATTCTGCCACTAGTCTGTTTTCCATGTGCCCTCAGGGACATTGCCATTTGTAACAGGTTGTTGATTAAGGTATTAAGTCATTTTGGGTGTCATATTACGTCAAGGCTTTTATGGAGAAGAAAACAGGGAAGCGCATATGTGAATCCAGGAGGGTGTTGTGTTTTTTGGGATTTTTTTATTTTTTTTACAACCTCCCACTTCAAACAAAGAGACCTAGATGTTTTAACGATGAGATTGCTATCTGGCAAGCTTGCATATAAAACTTACGTTTTACAATCCACTGGTCAAATAGTTAAGAAAAATAATAATAAAACAGGAACACAAGCCTCCAAAGAGAAATTAAGGTTAATGGGTCAGAAATAAGGCCAAGAATTTTTATGGTTCAGGAATTAGTAAAAAAAAATTATTTGCCTTTAGGTTCCTAGGCAGGCAGGCTGCTTCAGGGTCATGACGTTAGGACTTAACTTCATCTTGGTTTCTTTTCAACACTTAATGCAGGAAAGAGGAGGGGGAGGACCCTCCCAGAAGTTCACAGAAAATGGGTACCTGCTTCTTCTAAGGGAGGCCAACGCAACTCATGAATGACCCGGCAAACCAAAAACGCTCCACAAGTCATGTATGGTGGATGATTTGCGGCTCAATAAACTTATTTTAGCAACCTGCCTGGGATTCCAGGAATGAGGAGGCTGTCAATCACCTGGAAGTAGGAATGGGAGAGAAATTAGATTCACATTTAAAGTCAAACCTATTTCATTTCATTTTTAAAAAATTGTATACAGTACCACTGTATACAGTGGTACCTCGGGTTGCATAGCTTCAGGTTACAGACTCCGCCAACCCAGAAATATTACCTCGGGTTAAGAACTTTGCTTCAGGATGAGAACAGAAATCGTGCCCCGTCAGCACAGCGGCAGCAGGAGGCCCCATTAGCTAAAGTGATGCTTCAGGTTAAAAACAGTTTCAGGTTAAGTACGGACCTCCGGAACAAATTAAGTTCTTAACCCAAGGTACCACTGTACTATGTATACATTGTATACATTGCTATGCCTGACAACAAGCCCTAACTACAGGGGTACCTCTAGTTATGAACTTAATTCGTTCTGGAGGTCCATTCTTAACCTGAAACTGTTCTTAACTAGAGGCGTGCTTTCGCTAATGGGGCCTCTTGCTGCTGCTGCGCCACCGGCACACGATTTCCATTCTCATCCTGGGGCAAAGTTCTCAACTCGAGGTAACTCAGGTTAGCGGAGTTTGTAACCTGAAGCGTTTGTAACCTGAGGCGTTTGTAACTCGAGGTACCACTGTACTGGATTCTTTTGCCCCATCTTTTTGTGCCTGCCAAACAGCCGCATCATGCTTATGATAATATTTTATTCTCTAGTTAATTATGTTGTTTTAAATGTGCATTTTATATTTGACTTCACTTAGCAATGGGTTTGTTTGTTTTTTGAAAAGATTTTTTTGTTGTTAGCTTTGTTTGTGTTAAATATGTATTCTGTAGTTGACCTCCTTTCTAATGTTTTATTTTGAAATCTTTAAGATAATATTTTAGTTTTCTGTTAATTATGTTGCTTTGACTGTATACTCTGTATTTGACTTTCTTCAGAAATGTTTTGTTCTGGATTGTTTTACTGATGTTTTAATATGCTGTAGACTGTTTTGAGATTTTTCTTAGAAATATAAAGCGGTATAGAAATGAAAATAATAATAATAATAATAATAATAATAATAATAATAATAATAATAGTAATGTGCTGTCCTTCATCTGCAGATCCCAGGGCAATTCACAACTTAAAATCTCAATATAAAAACCACAAAATACATATTAAAAATAGGAACCCCAACGAACCAATGGACCTTCCTTCCCATAACACATTTAAAAGGGCATTGGATGTCTATCAGTCAAAGGCCTGGTTGAAGAGAGACATTTTTCTCCTGGCGCTTAAAGATATGTAACAAAGGATTCAGACGAGCCTCCCTGGGGTGAGCAGTCCACAAATGAGGAGTCACTGCAGAAAAGGCCGATTCCTGAGTTGCTGCCCTCTGGACCTCTCACACAGGATTAACATGAAGAAGGACCTCCAATGATGGTCACAGGGTCCCGGTCAGTTCATATGGGGAGAGGCGGTCCTTGAGGAATTGTGGTCCCAAGCTTGATACCTAATTCATAGTTTCCAAAACAATATGCTGAGACATAGCCACCTGTAATGGTTCTAGGGGTTGCTCGTGCGTAAGCTTGTCCCAACCTCTGGCTGGATTACCTGAGTGAACCTTTCCTGTCCAGGCAGCCACTCGCCCGTGACTGTCTCAATCGCTGGCAGAATCCGTCAGTGGGCGTTTCTTAAACTTCTTCCAGCAAAGAAGCTCTTTGACGCCAAGTCTTCACCTACTCTCCCTGCGCGGAAGCCTTCTGCGCAAGGAGGGCGTAGGCAGCGCAAGGAGGGCGTAGGCAGCGCCCTTTCCCCGTTGGTCCCCGGCAAGGAATCATGGGACCGCCTCGCCGATTCCCCCATCTGCCCCCTTCTCCACTGGAGCTACGTTGATTCTCTTCCCCAGAAGACGGGCTGCCTCTCCCACTCCCGGGACGCTCTCTGGGATCCCTTCGGAGCTTGCTCTCTCCCTCGGACACTGACGGCAGTTCCCTGACACCACCCTTCGATATTCGTACTTTTCTGAAATTGTGTACAAAAATGCATACATTTGTGAAAGCAACATACAAAAATGCATTGATTTAGGGGAAGTCACTTTGCAAAATTGCATAAAAATGTGTCTACTAGTAGAAATTCACACTGAAATATTGATGGATTTTCATGAGGACCTTTAAAAGCAAAAATTAAAAAAAATACAAACTCAAATGGAAAAGTTGAGAACTGGAAAATGAAGAGGCACAAGAAGGAGCAGCTTTACCATTCCCTTCCTTGGAGGCAAGCTCCAGGTTCAGAGCAATTGGGCTGCTTTCGGAATAGTGGATCACTCAGAATCATGCCATTCTGCTTCTTATAAACACAAGACCAGAACTGGCCTGCCAACCCATCTGATTATCAGACATTTGGGTGCAAACAACAAGGGATCCTGGTGCTGGATCAGGATTTGGGGCGCCCAAGAGCACATGACATCCACAATGGTTCCCCCTATCCAGAAAGATAGGGTAGGCTATCTGAGCTGAAGGTGTCTGCAACAGATGAATGGATGGTTAATGAGAAACACCCCACAAGCAAATCTAGATGAATGCTTGTTGCGATATAATCAAGACTAATGCTCAATGAGGACAAGGCACCGCATGAACTTCTTGCAATGAAATCAGAACAACTGCCGAATAAACAGGCTGACTGGAGGAGCCCTAGGCAATGTCACCGAATTTGCCAGCTGAGTTAAAACAACGCAGTACCTGTGTTTTCAGACATCAACTGCGTTTTCAAAATGCAAAGAACCTTTCCCCTCATCCTAGTAAAGGTAAAGGTACCCCTGACCATAAGGTCCAGTCGTGGCTGACTCTGGGGTTGCGGCGCTCATCTCGCTTTATTGGCCGAGGGAGCCGGCGTACAGCTTCCGGGTCATGTGGCCTGCATGACTAAGCCGCTTCTGGCGAACCAGAGCAGCACACGGAAACGTTGTTTACCTTCATGCCAGGGCGGTACCTATTTATCTACTTGTCCTAGGCTCTGTGGTTTAACCCACAGCGCCACCCGCATCCCTCCACAGCGCCACCCGTGTCCCTACAGCGCCACCCGCTTTCCCTTAGGACGTCCCTATTTTAATCGGAGAAATGTTGGAGGGTATGGAGTTATGTGACCCCCAAGCCATGGAGATAAGTAACTATACAACCTTTAGAAGGCTTCTGAAGGCAGTCCTGTATATGTTTAATGTTTTATTCTGTTTTTATATGCAGTGGTACCTTGGGTTACAGACGCTTCAGATTGTAGACGCTGCAGGTTACAGATTCCGCTAAATAGTACCTCAGGTTAAGAACTTTGCTTCAGGATGAGAACAGAAATTGCATGGTGGCGGCAGCGGGAGCCCCATTAGCTAAAGTGGTACCTCAGGTTAAGAACAGTTTCAGGTTAAGAACGGACCTCCGGAATGAATTAAGTTCTTAACCCGAGGTACCACTGTATGTTGGAAGCTGCCCAGAGTGGCTGGGGCAACCTAGTCAGATGGGCAAGGTATAAATAGTAAAATTATTATTACTAATATTATTAAGGAATCCCTATTTTCATCGGAGAAATGTTGGAGAGTATGAAAGCAGTGGGCCCAGCTGAGAATGTGCCAACTTGAGAACTGCCAAATCCAGATGGAGCAAAGCTGTTGAATCACAACACAGCACTCATCACATCCATGCAACACGTTTAAAGCACATGGCTCTCCCCAATGAATCTTGGGAAGTGTAGTCTGTTATGGGTGCTGGGAATTGTAGCACCTGGAGCAGTAAGCTACAGTTCCCAGGATTCTTTGGGACTGTTAAAGTGCAATAAATGTGCTTTAAATATGTAGTGTAAACAGAGTGATGGGATATTCTGTTCCCCTCTTCGAGAAACATTAAGGTTGAGGATGGGTGAGACCTATTAGCTCAGCCATTCAAATAGCCCCATAGATATGGGACTGCAGGTCCAGATTCATGGGGTCTCATCAAATTGCACTGTTTTGACCACTTAGCACAGGCTGTTCAATGGGCCACAATGGCAACCATATTAGTCCTAGCTGTACCCCATATTAATTAGTCCTAACTTTCTCTTAGCGGGATTGGGAGTGATGACAGGAGATGCAAATAGCATTCACTTCCTGTTTTGTCCTTCTCCGTTACTTTTCAAGAAGAAAAGCCATATCTTGAGGAGATTTGAGGAGATAAGCATAGAGTGGTACCTCTGGTTACGAACTTAATTCATTCCAGAGGTCCATTCTTAACCTGAAACGGTTCTTAACCTGAGGTACCACTTTAGCTAATGGGGCCTCCCGCTGCCGCCATGCTGCCGCCGCGCTGCGGCCACACAATTTCTGTTCTCATCCTGAGGTAAAGTTCTTAACCCGAGGTACTACTTAGAGGAGTCTGTAACCTGAAGTGTTTGTAACCCGAGGTATCACTGTATTCCACGTGTGAGGAGGACAGATTGTTTGAAACTCTACAAGGGGTTGATGGAATCACACTGCTTATAATACAACAGGGAAGTTCAGAATCAGGAAGCACCACACACACACACACACACACCCCGTTTGGCTCTTTTCTCCGTAACTGCCATGCCCCATCTCCCCTGCCCCTCAAAAAAAACCCAGCAAAGTGGTTCTTCCTTGCATGGAAAAGATCAAATAGCAATACCAGCTCAGCAGCAGACACCAAGTTGAGAAGTCATGAGCCCTGCCCTTGCAGCAAAGCCCTCTCTTTGGGCTACCCTCTTCGTCACCAGTGCTGTCGTCCATCAGTGGCTGAATTCTGCTTTCAGGTTCCACACCAATATCACAACTGGATACTGATCTAAGAAGTGGGGAGGCCAGTCTAGTATTCAGTACATGATTCCTATGGTCCTCAGTAGTGCAATCCCATTCAGAAACAACATCTGGAATTCTCTTGAGCCACCTGAAAAATAACCGCAGTGAGTCTTTTTACAGGACAGCCCTGTGGTCTCCTGACATCATTACTGCCTACAGTTTCCTGGACCACTGAAAGGCATATATTGTAAAACAATATCAATGCAGTCAACATTCTCTCCTTTTTTCAAAATGCGGAGCTGCAGCTGACTTGGTGGAGTGTTTTGGGATGAATGCAGAAAACAGGTTTATTTGACAGCTGCTACGTATTATTAATATTAGAATTGCATATTACATCATATCTCATTACAGTCTTGTAGCAAAGTTGCCCTAAAATGCAATATTGGATTCTGAGATAGTTTACAGGGTAACTCGCAATGGGCCAGAATCATAAAAATTTCAGCATAATGCCAAAACTTCTGCAAAGTTCAGATGCTGCTCAAGTTCTAAAAACAAATACCAGCTACAAATGTCTGCTGTAGACTGGAGGAAATGTTGTCAGTTATTCCCAGAGCTCTTTGTAAGGGAATACACCAACAGAAATTTATTCTGTTTTAATGAAGCTACTCTACTCATAGAATCAGAACTGTAGAGTGCAAGAATATTTTCCATGCCCACCACTGGCACTGCTAACACCAAGTTTGAGAACAGGGCTGCCTTATCACTGGATAAACCTGGAAGCTGCCCTGAGTGGCTGGGAAAACTCAGCCAGATGGGTGGGGTATAATTAATAAAGTTATTATTATTATCTTTGTTATTTTGGAGTGTAGCACTTTTGCTGCAGCAGCGGGTAAAAAGGGCTGCTGCATTCCCTTTCCTCTACTGCTTGTGACCAACAGGCATTTGAAGACCTCAGGCAATATATGACCTTACCTTGTAACCTGCAGTGTGGCTCGCTTGTTTGAATAAGCAGGAGTTATTTTCCAGCTGCATTTTAATTTGTACAGAAAATGTTCTCATATTTTTCACATCACACCACAGGGATGAGCATCTGAATACCTCAATAAAGCCAGGAGGAAGTAACAACAAAACCCATGCTGCAGTGCATTTTTGAATGAAATATGCATGCACACAGACATCCGAGGATTCTGCATGGAGAGAGCATGTGATAATGCGACTAGTGAAGGAAATGCAATGCACATAACAGTCAGTCAAAATTCAAATGGGTAGCTGGATTTTCCAAAGAAGAATCAGAGCTGGAAAATTGGATTGCCAACTGTAATTCCTCCACGAGGTTTTTCACCCAAGCGTAGCAGAAGCACCTTGCACATTTGGACTATTGAGGTTGGAAGAACTGACAAACACTCCTAGCATAGTGCCATCTGGATGTGTTTTTTTGCAAGTGAGCCTTGCGATCTATTTGGATAGGCAAAAATGTCAGGAATAAGCCTTGGAGCAGCAAGTTGCAAAGCTAAAGCAGTTCTATCCAAGTAAAGCTAATTTCCCGTTTGATGTAAAACTGCCTGTGGAATTCCCTTGCATTTTAAAGGGCAAATCCTGTAAACAGATACTCCAAGTCATCAACAATGCCAGTCAAGGAAGCTGCTTTCTATCCAAATATTGCAATTTTAAAACATTTGCTTTTTAGCTCTGGTATCAGGCAACTTGGCCGGTGACTTTAAAATGGCCCTGTTTTCTCAACAAAATGTCAAGTAAGCTTTCAAAGGAGGAATAGTTCAGAAATGAAGTATGCTTTCCTAAGGGTAATAAACCACAAATAAATGTACCTAACCTCCCCCTGTGGCATGGAGCCAGTTTTTCTTGGGAGACAAATAAAAATATAGGTGCTTTCCTCTAAAAGGGCAGTGCTACCACCTGGGTGGCAGCAAATTAAAAGTTGGGTGAGCTATATAAATTTTGGAGGCGAGGCATTTTTGGCATCGCTCTGAGTTTAAGCCTGAGTTTGCTCTACATAATTTTTAAAGGAATTGCACAAAACCCCAAGGAGGTTTTGGCCCATACCATATACTGTGTCTACTGTGTCACTCATATTTTTTAAACATGTGGAAGGCTGCCATATACAATGGAAAGAAATGTTTTGGATAGTTTTAAGTAACAAGAATGTTTTTGAAAAGCTAGACTTTTTTCTACACCTGATGGTTGCTTGGGATCCCAGAAAACCCTGTCATAATTGCTAATATCACATCCTCAGACTGCCTCCATTCACAGTCCTTATATTTTGTTACATGGAACTGATAAATTGCTGTCCTTTCCCCTACCCCTGTTTTTCTCTTTCTGGGATGCCCTGTTAGCATTTTGTTGGTCTAAGTCTGGTCCTTTATGGACCAGAGAGCACATCTGGAATTTTGAGAAAACGCCCCAGATGTCAGTCACAAAATGGCTGCCATGGGCATGTGACATAGCACAAAATGGCTCCCGGGAGGGGCGCAATCAATAAGTCAGTGCAAACAGGAGGCAGGCAGGAAAAGCAAACAGTCACTCATGCATTGTGGGGTTTTGAGGGGATATTTGCTGAGACCTTTCACGGGCACCTGGGGGCACTGTGTCAGCAACTTCAGCAGCTAGACTGGTGACTGGAAGCAGCTGCCAAGACCACATAACACCAGTCTTGAAAGACCTACATTGGCTCCCAGTACGTTTCCGAGCACAATTCAAAGTGTTGGTGCTGACCTTGAAAGCCCTAAATGGCCTCGGTCCAGTTTATCCGAAGGAGCGTCTCCACCCCCATCTTTCTGCCCGGACACTGAGGTCCAGCGCCGAAGGCCTTCTGGTGGTTCCCTCGCTGTGAGAAGTCAAGTTACAGTGAACCAGGCAGAGGGCCTTCTCAGTAGTGGCACCCGCCCTGTGGAACGCCCTCTCACCAGATGTCAAAGAGAACAACAACTACCAGACTTTTAGAAGATATCTGAAGGCAGCCCTGTTTAGAGAAGCTTTTGATGTTTGATGCATTACGGTATTTAAATATTTTATTGGAAGCTGGGGCATGGTATGATGATGATGATGATGATGATGATAATTATTATTATTATTCTGGTTTAGTCTAGCCTTCTATCCCCACAATGGCCAACCAGGTGCCCATGGGAAGCCCACAAGCAAGGTGTGAGTACAATATAGCCCTCTCCCACTGTAATTCCTCAGCAACGGGTATTCCGAGACATACTGCTCTGATTGTGGAGGTCAGACATAAGTTGTAATGTACATAAATGTATCTTCATATACTTTTCTAACGCACTTTGTTTTGTGGTAGTGAATCCCCTGGATTAACTATGTGCTGTGTGAAGACTTAATTCCCCCTTTGTCCTCCTGATTCAACTGTTCAACCACATTGCATGGCCCTCAGTTCTGGTATTCTAAACACCAGGGTACCAGCCTATTTCACCTGTTGCAACTGGCAACGCTGATGGTATACCATAGGACAGGGGTGGCTAACCTATGGCCCAATTCCCATCAGTGCCAGACAGCAAGACTAATCGTCAAGAATGATGTGAGTTCTACTCAAGCAGCAGATATAGAGGTTGTCCGTAGGACAATTATGCTTTTCTGCTATATTTGTAACCCAAGTGTTAAGCTGTGGGTGAACATATCAGACGACACAGCGATTCTTCAAACAGCTCTTGTTTATTCACAGGCCAGAACAGAACTGAACTGAAGGGTTCAGCCAGCCTGCTTATACAGAGCTCCAGTACAACGCAACTGTAACAACTTTCTGTAACTATCCAATCACTGAACGTCGCTTTCAATCCCTTATTTTCATATGTGGACCTGAGTGAAAACTATCTACAGTATCCCCCTGCTGGCCCAGGGTGAGAACTTCAGTACATAACACAAAGGAACCAATATGTCCCAAATTTTCAACAGATGTTCAAATATGGCTTGCAATTTGTTCCCCCTCCCATTTCACGGGTTCCCTCTCAGCAGTTTCCATATCTGATTTCCTAATGAATCTGAAAAAAATGTGTTATATGGGGCAGGATTCTGTATTCTGAGTATCTCTGCTTTATTTCTACCCACAGAGCAAAAGCATAGTCTAGAATGGTGTTCTTTAACCTTGCTGAAGTGTTGATGCGGCAGATCTAGTTATCTGAACTTCCAGTGTCTACACACAGGCTTACTCCTTCAAACAAAGAGCTTCGCTATAACTAACAAGAACACTCATTTTCCTGAGATAAATGGAAAAATACATATGCAAGCATAGTTGCACATAAGGGAAAAATAGCAAACAGCATATCCAGGGAGACTGACTCAGATCCTACATTTGATGTAATGTTCCTTATGGAGGAGATTTCGGCAAAATGGACAAGTAGTGACTGGGGAGTAACCCATTTCATGCTTTACAAGCTGTAGATCCCTGTGTTAACAAATTATTTCAACAAGCTGTGTAAATTAATGAGGTACCAGCTGATGTCAGGGCTCAGTGATGTGTGTGTGTTTAAAACTTTAGATTTATTAGAAGATATTGGCAGATGCATGAAATTGACTTTCCCAAAACCAGAACACAATTTTCAGCGCTAGCTAACTGAGCTTATTCATTGTTAAGCTATGGCTGGTGTGAATTACTGGGTGCTTCTTAAGGTTCCAACGAATATGACGAGCTCACTGCTGTGCAAAAATGTGGAGTATGCAATTGGACAATGTCTTGATTTATAGACATCCACGGGAGGAACCCCTGGAGCACCTGAATGCAATCTTTCATCGGCTCAAGGAAATGGCTGAATTTGATTTTTTTGCTCCTCAAAGTGCTTCACAAAGACAGCAGGAAACCAGATATGGATTTGGGATACATTGTAGGCCCGACAATGTAGGGTAAACGAATTAGGAAACCAGAGATACATAAAAGTGGAAGCTATGGAAATCTGCTAATAACCAGCCATTAAATGGCAGGCGAGATGTTTTTAGGGCACTGGGAGAAAACGCACGCCATATTTTACATACTCCGCTTGCTCCATTAGCACATCTCACTAGGGAGCTTCTATAAAACAAGCTTTTACCCACTAAACTAGAGCTTTGCTCCACTGTGCCTCAAAACAATCTGTTGGTGGTCAAAAGACCAGATCAAGGCGTGGTGCAACACAAAATGGCTGCTACAGGGACATGTCTGCCACATCTAAAAGAGCAGAAATTGTGTGGACATGGGCCCTCATCAGCTCCCTCATCGAGGGCACCTACATTAGCCACTGCTACACTCAGCCTCTAATGGATATGGGGGCGTTTAATGGGTCTTGTTTGGTGTATAGACGGTCTCCTGAGCATTTTTTGGATTTTGAGGGAATATTTGCTGGGCAGCACAGAAAGTACTGGTGGGAACACTGGCACAACACCGCTTTGTGTGGGGACATTTTAATATCCTCAGAAATCTAGCTTTGGCTAGAAAAATGTCCCTGCTATGTTTTTCAGAGGAATGGGTTAGGGCTAATGTCCTTGCAGCAATGCAGACTATGGAGTCACTCCCCACCAAGACATTAGGTATTATTATTATTATTATTATTATTATTATTATTATTATTATTTTAGCATTGTTCTAAGGCAGTAACCTGGAATTACTTAGGCCTTCTTTCCATGTTGAACAGATTTTAAGATCCTTCTACAAGCTAAAGCTCAGCATGATGTGACCCTACTTCCAGCACGGAAGATGTGGTAACGCAAACTTGACAAGTGAAATTAATTATTGCATTCCATTAATTTTGAGTCATACACCCAGCCCATTAAAGCTGGGAGAACTTTGTGGAAAACAAACTAGCCACACCACAGTGAAATGTTTATTTTGGCCTCTGCGTGCCCCATCCTGCTGAGGTCCTCTTGGACAGATCAACTCCATCGTGGTTTGTGCTTGCTGCTAGCACCAGGAGAACATCTGCTGTCTTCCGAAAAAGAGGGGGAGAGGGAAAGACTGCAACTCTACATCTGGGGCTGCTCTATAGGGCCTCCTTAGCGACTTGAGATGATGGCAATATCAGCGTCTCAGGCTCAGTTAGACATATGTATGCGACAGGTGTTGTTTTCAACCATCCTGGTTCATAAAACATGGGCTGCAATAAGTGCCAGAACTAAGACGCATACCCCCAAAATCTGATGGATTTGAATTGCAGTTTACATAGAGGGAGCTTATTGTGTACAGTGGTTACTTAACTGAAGTAAAATTGGTTTTATATGGGTGTTTTAACTTGGAACTGTTTAAATTGTATTGTTTATGGAAAAATTTTGATGTATTGTTTTCGATATGGGCCAATGGCCGGAAAATTAAAGAATTGAATTGAATTGGGCTGCCAGGGCAATTCTTAATAAATCTAAATGGTAGAGGATGAGAACATTATATTGAGCACCCTTTCAGAAGTGACAATGTGCAGGATTCATTTTATCCATAATTACTGGAAATCATCTGGATCCCTTTCAATCTGGCTTCAGATCATATCCACACTACGCATTTAAAGCATTCTTATTCTTTAACAGTCACAACTTCCTGTGGGGGAAAAGATCCCAGGAATGGTAGTTTTTTAAAGGCGCTGAGAATTATTGGATCCCAGAGAAAGAAATTAAAATTGAAACAAGCGACTATAACTATAGCTATAACTCCATTACTTTCATCATGGAACTATAGTTGGCATATGTGGAATCTCCTCACCTGGGCACAGACCAGACCCAGGCTGCTTCACCTTCCTCAAGATTTCTGGACACTTGGCAGTTCTTCATATCAGACATGAAACGCAGGTGGGGGGAGGAGAGACTGCCTCCCTCCGCCCTCTTGGAATGGCACCTCTGACTTTAAACAGAGCATACACATGTGAAGAAGTGTTATCTATACAGAAGGTGTTTCTTCATGGTCTCCAGCCCTCTTTGCAGTCTCCCGCTCCACTTATCTGAAGTGCCACGCTTCCCTTTCAAGAAAGAGAAAGAGAATTTGGCTGGTGCTATCATTTAAAGAGGCCACCCAAGAGAATTTGCTTTTGACCCTCTTCGCTGACAAAGTCAACAAGATTTCGTTTCCCCACCACCTCCTATGCAATCCATTCCCATCCCTTCCTAGGCTCCCCATTACCTGATAACAAATCAAACCGCAGCAAAGTGTCGGCCTTGATATTTGCGTAGGTTATCAAAACTCTCCTTGGCACAGGAACCCATTTGACATAGCCAGCTCCCCCCACACCCTGGTCATACACAGAACTCTCTCCTTGTTTATCTCACGGGTGGGAGGATGCTGGAGAAATGGGATGGAAGAGCAGTGTCGAGAGATAAGCTGAGCACACACACATGCACACACAGGGGATTTGTGAGCCAGCCATTAAGGTTAAATTAGGGGGAGGATTTGTCTGAAAGTGAATTTAGTCTCTGGGAAAGACAGCTGAGTGATAAATGGTCATGTTTATCGCAGGCAGCTCCCCAGTCCCCAGGCCTCAACTATGACCTCTGGTGGGAATTAATTTAGCCTAGGCTTGCAGGACGCTGAGATGTCAGGCAAGAAATCAATATTACCCAAGGTCATTTGCTTTTGTTGTTAGGGGTGGAAGAGCCGATGCCGTTCCGAAAAGGGCCAAGCAAGAAGGCTCCCCCCAAGCAGAGACTGAAGAGGACACACTGGGGGAAGCTTGAGTAGAAAGATTCAGAATAAAAACCAAGACATGGAATGGTTCTCTTTTTTTTAAGTACTGTATTTTTCGCTTTATAGGACACATTTTCCCCCCTCCAAAAATTAAGGGGAAATGTGTGTGCGTCCTATGGAGTGAATGCAGGCTCCTTGGCTTCAGCGATAGCAATGCGAAGCCTCCGAAGCGCAGAGGGAGCGCTCCCTCCGCGCTCCGGAGGCTACGTGTTGCTTTTGCTGAAGCCTGGAGAGCGAGAGGGGTCGGTGCGCACCGACCCCTCTTGCTCTCCAGGCTTCAGGGATAGCCGCCTGAAGACTTTGGAGCGCAGTGGGAACTTGCGCTGCGTCCGAAGGCTTCGGGTTCCTTTTGCTGAAGCCGGGAGAGCAAGACTCTCCTGGCTTCAGCAGAGAGGGAGAACTGCACAGCGCCCCTTCAGCGAAGCGGGAGGAGAAATGGAAGGGGCTCCGTTTCTCCTACCGCTTCACTGAAGGGGCACTGAGCAGAGAGGGGGAGAATTTTTTTTTTCTTGTTCTCCCTCTCTAAAACAAGGTGCGTCCTATGGTCGGGTGCGTCCTATAGAGCGAAAAATACGGTAAATAGACACAGAATATGAAAGGGAAAGGAGAAGAACAAGTAAGGCAGAAGAAGAGAAAATGCTACCTGAAAATATGGGTGCTATTTAAAGCTTGCTGCTCAAGATCACACATTTCAATCAATAAAACATTTAAAAACCATTGTCTGTGTTTCTTTAGACATAGTCCAGTTACTGCAGAATGACACTAGCCCTGGCCCAAATATGAGATGAGGGGACCAGTTTAGTGAAGAGCTAGTTAGTTTCACTGGGGCACCTTCTGAAAAGTAAGCTTGGGTTCAGGTTTAAGGTAGAGCCGGTCCTACCATTAAGTGACCATACAGTTGCTGGCTCAGCTGATTTTGGGTGTCATGAACAGGCAGCAAACCGATATTTTTTATTATACCAAAGAGTAAATTGTTTTTTAAGTGAGCAAACAAACAAATGTTGCAATCTTTTATATTGCAGTTCTTGGAGTAACAACCTTTTAGGCTGAACTCAAATGACCGCATGCTTGCAAAAGAATCACAGTAGGCATATTATTTATTGTGGCTTCATATTTATGAAGCATATCATTTCATTGTGTTTAAGCAGGAAAGTTCTTATCACAAGCGATAATGCAAGGGTATAGCTTTGACAACTCTGTCAACACGACCCCTCATGTGAAAGTTATTAAGTGCAGGGGGAGAGGGGGGCCAGAATATATTAATTCACCAGTGGAGAATTATGTATATGCAAGAGGGGTGTTTGCTGGACTTTGTGCATCTAGCTTGGAAACACAGCTAACAAAGGCCAGATGGGGTGAAGTGACTTTTCATTCTTTTCAGCACAATGGAAACATTCAAGAGGACTCGTTGTCAGAGACTGATGTCTTGTACACACAACACTGTGATGGAAACCATATTTTGGGAACTTTCCCCCTTTCTGAATACTAAATGGAACCAAAAGTTTTCCAAGACCATTAAGGCCAGACTAGACATGACATTTGCTATGTGGTTAGCCTTATGCTATATGCTTGCATGTATCATATGTAAAGCTAGGCAACTGATGTGATTTCACATTGCATGACCTCGCTGCACATCAACTGCCCTCTCATACCCTCCAAGACATTAAAGGCAAAACCTGGGATGCCATCTTCCCATTTTTTCCTCATGACAGTATGGTGGCCATTTTGTGCGCTGTGAGACTGCATGATTTTGCGCCACGACCTCCCCCCCCCCCCCCCGAAAAGCACTTTTTAAAGCACGGCACCTAAACTGCACGTTTTGGGGCACTACGTGAGACCACGGTCCCAGAAAAAGCACAATTTTCAATGGGAAATCACAGTGCAGAACCACACAAGATCATGGCACCCAAAATGGCTGCCTCTCATGAGAGAAAATGGGATGCCCCAATTTTTCTGGGACAATTGCAGGATATGCCTTCTGTCTCTTGAGGTAAAACTTGATGCTACAAAGAGACAGATATTTGGTGTTTGGAGACACTTCTGGACCTTGATAGTGAGAAAATCCTCTGCGCCCAATCTTATACATATCTGCTTCCAAAGATGCCTTCCTAGTTGCCCTTCAGGCCCAGCCTAAGACATTTTGTTGTTTTAAGGGGAAGGACAAGATGGCGTCCCCTTCAATTAATGAAACTGGCAGTTCAATCATACTTAATTGCTGGCAACGGAATAGCATACTTCACTGCGCCTGAGGCCACCAGTCTAACTTAGGGAATGCATGGCAAGCTCCCTACCCTGCCAGCATTTATGAGTAGGAATGAGTGTGGCCTTAATGTTTCTCGAAAACACCCATAATGCTATACTATTATGTTAACGAATGGCTCGTGTATGTGCCTCTGTGTGTGTCTGTACTAGTTTCTGGTTCTGACACCAAGTCCAAGTATCTACATCTGGCAAGCTCCATATTCTGTGAACCATCCCACTATTTAACAGAAATGTGCCCCCCACTTGCCTGGTACCTGTTCAGTCCTGCCCGCTTTAACCACTAAGTGCACCCATGTTTGCTGTTTGGCATTTGGTTGCATTTGCTTTCATTTTGAAACCAGCTTGGTGCCGAGGTGCGGGAAGACATAATTTATTTAATACTTTGTTTCGTTAGCATTTCCAGCTTCTAATTTAAGGTTCATATTATATGGTGTTGGCTGCCTCGCAGTGTTGGGAGCTGGTCACATTTTGTTGGTTTAAGCAGCTGATTTATTTTCCTCTAGGCATCTTTGCCTCAATCATATTTTCCTGGACTGCACATTGCTTTGGCGAAATTGACACAAATTGTCCTTCCCGGCTGTTATTTCCTACAATAATATATAGGCCATGAAAAACGAACGGTTGTATCCAACTAATTTATGTTCAGAGCAGACTCAATGAAATTAGTGAACCTAAGTTGGCCGCGTCCAATACTTCCAACGGGTTTGCTCTGTGAGGACTAGAATTGGATATAGCCATGTGTGCATTTGTATGAATGTTCCTAGCTGAAGCCAATGTACATTTATTCTGAAGTAAGTCTCATTGAATTCAGCGGGGATTACTCCCAAGTAAGTGTGAAAAGGATTGGAGCCTCAAATAACAACTAGCTTGAGAAATGGACTTTAGTGCCTACAAATCTGGAAGGTTGTTTATTGTTGTTGTTGTTGTTGTTGTTGTTGTCTACTGTCTTTTCAAAATGACAGGAAGCCCTACAACAGCCATAGCTGTCAACCTTCCCTTTTTTGCGGGAAATTCCCTTATTCCAGTGCCGTTTCCTGCTGCTTCCCGCTGCTATCCCGGATTGTTAGATATCCCATAGACTTCCCCAGGACAGGTGAGGCTGCTGATCCCTTATTTTCGAGGATGCTGATCCCTTATTTTCAAATCTGAAAGTTGACAGCTATATACAACAGCAGGTAAAAAATGCACACCTGAAACAGGTAGGAACATAGGAAGCTGACTTGGTCTGGAGGGGGAAATACATCAGAATGCAGTATTTCCTAAGAAATGTCAGGATGAATACAAGATAGAGATAGATTGTGGCCAATGGGGTGTTTGTACCACTTTCCGAACCAGAGGTGTGAGTCTGCTGGATGCAGAATATACAGGAGTGTGTACACGGCCTGAGCTCACCCAGTTTTATCATACTGCAGCAGAAGGGTCCCTTGAAAGCACAGCATTCCCTCATCACATCCTATTTTGTTTGCACCAGATTGTGTTTATTTCATTTCCAAACGACATTTATAAGCTTGTTTCTCTGCTTTGTGCGATTGCCAGCTGTCCCGATGACAGACTCTCCTGCCCGGAGGAGAAAAAGTTCCCTTCCAAAATGGAGAAAGCTTCTGAGTGTTTATGATTTATTTGGAAAAGAAAACATTCGGTGGTTTATGTCAGTGAAGCCAACTAGCAGCCCACAGACTGGATCCAGACCCTGAAGCAATTTCAGCTGGGCTAGGGGGTGGCTCCACCAAACGTTAATCAAGGTGTGGTTAAGACGTCTGTTTGCCATTTCACTCGTTAGGAAACAAAAACAATAATTCCTTTACAGCACAGACTGATTTGGCGTTTTAATTTTACACCTTTCTTTGGATTTTATATCTGATGCCCAGCTATGCCTGAACACACATGGTGCGTAACTGTGAAACTTTAAATACAGGATGGCTCCAAGTTCATTATGAAACTGCAGCAGCCAGAGTGCCTGGAAAAAGAAGACCTTCATATCTTGGATCATTCTTCAGAGCAGGGGCAGGGAACCTTTTCCAGTCTAAGGGGCCACATTCCCTTCTGGGCAGCTTCCCCAGGGCCACATGCATTGGTGGACAGGGCCAGAGGCAACAGTGCACAGAGCAATGTGTTTACACATTTACACTAGACTAGTTTCTGCACAAATTCACACACCCCTTCTCTGTCCTCCGTCCACACTGCACAGTGGCATCTTAGAACTCAAAGACAAATTCCAGCAAGGCAAAAACGCTTTAGTTGAGATTCCTGCATCGCAGGAGGTTGGACTACATTATTATTATCCAGGCTTTTTTCCCAGCCAGAGTTCACTGGAGCTCAGATGCGGCACCTCTCAGAGGCGCGCCTTTGCCATTTTAAGAGAACAAGGGAGAAGTTCATGGTGAGCTCTGACACCTTAATACAGTGGTACCTCGGGTTACAGATGCTTCAGGCTACAGACTCCGCTAACCCAGAAATAGTACCTCGGGTTAAGAACTTTGCTTCAGGATGAGAACAGAAATCGCACGGCCGTGACACAGCGGCAGCAGGAGGCCCCATTAGCTAAAGTAGTACCTCAGGTTAAGAACCGTTTCAGGTTAAGAACAGACCTCCAGAACGAATTAAATTCTTAACCTGAGGTACCACTATAATAGTAGTAGTAGTAGTAGTAGTAGTAGTAATAATAATAATAATAATAATAATAATAATAATAATAATACAACCATTTGACTGGGTTGCCCCATCTACTCTGGGTGGCTTCAAACAAAATATAAAAACACATTGAGACATCAAACAGTAACAACTTCCCTTACAGGGCTGCCTACAGATGTCTTTTAAAAGTTGTACTGTTGTTTATCTGCTTGACATCTCAGGGTCCCTTCCAACAATATAATTCCACGATTCCATAATTTGATGACTTGGGGTCTGAAGCAGTGCCAGGGAGGGGGTGTGTGTCCTGGGAACCAGGCCGGCCTAAGATGTTTTGGCACCTGAGACAAACCACAAAATGGTGCCTCCTGGTCCATCGAGAAGGGGCGAGTGAAGATCTACATCAGAGTCGAGGCAGGGGGCAAGGAAACAAGGGGCCTGCTCATGCCGCACAGATGCAGAGCCCAGAAGACCCCAGAGGGCCCCCACCATTTTCCCCCTAGGGGTGGGAGGAGAGCAGAAGTGCCTCCGATTCACCAAGAGGCTGCTGTAAGAGCCAGCATTGGGTGTGGGACTGCTGAGGAGACGGCAGGCCTGGGCTCCAAGGAGCATACCACAACTGTTGCTACTACTTTGGCAGCAGCGGTAGCAGTGGGCAATGCATTCCTTGGAAGCTGGATCTGTTGCTCTTGCAGATCCTGCCGCCTGAGGCGCTTGCCTCACTTTGCCTCATGTGTGGGTCGGCCCTGCCTGGGGAGAGCTGAGTGTGGCCCATCTGATTCTCTATGGCAAACCTCTCTGGTTCCTGAGCTATTTCAGACTACAGTGGTACCTCGGGTTACGTACGCTTCAGGTTACATACACTTCAGGTTACAGACTCCGCTAACCCAGAAATAGTGCTTCAGGTTAAGAACTTTGCTTCAGGATAAGAACAGAAATCGTGCTCCGGCGGCGCGGCGGCAGCTGGAGGCCCCCATTAGCTAAAGTGGTGCTTCAGGTTAAGAACAGTTTCAGGTTAAGAATGGACCTCCGGAACGAATTAAGTACTTAACCCGAGGCACCACTGTACTGCATGACTGCTCCCCTATATTAGCAGAAAAATGGCAGGTACTCAATGAGGCTATCAAAAAGAAAGCTGGAGCCATAAACCTGGCAGGGTAGATTTCTGTGTGCCATTAATTTCTGACAGGGATCTTGTCATCCAAGAATGTGATCGCACGGGCTCCTGGCTGCCTTCTGAAGGACGGTACCAGAAAGGCCACACTTTCCCTATTTGCCCAAGAGTGTGTAGATTAGACCATAGGCAAATGACAACCAGATTACAGTAGACCAGGGGTCAGCAAACTTTTTCAGCAGGGGGCCAGTCCACTGTCCCTCGGACTATATTTTGGGGAAATAAATGAACAAATTCCTATGCCCCACATATTACCCAGAGATGCATTTTTAAATAAAAGCGCACATTCTACTCATGTAAAAACACACTGATTCCCAGACTGTCCGCGGGCTGGATTTAGAAGGTGATTGGGCCGGATCCAGCCCCTGGGTCTTAGTTTGCCTATCCATGCAGTAGACTGACCCATTGAAATGCTGGCACCTCGTTCCAAAGGTCTTATTTATATTTACAAAAATATTTCTATACCACCCTCTCATGAAATTTCAGGGCAGTGCGCAGCAATATAAGACATTTCTTTAAAAAAAAAAAAAAATAGAAGCAGTACAGAACAGTCATTAAAATGACTGGGTACTTGAGAAAATGTTAAACAACTGCACAGGCCTCTCAGCACAAGAAATTCTTCACGAGACACCTGAAAATAGAAGATGAGTATCTGCCGAATCTCTGCTGGAAGAGTGCTGCACAGCATGGGACAATCAACCCTTAAGGGCTGCTTCCGATTACTATTTGTTTAAATTCAGAATTGGTAGAGATACAAGCCTGGGTGATTTGGGAATTGGCAGAACATCTGCTTCCTCTCCCTTTCTACTTTGCATTGAGTTATCTAATGCTTCTAGCTCACTTCTCAAAATGTAAGGCTAAACTGCAGAGAGGCAAAAATATGAGAGATTATATAAATAGGGCTGCCATACGTCTGAGTTTTCCAGGACACATCTGGGAATCGTGCTGCAAAAAATGTTGGTGAAAACCCAGACGTATGGCAAATAGGGCGTTTTTGGGGGGGACAACTTTGCCCAAGGGTGGGGGTGGGGGTTGGAGCTCAACAACTTTGTAGAGATTTTCACTTTGGGGAATATAAGGTAAAAGGTAAAGGTACCCCTGCCCGTACGGGCCAGTCTTGCCAGACTCTAGGGTTGTGCGCCCATCTCACTCAAGAGGCCGGGGGCCAGCGCTGTCCGGAGACACTTCCGGGTCACGTGGCCAGCGTGACATCGCTGCTCTGGCGATCCAGAGCCGCACACGGAAATCCCGTTTACCTTCCCTCTAATAAGCAGTCCCTATTTATCTACTTGCACCCGGGAGTGCTTTCGAACTGCTAGGTTGGCAGGCGCTGGGACCAAGCAACGGGAGCGCACCCCACCGCGGGGATTCGAACCGCCGACCTTTCGATCGGCAAGCCCTAGGCGCTGAGGCTTTTACCCACAGCGCCACCCTTGGGGAATATAGCAAGCCTAAATAAAGCAGAATCCAATTACAGTAGTAATGTAACTTAAATTGAGACACTTATTTAAGAGGACACAAAATAAAAGAAAAAAATCAGACAACCAATAGTAGATACATTTGTATCTGATTACCACAATGATCTAAGATAAAATTTAAGAACACTATGCTAATCTTCTTTCCAAATAGCCATTTTAAAGAAGCTTCTTTATTCCAGGTCCCAAATTGGCCTGTTTTAACACCCCAGGAATCAACAGCACAATGAGTAACCCAAGCTTTTTCTAGGTTAGAGAAAATTGGCAGCCACCACCAAGTTGCTTCGAGATCCACTGCTTGACGTAAAATGATACCTGGCAACATGAGGAAGCTGACTTCAGAAATCCTGTGGGACTTTGCTCCAATCATAACACAATTTTATTGTGGCAAACCCATACACCACTGTGTTGTACCACCTAGTGAACTAACTGGCTTGAATGTGAGAGTCATGGCAGACTCACAACATACCTTTAAAGCACATCCAACACTTGTTTAAAATGCATGACTTCCATCAAAGAATTATGGGGACTGTAGCTTGAATCTGCCCTCAGTCTCTGCTCAACTTTCTAAAGCATGGGTAGGCAAACTATGGCCCAGGGGCCGGATCTGGCCCAATCACCTTCTAAATCTGGCCTGCGGACGGTTCAGGAATCAACGTGTTTTTACATGAGTAGAATGTGTCCTTTTATTTGAAATGCATCTCTGTGTTATTTGTGGGGCATAGGAATTCGTTCATCCCCCCCAAAAAAAATACAGTCAGGCCCCCCACAAGGTCTGAGGGACAGTGGACAGGCCCCCTGCTGAAAAGGTTTGCTGACCCTTGTTCTAAAGCATGTATGGGATCACAAAACATAAACTTGTTTAACAAAAATGTGGGAATTTGTTGTATGGTACATGATGGGGTCTGAAAGCAATAGAAGAAGATGCTAACTAAACACCGAGAAGAACTTTCTGACAGTAAGATCTGTTTGGCAGAGGAATGGACTCCTTCATAAAGTTGTGGACTCTCCTTCCTTGGACGTTTTTAAGCTGAAATTGGATGGCTATCTGTCGTGGGTGCTTTAGCTGTGATTCCTGAATTTCAGGGGGTTGGACTAGATGACCCTCAGGGTCTCTTCCAACTCTACAACTCTATGATCCAAGCTGATCATCTTTTAAGGATGGATTCCTTGCATATGGAGATTTTGAACCAGCTTGTTTACATTTCAGTACGGACTCTGGAAAGTCACCCCTGCTGAACATTGAGTTCATCTGTCCGGTAAGATGCAGCAAGACAACGATGACAACAAACCACCCCACCTGGTTCTAATGCATCGTGCGGTTTGCTGTATTCGTAGCAGATGGTATTTATTTTTCCAGATAAATACACGCTTTTTGCCAACGATTTGTAAGCAGTTAAAAAAACATACCCAACAACCTCTTGTGTTTCAGAAGCTTCAGATTTGTTGCTGTTGTTTTAAAAGGGGTTGTATCATTTTGTAATGATTGCAGCGCTTAAGCTGCTGAAGGGATTTTGGAACTGTAACAAGAGATTCCAAACACACCTAGGGAGCTCATGATGCAATCCATGGTGTATGCAAAACCCCTCTAAGGAAGACATCTGCATTGCTGCGGGATAAACCTTTACAGAAGTGAATGTTCACTGTGGGTTTCCAAGATCCGCCCTGTCTGGAGTAACCCACGCCTCCAGAAGACTTTGATATTTGAATATAAATGACAGGCACTTTATATATAATTTTTGGCAGCACAAAGAGCTGGAAGAGGCTGTTTCTGGCTAGCAACCCTTAATCCCAATGTAGTTTGATTGGCACTTCCTGTTTCCATTTGAACGCAGCCATGGGACAGCAACTGGTGCCATACCCAAAAGGTCTTGGCCATGCAGATTTGGGAAAGAAATGTTTCACCCTACATGCATCATGATCCTAACATCTAACCAGCAGCTTTCAAATGGGAAGAGCACACAAGGGCTGTTTGTGTGTCCCTTTACTCTTTCGTAGACCCAAAACCTCTGGCCCAAACTCATGAACAGGAGGCAGTTTTCCCTGGGCTGGACTGCTTGTCGACAAAGAATCAATGGCTCTGCTGGAAACAGAAATGAGACTAATTATGGAGGTTATGTTCATGCCCTACCTTTAAAACACATTTGTAGCACATTTCCCCCCTCCAATAATTACGGGCACTTTGTTAAAGGGCTGCTGGGAATCTTATCTGTGGGACAGAGTGTACAGGCGACTCTCAACTTACTCAGGGGTTATATTCTGGCGATAGGGCATAAAGCCAAAATCACGTATAGTCAACAAAAAAAACCACTGGGTGCAATGGAGGGTGGGATTGCCAAAGCTTTCCCCCTCAGACACTTTTTTAAAATAACATTTTTTGCCAAGCACATAAAGCTGAATGTGCACAAGTTAAATTAAAGTTGCGAACTACCTGTACTTCAAAGGTATAGCATGCACACAGACACTATTTGGAAACCATAGCAGGTTCAAGCAGAATACAGCAGTTATCAGCTGACCTGAAAGCAGAAACACTGTGGAGTGGCAGGGACAGTTACCAGCTAAATGGAACATGGGTGGCACTGTGTTTTAAACCACTGAGCCTCTTGGGCTTGCCGATCAAAAGGTCGGCGGTTCGAATCCCCACGATGGTGTGGGTTCCCCTTTGCTCTGTCCCAGCTCCTGCCAACCTAGCAGTTCGAAAGCACACCAGTGCAAGTAGATAAATAGGTACCACTGTGGTGGGAAGGTAAACGACGTTTCCGTGCACTCTGGCTTCCGTCATGGTGTTCCATTGCACCAGAAGCGGTTTACTCATGCTGGCCACTTGACCTGGAAAGCTGTCTGAGGACAAACTCCAGCTCCCTTGGCCTGAAGCGAGATGAGTGCCGCACCCCATAGTCGCCTTTGACTGGACTCAACCATCCGGGGGTCCTTTTCCATTTTTTTTTTTTAACCTATCAACTGAATGAGGATAACTGTCTGACTGTCACCTTCCCCCTGCACACAGGCTTTCTTAAGCCTGCAGATGCCACATTGATTCAATATACTACACTCTCTCCTGCTCTTGTTTCTGAAGCAGGATGCATGACTACATTGACCATAACCATTTCCTTACCTTTTTTTTTACAGCCACTTAAGGATGATTAATAGAAGGTTTAATCTCATAAAAGATCTGGTTCTACTTTCTAAAGTGCTGCAAGATTGCGGGTGGACAGGAGAGAGTTAATGGAGCCAAGAAGAGCTCAGCTGGCAGCTGTCTCCATGGTCCTAGCAGAGATTATGAGACTCTTCCTTTTATTAGGTAAATAAATAGCCTAAAATAAATAGCCTATCCGTCCCTCTAGGTGGGGATGATGTGATCTAGAGGTGTTTGGTATAAGGAAAAAAACAAAAGGAGGCGGGCTGCAGTTTGAGGCAAGTCAAGGCTGCCAGACTGTTGCTGATTTCGGATGGGATTCAGTCACACACCGGCCAATTCCGATTGTGCAACAAAGGTTTGGAGGCGTTGATCTGAAGTTCTTGCACAAATAACTCACTTTGCCCCCCTCCCCTCCTAAATCAGACATTTTGCGATAAGGAAAGGGATGAGGAACTGCCCTGTAAGAGTTTGCGAAGGCATTTGTTTGACACAGTGTCATCTGCCTCCCCACAAACAGATCAGAATAAAAGCTCTGAAAACAGCTGATGTCCTCTCATCTCCTCACAAACTTTTCGCAATCAAATCAGGATGTTTGCTCAATAAACAAGTTATCTGGAAGTGACCATAGACAGGAAGAGACCAGAAGGAACGGAGAGATGGTTTTGAGCTCTGCAAGCATCTCAGGGTGCTGGCTGTCTTCCCAGAGGTCTGATACGGCAACAGTGAGCTTTGGCTACTTAGAATCATAGACTCTTAGAGTTGGAAGGGGATCCAAGGTCATTTAGTCCAACCCCCCTGCAATGCAGGAATCTCAGCTAAAGCATCCACAACAGATACTTGTTAGGGCAGTTCAAGCTGTGCCTCTGCTCAGCTTGCTTTCATAGTGGTAGGGCCTGCGAGGATGCTGGAGCCCCAAATCCTGCTTGAGAGGCTGCTGCATGCTGATGCTGGGATCACCTGACTAACATCTTTGAAGGGGCACCCTAAGCATTTCCCCAAAAGCCATACAAGAACACTAATTTACCAAGGGCAGTTGGCTGGGTCTCCCCAGCCACTCTGGGCGGCTTCCAACAGAACACTAAAATACAATAACCTATTAAACATTAAAAGCTTCCCTAAACAGGGCTACCTTCAGATGTCTTCTAAAAGTTTGGTACTTATTTTTCTCTTTGACATCTGGGGGGAGAGCGTTCCACAGGGCGGGTGCCACTACCGAGAAGGCCCTCTGCCTGGTTCCCTGTAACTTGGCTTCTCGTAGCAAGGGAACCGCCAGAAGGCCCTCTGCGCTGGACCTCAGTGTCCAGGCAGAATGATGGAGGTGGAGACGCCTACAGGAGAAGAATGGCTGGCAAAGATGATGGACTATGCTGAAATGGCAAAAATGACTGGGAAGATGGGAGATGAAGAAGACATCTTCATGGTGTCTCGGGTTAAGTACTTAATTCGTTCGGGAGGTCCGTTCTTAAGCTGAAACTGATCTTAATCTGAAGCACCACTTTAGCTAATGGGGCCTCCTGCTGCCACTGCGCTGCCAGAGCCTGATTGCTGTTCTTATCCTGAAGCAAAGTTCTTAACTGAGAGCCAGTGTGGTGTAGTGGTTAAGAGCGGTAGTCACGTAATCTGGGTAACCGGGTTCGTGTCTCCGCTCCTCCACATGCAGCTGCTGGGTGACCTTGGGCCAGTCACAGTCTCTCAGCCCCACTCACCTCACAGAGTGTTTGTTGTGGGGGAGGAAGGGAAAGGAGAATGTTAGCCGCTTTGAGACTCCTTAAAGGGAGTGAAAGGCGGGATATCAAATCCAAACTCTTCTTCTTCTTCTTCTTAACCTGAAACACTATTTCTGGGTTAGAGGAGTGTGTAACCTGAAGCGTATGTAACCTGAAGCGTACGTAACCCGAGATACCACTGTAAATTTAATGAAGAATGGGGAAAATGTGTAAGTTACTTAAAATAACACTGGAAACAATTAAAAACTATGGCAGGATTCTAAAAAAACACTTGCAATGTAGCGAGCATTATGGTGAAAACTGAGTATTAAGATAATATGGAGAACATCATAAGATGCTGTTGGAAAAGAATAATCAGGGAAACCATGGAGGTGTGGA
This sequence comes from Podarcis tiliguerta, assembly GCF_965153285.1. Lineage (NCBI taxonomy): Eukaryota > Metazoa > Chordata > Lepidosauria > Squamata > Lacertidae > Podarcis > Podarcis tiliguerta. The sequence goes on from NC_139539.1 coordinate 13,788,965, forward strand.
GGGAAGTCCGGGGATTCAGAGAATCCTATGTGTACATGATTATGATTTATTTGTGATGATAATTGTTAAAGGCGAAATGAATAAAAAATATTGTTTTCAAAAAGAAAAGGCATTGATGTGAAGGCTTAGCCCTGAAAGACTTCTAATAAATAACTGGAATAAATAAGCAAATTACATCCACTGAAATAGTAGGATAGAAAGCACCAGCTTGAAATTCCCTACTGGTCTGAAAGTTAGAAGTCACGTGAAAGGCCGCCTACGTGATCCTCTATAAATGGAGGTCTCTGAGCTTCCTGCTGCTCCAGTCATAATGAAGCCCAGCTTGAATTGGCTTTCAGTGGCGCAAACAGCAAGGGAACACGGGATATGCTGGGCTTATGGATGGCCTTTTCCCGCTGATTGCTGACACCCGGTTTATGAGCTATAAGGAAGCTGCAGTTCTTCCAAAAACCGTGCGCTTTTTATTAAATCTGAACTGAAAGTCATTAGCAGCACTGCCAATGTGCCGACGTGGGGATGGAAGAGAGCAATAGAATCACGGCAGATTTTTTTAGCGTCGCAAAGCATGGCGTCGTAGGCTGGAAAGCCTGGAGCTGCTTCAGGACGACTGGAGCTGCGGTCATAACACTTGAGTCATAACTGCGGGTTGCAATAAAAGTGTCCAGAATGATATGCTGTGCTCCAGCTTGCCAGACGAGAAAGCAGAAGACAGTGACTTCCTGCCTATCCAGCCCTGGCCTAGAGTTCAGATGCTAAATATTCCATATGACTGCAAGCAATTGCCTCGTAGCCGCTCTGGTCCAAGGTCTATCCAGTGCGCAAGCTGCTACGGTGGAATGGCAAAAGTGCATTTGAACTATGTCTGGTCCTCCTGAGTCTAACTCCTCACTCAGCTCACTGAGTGGCTGTGGGCCTGCCCCTCTTTCTCAGCCTAACCTACCCCACAGGGTTATTGTGAGGATAAAGTGTGGGGTAGTGAAGAACAGAACCAAGTGTCCCTGTTTCCCAGAGACAGTCCCGGATTTACAGATGCCGCTCTGGTTTCTGATGTGAACCTGGAATGTCCAGCTTTTCCTATTTTCATTGGAGAAATGTGGGAGGGTAGGAAATAGGACTTCCCTAATTTCACTGGGACGCGGGTGGCGCTGTGGGTTAAACCACTGAGCCTAGGGCTTGCCGATTGAAAGGTCGGCGGTTCAAATCCCCACAACAGGGTGAGCTCCCGTTGCTCAGTCCCTGCTCCTGCCTACCTAGCAGTTTGAAAGCGTGCAGTGCAAGTAGATGAATAGGTACCGCTCCAGCGGGAAGGTAAACGGCAGTTCTGTGCGCTGCTCTGGTTCACCAGAAGTGGCTTAGTCATGCTGGCCACATGACCCGGAAAAATTGTCAGCGGACAAACGTCGGCTCCCACGGCCTGTAAAGTGAGAAGAGCAGCGCAACCCCAGAGTCGATCGCGACTTGACTTGTCAGGGGTCCCTTTACCAATTTCATTGGAGAAATGTTGGAGGGGACATCTCTGTTTTCATTGGAGAAATGTTGGAGGAGGCATGTACGCTGCCTTGAGCTTCTTAGAGGAAGGGTGGAAGTATGTTGTTTAGTCGTGTCCGACTCTTCGTGACCCCATGGACCAGAGCACGCCAGGCACTTCCGTCTTCCACTGCCTCCCGCAGTTTGGTCAAACTCATGTTGGTCCCTTCTGTAACACTGTCCAACTATCTCATCCTCTGTCGTCCCCTTCTCCTTGTGCCCTCCATCTTTCCCAACATCAGGGTCTTTTCCAGGGAGTCTTCTCTTCTCATGAGGTGGCCAAAGTATTGGAGCCTCAGCTTCAGGATCTGTCCTTCCAGTGAGCACTCAGGGATGATTTCCTTCAGAATGGATAGGTTTGATCTTCTTGCAGTCCATGGGACTCTCAAGAGTCTCCTCCAGCACCAGTGGAAGTATACATTCAATAAATAATAAGCACCTCTAGCAAGTTAAGGGATCTCCCTCACAATTAAGTTGTCCCAGGGTGAGGATGTGCAACAGATATGGGTTATGTAGCAAGCAGGGACCCTCCAGTCCAGGAGATTGCTTGAGGACTGTTGACTTTTCTAATATTTGCATGTATTTACAAATGTTCAGGCTGAGCAGAGGGGGAGGCACAGCTTAAACACCCAAACAGGCAGCCTGCTGCTCCCACTTCAGATTTCTAGGGAGAGAGCCAGCACCCTAAGCCAGTTACAAAGTCTCAACTCAGCTCTCCGTGTCCTTCTCAAGACTCACTCAAGAAGCTGCGGTTTCTCTTAGGTAGACTTTACACCTACCACTTCCTCTGCCAAGTTTATTTGGTGGGTTTCTCTCAGAGACAAGCACATTCATTGGGCAAGGCAGAGCACCGGCAAAGAGGAACCCCAGGAGGCAATATCACCACCCCTGCTGCGAAATAAGTGGCAGCACTTTCCCCCTGCTTCACTTACACCGCTGAAGATGCCTTTGGATCAATACTTCCAGATCAAGCTCCAGAAATTTAATAACATCGCATCTCTCTTTCGCTATCCTGTTAACAGTTATCATAACACGTAGCCAGAACCCTTAACCTTTTGCAGTGGAATCCTGAATGTATTGACTCAGAAGTGCCTCTGTGTTTAGTAGGAATTGCTGCAATCCTTTCCAGGCTTGCCTGCGAGTAAGTCCTATTGATCTCAGCAGGGATTCCTTCGGGGCTGGCAGGCAGGCAGGCACAGGCTCGCCCTGTTAGCCTTGGATTTGCTACTGCTTGTCTGCTGAGTTTGTGTTTGTATTTATAAGCTTCTCTGATGTTTTAACACCTTCCCGTATTTGGGTATTATTTTTGGCTTTTATTGAAGCTGACTTGAAAAACTCGTGGAACTAGAAGATGGGGGGGGGGGGAGATAAATAAATAAATAAATAAATAAAAACAGCAGATTTGCAGCAGGAATGTAGGATAATGCCTTATACAGATGCAGATCATCGGTTGAACATTCTCGGCAGCCACTGGCGGCAGCTATCCCGGGGTTTACGTAGGGGACATTCGCAGCCTGGCTAGAGGTGGTAGCAGCGGCGGAACAAGTTGATCCAGGGTGCCTGGGGAGGCGCACATGCCCTGAGCCCGGGGGCGGAGCCAGCCACCCACGGGGGGCAGCATGGGGCCTCTGAGGAGTGTGCCTGCCTCCTCCCACTCAGCCACCCTATAGCTTGGGGGGGGGGAGGCAGCAGGAGGACCGTTTGTATTATGTACTGAAGTTCTCACCCTGGGCCAGCAGGGGGATACTGTAGATAGTTTTCACTCAGGTCCCCATATGCAAATAAGGGATTGAAAGTGACGTTCAGTGATTGGATAGTTACAGAAAGTTGTTACAGTTGCCTTGTACTGGAGCTCTATATAAGCAGGCTGGCTGAACCCTTCAGTTCACTTCTGTTCTGGCCTGTGAATAAACAAGAGCTGTTTGAAGAATTGCTGTGTCCTCTGATATGTTCACCCACAACTTAACAGTTTGGGCAGTGTGGACCTTGCGGGCGCTCAAGCCACCGCGTCACTCCCAGGAGAGATGTGTGGCTTGGGCACGTTGCAAGTCCCCACCATTTTGTCACCCCCCTCAGTGGGGATAACAGGCGGTCGACCGCACCTACCGCACCCCCCTTGCTGCGCCCCTGGGTGGTAGGGATTGAACCTGGGATTTTCTGCAAGCAAAGCAGATGCTGTACCGTGAATGTGCAGCAGAGGAGCAAATCAGATTGCGAAACTAGCAAGGGGGAAGGATTAACATCCTCTCGCCTCCATCACCACTGAACTGATCAGTGTTCTGAAAGTCGATCAGCTGCTTTTGAAAACAAGTAGGAAGGTGGTGCTGTGGGATAAAAGAAAATCATATGAAAATGGTGTATAGGTGGTCTCTGACACCCAGTAAATTAACAAAAATGTGTAAGTCAACATCAGGCATCTGTTGGAAGTGTAAAGAAGGTACCGTTTTCCATATGTGGTAATCTTGTAAGGTTGTTAAAGTATTATGGGAAATGATACTGTATTAGCCTGAATATAAGCCTCATTTCCCCCCCCAAATTCCAACCATGAAAAGTTAGTGTGGCTTAAATTCGTGACCTTACAAAAATTTGCTTTTACAATATCGCTGCTGAAACAGACATGTGGTAAAACAGAATGGGTGTGAGTGGCTTATAGTCAGGTATTGTCTTTTTTCTCTCCCCCCCCCCCATTTTTTTTAAAGGTGTGGCTTATATTTGGGTATGGCTTATATTTGGGCTTGTACAGTATATAATGAGTTGTAAAAATGTTTATTAACTTTTATTAAGAAACCAGAAGCTTTTCTTTTAGGAATAATAGGAACAGGGTACCAAAAGAACAGAAAAAAATATTTATGTGTGCAACAATGGCCGCTTGAATGATATGTGCCCAGAAATAGAAAGAAGAAAATTGGCAGCAAAAACTGTTGGAGTATGCAGAGTCTCAAAGTGGCTAACATTCCCCTTTCCCTTCCTCCCCCACAACAAACCCTCTGTGAGGTGAGTGGGGCTGAGAGACTTCAGAGAAGTGTGACTAGCCCAAGGTCACCCAGCAGCTGCATGTGGAGGAGCGGAGACGCGAACCCGGTTCACCAGATTACGAGTCTACCGCTCTTAACCACTACACCACACTGACTCTCCATCATGGGCTGCCATCCTATATTCATTTACCTATTAAAAGAAGCAGGTGCTTCTTTTTCACTTGGCTATCCTACCGAAGGCCTCTAGCCTTAGCATCCTTTTGCAAGCAGGGAGACAACACTACAGACGGCAGGGGCACACCTGATACTGGGGATAATAGCTTCACCTGGATAGCCCAGTGCCTTTATAAAAAAGAGGCTGGGAGGATATATGGTAGTCATCTTCAAATATCTAAAGGGCTGTCACATGGAAGATGGAGCAAGCTCCTGCTCTGGAGCGGAGGACTCTATCTAATGGATTCTAGTTACAAGGAAGGAAATTCCTTTTAAACAGAGGTTGGATGGCTATCTGTCAAGGATGCTTTTGTTGAGATTCCTTCATTGAATCTCCTTGGAATAACCCTTGGAGACCCTTCCCACAATTCTATGATTCTATCAGGGAGGGAGAGTGGGTGGGAGGGTCAGAGCCATCCTTTAAATGCAGGAGACATGAAAAGACACGTAAATAATTATTTAAGCAAAGAGAGTGTGACACATCTTTTAGGGCAATACTTCACAGAATGAGTGGGATGTTTCTATCACATGGGCACAGCTTGTTTTAGCACGATTTAAGGCTTGCTTCACTTTGTTAATAATAATAATAATTTATTATTTGTACCCCGCCCATCTGGCTGGGTTTCCCCAGCCACTCTGGGCGGCTTCCATAGAAACAAAAAATACAGTAAAATATCACACATTAAAAACTTCCCTGAACAGGGCTGCCTTAAGATGTCTTCTAAATGTCAGGTAGTTATTTATCGCTTTGACATCTGATGGGAGGGCGTTCCACAGGGCGGGCACCACTACCAAGAGGGTCCTCTGCCTGGTTCTCTGTAGCTTTGCTTCTCGCAATGAGGGAACCGCCAGAAGGCCCTCAGCGCTGGACCTCAGCGTCCGGGCAAAACGATGGGGGTGGAGACACTCCTTCAGGTATACTGGGCCGAGGCCGTTTAGGGCTTTAAAGGTCAACACCAGCACTTTGAATTGTGCTCGGAAACATACTGGGAGCCAATGTAGGTCTTTCAAGACCGGTGTTATGTGGTCTCGGTGGCCGCCCCCAGTCACCAGTCTAGCTGCCGCATTCTGGATTAGTTGTAGTTTCCGAGTCACCTTCAAAGGTAGCCCCACGTTAATAACACGTTAATAACAATGGCCTGCCTTATAGGCTTGTTGAAAGGATTGCTGAGATCACGCCTGCAAAGTTCTTTTTAGCGCTCAGAAATCGCTATATAAATTACAGTGGTACCTCGGGTTAAGAACTTAATTCGTTCTGGAGGTCTGTTCTTAACCTGAGGTACCACTTTAGCTAATGGGGCCTCCTGCTGCTGCCACACCACCACTGCACGATTTCTGTTCTCATTCTGAAGCAAAGTTCTTAACCCGAAGTACTATTTCTGGGTTAGCGGAGTCTCTAACCTGAAGCGTCTCTAACCTGAAGCGTCTGTAACCCGAGGTACCACTGTATAAGAATGTTGCAACCCTAATGCCCACATTCCTGAGAGTGAACTCAGTGGGGCTTATTTTAATTTTGTATAGAATTGTACTGTAACTATGTTGAAAAAAATAACAATAACAATGAAGTGTAGGTGGGGTCCATGAGGCAAGACACAGTGACAAGAGCAAGAACCTTTATTGAAACCATAACCAGGAAACAGGGTCAAAGCCACTGCTTATATACATTCCTGAAAGCCTGAGCCACTCCCACTCCCAACGTGATTGGCTGTCTAAACTTCCAAGCTGCGAATCACGACTCAGAGTTTAAGGGCCAATGGCAGCGGCCCAAATCCTGAAATGTTCTGTGATTAGACATCATGTATCGAATCAGAACACAGGAGCTCAGAATTCTTAGTCCAGAGTCAAGCTCAGGCAAATACAGACCACTGAATACATAACAGAGAATAACAACAATAACAATAATATTTAAAATTGAGATTTGCTGCAAGTCAAGCTGCCTGCTTTTGAAGCTGCATTCACTTTTAATCCTTACTCTCCCCAATTTCCCACTGGATTCTCTTTGCAGACAGAATACTGGCAATTTTTCAGATTAAACAACCCAAATAAATTTGCTTGGCTCACAAGGAACCATTTTTGTGTCAAAATGTAGTGGAGGATGCTATTTTTCCACCTGTTAATGTGAACAGAGACAGTTTCATTTTATACTTTTCCTGCTCTTGCCAAACCCATCAGCTTTTTTAAAATGATCATACCGAAGTGAATGACCAAATTATTTTGGTCATTACAGATGTCTCTGTCTTGTAAGTGCAAGCCTTCTTAGGGGGAAAAAATGCTTACACTTTCCTACAATTATCTCTCTCCTATAAATTTGTACAAGATTGTCGTCACAGTATAATTTGCATGGCTGTCAGCAGATGGTTCTAGCCCCGCGATCTATGACATGATGACAGTTGGGATCAGGGACTGAAGGAGGAGAGTAGTGAGAGGCAGAGGTAGAGGAGGGAAGGCAGTTGATGGCAAGATGACAACTAGGAATCATAGAATCATAGAGTTGGAAGAGACCACAAGGGCCATCGAGTCCAACCCCCTGCCAAGCAGGAAACACCATCAGAGCACTCCTGACATATGGTTGTCAAGCCTCTGCTTAAAAACCTCCAAAGAAGGAGACTCCACCACACTCCTTGGCAGCAAATTCCACTGTCGAACAGCTCTTACTGTCAGGAAGTTCTTCCTAATGTTTAGGTGGAATCTTCTTTCTTGTAGTTTGGATCCATTGCTCCGTGTCCGCTTCTCTGGAGCAGCAGAAAACAACCTTTCTACCTCCTCTATGTGACATCCTTTTATATATTTGAACATGGCTATCATATCACCCCTTAACCTCCTCTTCTCCAGGCTAAACATGCCCAGCTCCCTTAGCCGTTCCTCATAAGGCATCGTTTCCAGGCCTTTGACCATTTTGGTTGCCCTCCTCTGGACACATTCCAGTTTGTCAGTGTCCTTCTTGAACTGTGGTGCCCAGAACTGGACACAGTACTCCAGGTGAGGTCTGACCAGAGCAGAATACAGTGGCACTATTACTTCCCTTGATCTAGATGCTATACTCCTATTGATGCAGCCCAGAATTGCATTGGCTTTTTTAGCTGCCGTGTCACACTGTTGGCTCATGTCAAGTTTGTGGTCAACCAAGACTCCTAGATCCTTTTCACATGTACTGCTCTCAAGCCAGGTGTCACCCATCTTGTATTTGTGCCTCTCATTTTTTTTGCCCAAGTGCAATACTTTACATTTCTCCCTGTTAAAATTCATCTTGTTTGTTTTTGCCCAGTTCTCTAATCTGTCAAGGTCCTGTGATCCTTTCCTCTGGGGTGTTACCCACCCCTCCCACTTTGGTGTCATCTGCAAATTTGACGTTTTTGCTACGGGAAAGGCGAAACCTGCCAATGCAGGGGAATTCATTTCCGGCCCTTTAACAGCGACCTTGACGTAGCAGCGCCTGCATACCTGTGAAGAAAAGTTAACCTGCAAAACCTATGAAGAAAAGTTAACCTGCAAAAGATGACATTAACTGAGGGTGGGTAGGGTGGGAGAAGCTCTGGAGCCAAGTGAGGATTCCCAGGTAAGATCCTACCTCTATTGTGTGGGGAGGTAATCCCTCCCCTACCTGGCCTGGTCTCCTTGGCAACGCTTCCCCCAGGTGGGATTGGACAACTGACTGAGGTAGGCGGAGACCTCCAGGTATCCCACCTGAGGGAAGGCAAAGCCAAGCCTATGCTGATGGGGCCGCTCCAGATCTAGGGCTGCACGCGTCCACGCAAAGGGCGCCCCCCGTTTTATGCGGGGAGCGGTCATTCTGTTCCCTCACAGACAGCACTGGATACAGCCCGGTGGGATCTACTTCCAAGTCAAACATTGACTTTTAGTATTAATTTTTCAGGGCACACTAAGAGCCATGAAAACAACCAAACAGCACATATCAATAGTCAACTGTTTGTTGCAGAGTTGATGAAAGCATGTGAACATCACATGAGTAGAGTGAAAACAGATTCGTCTGATGTTTTAAAAGGGCTGGAAAATAAAAGAGGCTCTTCATTCAGTGCCAGAAAAGAGTAAGAGTAGATGCCAGGGAAGTAAGAGTCAAGAGCGTCTGAGGACGTTCTCTCAATGACAGGGAACAGACAGGTAACCTCATCCCAAGCCGTATGGGGATTTAACATTCAGTCCCAGCAGCGCTTCGAATTGTGCTTGGAAATGGACTGGCAGCCAGAGAAGCTGTTTCAAAGCTGGCAAGATCTGCTCCCTTGTTGGGCCAGACCCATTTAGCAGCCAAGCAGCTGTACTCTGGACTAGATGAACTTTCCAATTTGTTTTTAGAGGCAGCCTCGCATATAATGTATTGCAGCAATCTAACCTTTAGGTTAACAAGGCATCGATCAGTGTGGCTAGGCTCAGAGATGTTGCAGCAGGTGCACCAGGGATTGCTGGTGGAAAAGCCTGGGAAAACTTAGCATTTAAATAAACAAAACCCTGCTCTACAGGGCTTCCAGCACCAGGCCAGTTGGCAGACCAACTCTGCGTTACAACGATGTCTGCAAACATGACAGGAAGCCTGGCAACATCAACCTAGAACCTAGTGCCCAGAGACAGGCAGTCAGGTCATGTATTCATAGCAGTGAGCAGAAGAGGGATGATCGCTGGGTGGGAGGGCAAAGAGAAGAATCGCCATGGTGCATGTTATGTACTGACTTGAATAGGATCCCAAATGCAGCAGTCTGATTGGTCCTAGAACAATAGGATTCAGAATGCAGCAGTCTGATTGCTCCACAGGAGCCACCCAATCCAGCTCCAAGTGGAAGCGAATCCCGGAATTAGCCAATCACGTGGGGCCCATTGAGTAAATAATGTATATAAGGCAGACATTCTGGGGGGAACTTCCATTCCTCCTCACCACTATGAGCTGAATAAAGAGCATGAAATTCACTCTCAACTCTGAGTATATTTCAGTGCATCTGCAGCAGCTCAACTGGAAGTCTTCATCTGCTGCAGCTGCAACAAAACATGTCTCTCCTGCATCGGTTTCTAGAGCAACAGCAGGTGCTGCAACCTTTCAGTAGCTTGGCCTCACCCCAAAAGGCACCTTCTTCCATTGTCTCCCGAGACAGATGGATGCCAGCTTATGAGTGGCTTGGACGTAAAGATTTCTTGCAAGATGTCTTGCATGGGTAGAAAAGCTCCCACCCATCCAAATTCTTCAACCTTCTCTCTTGCTGCACGCACGCACACGCACACGCACACGCACACGCACACGCACACGCACACACACACACACACCCCACCACCACGTCACATCCCATGCCACTTCAGAAGGACTGGAGCTCAGTGAGAAGGTTTCAGGTTCAATTCCTGCCATGTTCTGGTGGTGCTCAGCAGGACCCGTCTGGAACCCTGGACAGCTGCTGCCAGTCAGTGCAGACAGTACTGAGCCATAGCTGTCAACCATCCCTTATTTGGCGGTAACAAGATGCTTATTTTCCATTTGTTTCTTCATTCTTCCTGTTATAATCCAACATATACAGCATCTTGCTCTCACTTTTTCGCTGTCCTCTTCTCTGCTCTCACGGGCTGCATTTTTCACTGCGTCACACGCCATTTTGTTTATCAGAGCCTAACTGCGGGAGGCGGTAGAAGACAGGAGTGCCTGGTGTGCTCTGGTCCATGGGGTCACGAAGAGTCGGACACGACTAAATGACTAAAGAACAACATCAACAAAAGGTGTGGTGTCCCACCATAGCCCTGGGCAGTTCTCCAACTTATCCTTCTCATGCAACGTTCTCAGTGTGGAAGAAAAGCATACGAGAGCAAACAGACACACAAGCCCTGATAGGTAAAGGAACCACTAGAATATGGACCAAAATGTTTCTGAGAAATTAGTCAGTTGTCTACTCCGGATGGCACTGCTCTCCCCCTTAAGGAATAATAGAATCATAGAACCATAGAGTCCAACTCAACCTTGCAATGCAGGAATCCTAACTAAAGCATTCATGACAGATGGCAGATTCATGGTTTGAAGGGCTTCTGAATCCAGCTGTGTTACTGAAGGCTGAGATAGCCTCTGTGGCTAGAAGGGTCTTTTACCAACAGCGACTGGTTCAACAGCTATGGCCATTCCTGGGTCAGAAAAGTCTTGCCACAGCAGTTCATGCGTTGGTTGCTTCAAGACTGGGTTATGGCAATGAGTTCTATGTGGCACTTTACCTCGTGCTTGATCTCGAAGCAGCAGCTGGTGCAGAATGCTTCAGCATGATTGCTGACAGGAGCGAGGCCTTTTTCAGCATATAACCCCTGTGCTCAGAGACTGGCACTGGTTGGGCGATTTGTTACCAGGCCGCATTTAAGGTGTTACTATGAGCATATAGGGGGCGCAGGGGGCGCTGTGGGTTAAACCACAGAGCCTAGGGCTTGCTGATCAGAAGGTCGGCGGTTTGAATCCCCACGACGGGGTGAACTCCTGTTGCTCAGTCCCTGCTCCTGCCAACCTAGCAGTTCGAAAGCACCTCAAAATGCAAGTAGATAAATAGGTACCACTCCGGCGGGAAGGTAAACGGCATTTCCGTGCGCTGCTCTGGTTCACCAGAAGCGGCTTAGTCATGCTGGCCACATGACCCAGAAGCTGTACATCGGCTCCCTCAGCCAATAAAGCAAGATGAGCGCCGCAACCCCAGAGTCGTCCGCAACTGGACCTAATAGTCAGGGGTCCCTTTACCTTTTTATGAGCATATAGAGAGCCCTTGACAACTTGGGACCATTTTAGCTATGAGACTGCCTTCCCCCGCATGTGCCCATTAAAAAAATGATCAAGTGATGTATACATTTTATGAAAACAAACAAACACAGTGGAAAAGTCCAGCTCTGTAACTTTTGTTAGGACAAAGTGACAGCCAGTTTGAGGTCTTGGCAACAGGGCTGATTATCAGAAGGAGATAAAAGATCCTACCCCGGACTTTTTTCTTTCTAGAAAAAGAAGGTGCCAGTTCTGCCCCCTCAAACCACTTGGCTGTAAATTCGAACCCAGGTTGGCACTTCCTCTCCTTGCAAACAGAGGATAAAGAGAAGAGAAGTATGAATAGATGACTAGGAAAGGGGAGCAATATGCCACGGAGGCACTCCTATGAATATAAACTGCTTCTGAATAAAACAAGAAGCGAGAAAGGTCCAAGATGTATTCACATAATCTCTGCTGTTCATCTAATATGCACACTGGCTCAAATCCTCCATGTATTATCCTCTTGGTTTTGCTTAGTCTTTACACAGGAAAGCCTCCCACAGAAATAAAAACTGAGCAAGAAACCTCAAAACTGGATGCACTATTAATTTTCCTCAGATTTTCATACAACTTGAAAGATTGTTTTGTTTCAAGCCAGCCCTCTACCCACTTCCCCAACCCAGCGGGGCTGAAAAAAAATATTTTTAGCATGTGACAGCTAAGTTGAAATGCATTGATTCTTTTTTAAAAGAGAAAACCTGGGTCAATTTGCTACAATTACATTTATTTTCGTGTAATTGAGCAAATTGTGGTGTCCAAACTGCTGGTTACTGATTAAAGCCTGCAACTGATCAGATGGCAGAGATCAGAGCAGCTAAGGAAGGATAAATGCTGGTGTTTGATCTTCTGTTGCAGTGGTATTTTGAACTTTTGGGGAACCCTTTTTTCACAGCTCAGAAATGAAACCCTGTGGAGGATTGTGGGAGAATGTTCCAGATGGGGACCACAGGATTGGCTCAGCCGTTTTTGTTGGTTAGAATTCAGCACCTCAGAATCCTCTTCAATATCTTTAAAAAGTCTGGGATGGACTCAATAAATCATGTAGCCAGTGTGTGTGCCCTTTCACTTTGTTCTTATAGAGAGCTGCTGCACAGGTATCTCTTTATTAACGTTTAGGGATCTTCCTGTCTGTTTCACTTCAGATTGATCACACGGGCACACACTTGTCCTCAGCAGCATCCTGAGAAGCCTCTCTCAGCAGCCATTCGCCTCCCAACAGAGAGAAGGAACAGAAAGCAGTTAAAAAATGAGAGTTGTTGGAATAACAATCACAACAGAATGGAATGCCTCCCTCATGTGACTCACAGTCAGCCAATCACAGGAGAGCTACTGCCAAAGGAAAAAACCTCATGTTAAAAATACACAGCAGTTCAACATAAGCAAACATCCCCATTTCTGGAAATTAAACCATTATCCTTAACACGACGCACTTCCATTGCTGGACTTGGTTGAAAATGGCTTCTCTAAGTGAACCAGGAAGTAACCTTGCCAGGCAACAGAATGACTCTTCTTTTCTTATCATCTCCTGGGTGGCATGGACACCATTAGGTAGTTGAATGAACATGTTTACATGTTTACTCCAACTGTTTCCCTCCTTCCCACCCCCACTTTGCACAGCCCCGGGCTCTGGCAACCCACACTAAGCCACTGAGTTGTAGTTCAACAACTTGTGCATACTTTAGCTGCTTCTGCCTCCAAGGGTAGCCATTAGTATCTCCCAACAGAGAAGGGGCTGATAAGCTTCTATGCAGTGGCGTAGCGTGGGTTGTCAGCACCCGGGGCAAGGCAAGTAATTTGTGCCCCCAACCCGTGGATTTGCGCCCCCTAACCCGTGGATTTGCGCCCCCTAACCCTAACCCCCAGATGTTGCGCCCGGTGCGGCCGGGCCCCCCTGCACCCCCCACACTACGCCACTGCTTCTATGGAACCCTAACCTCCCACCCACCTCACCAGCCTTCCTTAAAATACTCACTGTCCTTCCCACTGCCTTCCAGGAGAAGCTTCCAACAACAGTGGTGGGTTGTACGACAAGGGAGAAGGAGAGCGGGAGGACAATAAAAAAAGCAAGACGGGCATAAATGCACACGGTAGTTGGGCCAAAATCAGACATGGACATCTGGACCACCCGGGCCCTGCTTAAGAAATGCAGCATCAGTCACGGCTCCGAAGTGGGAAGAATCAATTCCATGTTGTCGCCTGCAGATCTAACATTAACTCGCCCATCCAATGTCTTGGTAAGATAATTCACCCTTCTCCGCCAAAGGTTGCATCGAGCCTTTCCCCTGAAAATTGATATTCTCCACCTGTCAAGGCTGTATTTATGATGAGGATAAAAATAATAATGTCTTCCTGCAGGGGAATAATGAGACGTGGAGCATTCAGAAAACCTGGCAGAGAAGTGTGATTTTGGAACAGTGGAGGGCACTCCCTCATTCACTGTAATACCAGGAGTTGTAGCCCACTTTGCTGAGGTAAGCAACGGTGTTTTGTCTGAACCCAGAGGGTTCGGGCTTCTCATTGTAGAGCCAATGTTGGGTAGTGGTTCAATCTATCAGATTAAGAGCTGAGGAAACTCTACCTGAGCTCTCCATTCAGCTTCAATGCCCTTGGGCTAGTTTTTATTTCTTAACCTAAGCTGCCTCACAGGGTTGTTGTGAAGAAAGCATTGGGGAGAGAACCATGTAATCCGCCTTGAGCTCCTATGGGCAAAGGGAGACATATATTAATTGAGGGAATGTGACAGGAAAGTTTTAAGACAGATTCAGTTATCAGATGAATCTGTTTTAAGACAGATTCAGTTATGAGTCACACCGAAACAAACACGTGGATCTTGAAAACAGTAAATTCCACTGAATAACCAGGGTTGGAGAGAAATGAATGCAAGCCTACCTAATTTACTTCATGCATGAACCAAACGCAAACCAAAACGCAGCTATCTGTCCAAATTTGTGCTTCTCTAAATTTTGCAGTTTTTCTCCAACCCAAAATATGCATTTAAAAACCCCATTTTAGGGGAAAGTGTGCACAAAAATACATAAAATGTGTGTGTGTGTGTGTGTGTGTGTGTGTGTGAAAATTTGCAACATGCAGTATATCAGATGAAAATGTATGTCAGGAGAAATATACACAAAAAGTACAAATTTGCATGTGGACTTTTTTTAAAGGAAATTCATATACTGATGCAGTAATGGGGTGGGGCGGAGAGCTTAAATAAAAAACGAAAAAACTAAAAGAACCCAAAATTGACAGATCTGTCCACCCCTAGAAAGAAAAAGACTTGGCAGCAGCTGAGTTAGCTGACCATGGTCCTTTTATTCTAGTGGGCAAACCTTGGCCTTCACAGTGAAAACAATCTCTCCCTTTCTCTTTGTCCCGTTGAGAGTTGCTCGAGGCCCCTATTAATGTGGTCCCCCACTGCTTTTGGCTCAGGCCCATCTCTGTAGGCCAATTCAGCAAAGGAAGGGGGTTGAAAAGAGATCTGGGGAGGAGAAAGCTCAGAAGGCCTGCCAGGGGGACGGAGGAGAACAGAGGCTTCTCTTCTGCCTTCGGGGGCTGCTACCTGTGTGGGTGTTTTGTGTGTGAGCGTTTGAGCGCATTCGGATGCCAGCGCATGCATCTCACTGCAGGGAGGTGATCATAGGCACAATGAGAGAGGCTGGCATTGCAAACAGCCGAGTGAGAAAGAAAGGGCATCTGTGGGCACAGCCAGCACCACTGTAGATCAGAACATTCTCCAATATAGCAATGGTTGCCATTTGTTGAAACAGTGAGGGGAATGGATGCATCATATTATAGGACCATACAAGGGATGTGGGTGGTGCTGTGGGTTAAACCATAGAGCCTAGGACTTGCCGATCAGAAGGTCGGTGGTTCGAATCCCCACGACGGGGTGAACTCCCGTTGCTCGGTCCCAGCTCCTGCCAACCTAGCAGTTCGAAAGCACATCAAAGTGCAAGTAGATAAATAGGTACCGCTCCGGCGGGAAGGTAAACGGCGTTTCCGTGCACTGCTCTGGTTCGCCAGAAGCGGCTTAGTCATGCTGGCCACATGACTGTACGCCGGCTCCCTCAGCCAATAAAGTGAGATGAGTACCGCAACCCCAGAGTCGGCCACGACTGGACCTAATGATCAGGGGTCCCTTTACCTTTACCTTTACAATGGATCAAGAATTCAGGCTTCCATCTCCTCATGGATAAATATGGAACTGGAGAGCAGGAAACTGGTAAACTGGCCACATTCACACCATACTTTTATAGCACTTTGAACAGTCATGGCTTCCACCAAAGGATTCTGGAAGCGGAGGTTTATAGAGAGTGCTGAAAGTTATTACGAGATCCCTATTCCCCGCACAAACTACAATTCCCAGAGTTCCCTGCGAAGAGGGATTGATTATTAAGCCACTCTGGGAATTGCAGCTCAGTGAGGGGAACAGGGGTATCCTAGGGACTCACAGCAGCCTTACCAAACTACAGCTCCCAGAATTCTTTTGAGAGAAGCCATGACTGTTTAAAGTGGTATCATAGGGCTTTAAATGTATGGTGTCAATGTGGCTTTGGTCTCCTACAAAGCAATTATCCTACTTAGCAATTGCAGTCTTCTCGGGGACCGGCAAACAAAATTACAACCTTATGCCCTATCACCACAAAGCAACTTACCTTTCTTGGGCATTTTAAGCACATTTACAGTGTGTATCATTCAATGAGTGTACAGTCTATGTGCCTGTTTTCACAGATAGTGGAGCTGTAGAAATAAACACAAACACTTGCACATGTGTAGAGACAGCTTGTACCTGTGTTTAGTGCAACGTGTGAACGAATCTTTACTGTTGTGCTTCGATGTCTGACGAATTTCCTCTCCCTTCTTTTTGTTGTTGTTAAAAGCTATTAGCCATGACAGCTGATAGAGCTGGCTCAGTTGGTAGAGCCCAAAGAGGGGGGTTGGACTAAATGACCCTTGTGGTCCCTTCCAACTCTATAATACTTGTATGATAAAGGTAAAGGTACCCCTGCCCGTACGGGCCAGTCTTGACAGACTCTAGGGTTGTGCGCCCATCTCACTCAAAGAGGCCGGGGGCCAGCGCTGTCCGAAGACACTTCCGGGTCACGTGGCCAGCGTGACATCGCTGCTCTGGCGAGCCAGAGCCACACACGGAAACACCGTTTACCTTCCTGCTAGTAAGCGGTCCCTATTTATCTACTTGCACCCGAGAGTGCTTTCGAACTGCTAGGTTGGCAGGCGCTGGGACCGAACAGCAGGAGCGCACCCCGCCACGGGGATTCGAACCGCCGACCTTACGATCGGCAAGCCCTAGGCGCTGAGGCTTTAACCCACAGCGCCACCCGCGTCCCTCATACTTGTATGATACTTCCAGTTTAAATGGAACTTCCAGGCTCTGAGCAGTATATGTCAATTGCAAGCGACACACAAGTTGTACTTGTGTCCTGCTTCTGTCTGATCCACAGGGCTTTTAGGTTTTTGAAACTGGAGAGTGCACAATTGTGCCTTCAGGGAGAATATGGACAAACTTCATCCACAGCTATCTCCATGTACTTGGACAAAACTCCTGAAACGCAAGCAGACCATAATAATGATGAATGAGTTGGGGATATCCTATTTCAAGAGTAGAGAACCAGATGGTATTGGACTCCAGTTCCCATCAGTCCCTGCCAGCATGGCCAATGGTCAAGGATGATGGAAGTTGTAGTCTAAAAACATCTTGGGGGGTTTCTCCCATTCCTGCCCTAACAAGATCTGTTTCACCTGCTTTCACCTGCAATCCTCTATCCACGTACTCAAGCGTAAGCCCTACTTAATGAAACTTACTTCTGAACAGACATGTCCAGGATTGCACTGTGAATTAGGTTACAAATGGAGAATCAGCTTTTGCTGTTTGCTGCCGCGGCCTATTGTTATGTCTGTCAGGAAGGGGACCTGTGTGTTCCTAAACAAGGTGGGAAGAGACGTCCCTTCGTCCCAAGCGTCTGTTCAATTATAGAGATGACCTTTGAAAGCCCCGAGCAACCAAGCTGAACGGAAGAGGATGTGAAAGGTTTGGGATTCTGTTTATACAAATGATCACATTTCAGATCCCACTGGTGGCATGAACCAGGAGGAGGAGGGAAATAGATGATGCAAGAGGGGACTGAGAGGAGATGCGATAGCCACCTTCAAATGTCTGACGGGCTGCCCCGTGGAAGATGGAGCAAGAGGTTTTCTCCTTCTCTGGGAGGTAGGACTTGACCCAATGGCTTCAAGTTACAAGAAAGGAGATTCCGACTAAACTGAACATCCTCTTAGTTCAGTATTGCCTGCACTGACTGGTAGGGGCTGTCCAGGATTTCAGGCAGGGGAAATTCTCACCAAGCTGAAAAACAACAGCATGGCAATAGATCCAGGACCACAGAAAGATTTGGATTTTTAATATATTTGGATCTGTTTTAACAGCTGCTTTATGGTTAAACACAGCCAAGGAGCAAACACGGAGAGTTATTTTACTGTTTCATTATTGATGGCTAAATTGCCTATGAATTCCTTTCCTTAGGCAGACTGGCAATGGCAGCGCCTGGGACCACAGCTCAGCCTAGGCTCTTTCTGGCTAGCTGCACTGCTAAAAAAACCCAAACATATTTCGCTGGAACGGTATGTCTGCATGATGCGGGCTCGAGCTGGGAAGGAGCAATGGAGTCGACTGATGGTCATCATTTGCAAAACATCCATCAAACTATTAAAAGGGAGCCAAGAAGGTTCCCTTTGTCCATGACACTGCCTTTCTTTGTCCTGTGCCACAGTCCAGAAACAAGGCTGAAGCCCTCCCTCTGAGACTTGTCACCATCCTTCGGTGATATATAATTCTCTGTGAAGCGGCACTTCTCAAATCAAAGTGCCAAGGCTGTGTGTGTTAAGTATAATTGTTTACTTGACACTGAAATGGGGAATGACTAAATGATTAAACAACCATTGTTGTTTTCTGCTAGCTAAAACGTGAGTGTTTAACCTTAGATTAGGTGACAAAGGTATTTGGTTGCAAATTGCCATCTTGGAAGAGTAGTGGCTAAGTCTTTGTTCTCAGGCTCTGTGAGAATAAGATGTGATAATGGAGTTCACTCAGGAGCATGCAGCCTCAGAAAAAATGGAGGATGCAAGGATAGAGATCTTTGATTCTAGGTTTGTTTGGAATTACCTTTTATTTCTAAGAAGATGAACCTGTGCGCAGGACTGGCACAAGATATTGTATGGAATTATATGGATGTATCTATCTTTGATGTTTTTGTCCCATTCTGAAGAAAGTTCTGCAAGTAAATCTTTGAATTCAACTTAAGGGCCTTCACAGTGTTATATTTCCAAAAGGAGTCGGTTTTTATGCATACAGTCGCTTCAAGCTACACAATATTAATATCTGCAATAGTTTGGAATGAGATTTTGGAGTAGTTGGGGACAGTAGTGGTTAAGTATCACCAAATCTGCGCAGTTAGATCCAGCAGACACAGAAAGAGGGAAATCCCAAATGGGGCAGGCTAATATTTATTATTTGAGAGTCCAGATAAGGGTGCATTTTGAGCAAAGGGATCTCTTCTTCAGGTGAATAAACAAATCCTATACTCTTATGAATTATGGTGCTGGAGGAGACTCTTGAGAGTCCCATGGACTGCAAGAAGATCAAACCTCTCCATTCTGAAGGAAATCAGCCCTGAGTGCTCACTGGAAGGACAGATCGTGAAGCTGAGGCTCCAATACTTTGGCCACCTCATGAGAAGAGAAGACTCCCTGGAAAAGACCCTGATGTTGGGAAAGATGGAGGGCACAAGGAGAAGGGGACGACAGAGGACGAGATGGTTAGACAGTGTTCTCGAAGCTACCAGCAGGAGTTTGTCAAACTGTGGGAGGCAGTGGAAGACAGAAGTGCCTTGCGTGCTCTGGTCCATGGAGTCAGGAAGAGTCAGACACCACTAAACAACTAAACAACAACAACATACTCTTCTTCAGTGAAATCTAATAAAAAGAAACATGCAGTTCTCAGTCACAGCCAGCGTGGATGTTTACCTGCTGGGTTTTCTGCCTCTCATGCAGAAAGGCACAGCTGTTCAGCTGAAGTGAGGTGAAGTAGCATCTCTGGGTGCCATTTTTGTTTATGCATCTAAAATATTTTTTACACCTCTTTACTTTAAAAGGCGGCTAATACCACTATCCAAACAACAACACCATTAAAAAGCCAATTACAGTGCAATCTTACGCATAGCTACTCAGAAATAAATTGAGTTCAGTGGAGCTTATTCTCAAGTAAATGGATATTAGGATTGAAATCTAAACAGCACAAAGCAGCAAGCTAAATCCTATTTTATAAAAATAGCAGTGGGGGGGGAGGCAATAACATCAATTAACACCATGTGTCAACAACCTTAAGCAATATTGACGGGTCTATCAAAGCAAGATGTAATCAGCAGTGCTGGCTGGTACCCATTGTTAGGCTGGAACACTGGGAGGCAGACAGCAGGGGGCGCCAGAGCCAACAATAGGTGGAATCAACTCATTCTAGCTCCCCACCCCAACCTTCCTCCCTGCTGAATTCTACAAAGTGAAAAGGTGGTCACTCTAATCAACCAGCCTGCAGTGGGTTCTTGACCACAGACCTTGCTGAAGA
This sequence comes from Podarcis tiliguerta, assembly GCF_965153285.1. Classification (NCBI taxonomy): domain Eukaryota; kingdom Metazoa; phylum Chordata; class Lepidosauria; order Squamata; family Lacertidae; genus Podarcis; species Podarcis tiliguerta. The sequence continues at coordinate 13,809,078 of NC_139539.1, forward strand.
TCTTCTCCTTAAATGAGGCGAACTACCCTCAGAGACTTTGTGTGGCTAATGAATACGTCTCCCTCCTTGATCACAGACAGAAAGACCCTGGAACACCTCAAAGGGCCTCCAGTGGTGATCTTCTATGTGGGTCAGTTTTGCAGTGGTCAAGCTGCAGTGTAAGAAGTGCTAAGTGATTTGTCTGAATCCACTACCATGAACTCTAGGGCAAAATCCTTTGCTAAACTGTGGGAAAGCACTTGCGAGAGAGATGTATTACTTGGAGCTATTTCCCCTGTCCCACTCCTGCCCCCCCAAGCAGGAAACAGAGGTGGTCTTGGACGTACCTCTGGAATAAACCAACTCGTGATTGTTATTCTTCTCTATGGACGGGGAGTGGGGAGCCGAAAGCAAAGACAAATGAAATTGCTGCCGACCTCAAAAATCCAGCCCAATGCATGAATTGAAATCAGAACTGCTCTTTGGAGTCTTGTAAGGAACTAGGCTTTCTCAAAAAATAAAAATAAAAATCATTTCTAATTGCAGTTCTTGAAAAAGTATTTTTTTTGAAGCACTTCAACTGAAAGCACTTTAGCTGAGTGTTCAGATGGGAACAGTGGAAACCATTAAAAGAAGAACCAACAGCACCCTTTCATCGCTGGCCAAGAAGGGGACTGCATCACCCAGGCAGTTTCCCATTACACTTAGCATATATGTTTAGGCTAAATCCAGATGGCATCCTCTCCCACAAGCTGATTTAGCACAGCAATGCTAAACTGGAAATATGGGATGGGGGAAAAATATCTCATAAAAGGCTTCTCTTTCTCTCTTTCCTGTATAATGTTTTTGAACAGCACATGATTCAAAAAGAGGAGGGAAAAGCCTCATTAGCTTTCGATGGCTGAATTGGAGAAAACAGCATTCCGGGGGAAACCCAAATTGCCATTTGTTCAGATTCAGCGGTAAAGAGCGGGTTTTCCTGGGGAAAGCGCTGGGACAAAAAAACAAAAACAAAAGGGAAAGAAAGGTAGTCCAATACGGAGCTTAAAGCGCAGGGCAAAAGATAAGTGGGAATGAGCCTGGCCTCTGCAGGAGCCCCCACCACCGCAAAGCGCAGCGATCAGTTGGGTATTTCTTTATTAAATTTGCACTGAAGGCATGCACAGCTACAGCCTTTGGCAATTCAGTTAGAGCTTTAACGCATGCAAAATAACCACAGCAAGATAACTGATGAGAACACAATCAGCGGCTATGAGTCAAACTTCTGGCGTCAGGGGCAGCGTGTCTTTGAATACCAGTTGCTGCATAACAGGAGTAGGAGAGGGCTATCGCAGCTGTGTTCTGCTTGTGGGCTCCCCCTAGGCATCAGGGATTGGCAGCATGAGAAGCATAGCTGTCAACCGTCCCTTATCCCAGTGCTGTGTCCCGCTGCTGTCCCTTATTGATGATGTCCCTTAAATTTCCTGGGTTTCAAAGGAAGCAGCTCCTCTCCCTGCCTGCCTGCTGGCCAGGGAGGAGGGAGGCTCCAACTGTGTTGCTTGGCTGCGTTGCTCACCCAATAAGGAGTCTAAGAACGACTGGGGGGGTGGAGCTTGAATGCCTTGTGCCGATCAAATCGGCCGCATTGCCTGGGGACTCGCCTTTGCTCAGTGCTTCCCAGCGGAGAGGTGACGGTGGTTTTCCTTGCTGCATCCCCTTTGCCGGGTTGCTGCGCTGTGGGAACCACTGCTTGAGGCTTCATTTGGCTGCTGGCTGGGCTTTCTGCCTTTGGCTCGGAGGGGCTCAGAAGTTGAACATCGGAAGTTGCTAGGAAAATCCCTTATTTTGGCTGCTGATCCCTTATTTTCAAGGCTGCTGGTCCCTTATTTTCAAATCTGTAAGTTGACACCTATGATGAGAAGAGAGGGCTGGCCTACATGGCCCTTTTGGCCTGATCCAGCTTAAAATACCAGGGGTTGGACTAGACAACCCTCAGTGACACTCACCCAACTCTATGATTCTGAGATTCTAAGCACAACTAGAGCTTGAATGTAATCCCAGAGTGGTTTTCTCCGAACTAAAAATCTGTTGGACGTAACGCAGATTATTTCATTCAGTATGCTAATTTAGTATGGACTTAGGGTACAAAGCTCAAAGCTGAACAGGCTCGCCGAGAATAACCCAGGGCAGCTTGATGTTGTCAACGTATCTGCAGCAAAAGTAACAGCCTCTCTGGGGCTTGCGCATAAACAGTGTGCTAGATCCCGCTGGCTGATGATGCGAGGCCAGCGGCATCTCCCAGAAGTTCTGAGCACCTCGCAAGATGTTTGTCCAGCGTGAGCATGGCGCTTAGCCCAAATCTGGACTGACATCTCCTCTGCCTCTCCAGCGCCTTGCTCCCAGCACCAGACCACAAATATCTTTCCCACTCTCCGTTGCAGTGGAGGACGCTTCAGTTTTCGAGCTTGGAGAGATGTGGTGAGCTAAGGGCAGGAAGGATCTGTCATTCAGAATAAAAGCAAGGCTAGAGTTTCCAAATCTATTTTAATTTCAAATTACTTTTCTTAATATTGATTGGGGGGGACAGAAGAAACCCCACTCTCTCTCTTTCCCTCTCTGCTTGTTGCTTCCAAACCAGGAACGTGCAGTTGAAATTTTTCCCTTGCACAAAATGTACAGTTTTAGTCCTTTTGCTAGGCTTGCTTCCTCTCACTTCCCAATAAGATGCATGGAATTAATGCCCATGCCAGGTGAAAGCAGTAGTTTTCAAACAAACCGGGCAGTTTTCATGATGCTCAGCAAAACCTGCAGCGTGTTTTTAAGCACAAGAAAGAGGCGAAGAGAAGAAGAGGAAAATGCCCTCCCTTTTACGTGCTAAGTCAATGCTGCAATTATCCCTGGAGATGCACATGAGTGATGAACTTCAACAGCTAGGAGGCCTTTTTCTTGCAATTATAAAGTGTGCCAGCTCTGGGGAGGGGAGAGCGAGCGAGCAGTTAACCTTTCCTTTGTGTGGTTTCGTTCCCCCTCATTGCATTTACATTGGCCTTGAAGAGCTGGGACATTTTGCAGATGGCTTAGGGTCTATAAATTCTTATTGAAACCAGGGCAAGCCAAGTATAACAGGTAGCGATCCAGACTTGTCTAAGACGGGATAAACTCCAGCTAAGCATGTAAATAATATTTCAGGTCCTTTTCAGCATGTAAACACAATGCATTGAGCCAGGTCCCCTTCAAAGTCCTATTCGCTTTCCCCCTATTGTTATTCTGTAACGGCCTCGCTCACAAATCACAGTAAACCGTAGTTAATGGCTTGCCATGAACACATTGATCTGGCCGTTTTGCTCCTCCCCGCTAGCACGAGGGAGGAATAAACCATGATCCCTGGCTTAGTGTTATGTCTGAACTGGGAATCGCGGTTTGCTTCACTCCAAACAAAGTGCAACCTGCAGCCAAAGTTTGTTCTTGGCTTACAGATCACAGTTTGAGTGAAGTAATCCCTGGTTTGGACATAAGGTTAAGCCAGGGATCATGGTTTGTTTCTCCAGTGCGCTAGCAGGGAGGAGCAACTTGGCTCAGATCAGCATGGAAAGCTATTAACTACGGCTTACCGCGATGTGGATTAATGCACAGAATCACAGTATCGCAGAGTTGGAAGGGACCCACAGGTCATCTAGTCCAACCCCCAAACCTCCAAGGAAGGAGAGTCCATGAACTAGGGTGGGTTGCTTGAATCTTTTTTTATTTTATTTATCGTAACAAGACAATGAAGAGGAAGCTCTGACTTAAGAAATTAAGAGATTGATCCACTGGACATTCCCCCTCTGCAGACACTATGCATAAGAGCTGCTCCCATTCATTTCAATGGGATTTTCACATGACAGTTTCTTGATCAATTCCACAGAATAGCAAATCATGATCGGGATTAGTTTGCTGCTCCTAAATCACAGGTGTGAGGCAAGAAACAGAGTAACTGGGGCATGTGTGTCCAACTAAGATGCAACACAGCGCTTAAAGTGTTGAACTAAAGGTAAAGGGACTCCTGAACATTAGGTCCAGTCGTGGCCGACTCTGGGGTTGCGGCGCTCATCTCGCTTTATTGGCCAAGGGAGCCAGCATACAGTTCCAGGTCATGTGGGCAGCATGACTAAGCTGCTTCTGGCGAACCAGAGCAGCGCACAGAAATGCCGTTTACCTTCCCGCTGGAGCGGTACCTATTTATCTACTTGCACTTTTGAGGCGCTTTCGAGCTGCTAGGTTGGCAGGAGCAGGGACCGAGCAACGGGAGCTCACCCCGTCGCGAGGATTCGAACCACCAACCTTCTGATCAGCAAGTCCTAGGCTCTATGGTTTAAACCACAGTGCCACCTGTGTCCCTGGCAAAAATTGTTGGACTAGGTCGGCTTAAATCTTTGCTCAGCCATGAAGTTGCCCATTGGGCAGTCACTGCTTCTCATAGCCCAACCTGCATCCTAAGAGTTGCTGTGAGGATAGACTTCCCAGACTTCACACTGGTTCACTTAAGTGCATCTGAATACCACCTGCTGGAGAATACAAGGGGAAGGTTGCTATTGAACTCATGTCTGGCTTCTGGACATCTCAAAGGCATCTAGTTGACCAGTGGGAGTACAGAATGCTGGCCTGGGGGTGGGGGGCAGATCCACACCATGCAACCTGGGAGACCAGGGTCTGAATACCCACTCTGCCATTGGGCTCGTTGCTTGGCCTTGGTCCTCTAAGTGTTACCTACCTCACAGGGATGTTGTAAAAATGAAATGAGGAGGGTAGGACTCAATCCAATAGATTCAAAAAAGGAGATTCCGACTCACCAGGAACAACTTTCTGACAGGAAGAGCCGTTTGACAGTGGAACGGACTCCCTCAGGAGGTTGTGGACTCTCCTTCCTCAGAGGTTTCAAAGCAGAGGCTGGATGGCCATCTGCCATGGATGTTTTAGCTAAGATTCCTGCATTGCAGGGGGCTGGACTAGATGACCATTGGGTCCCCTTCCAACTCTACAGTTTTATAACAAGCTGCAGATTCTTTGGGGGAAGCCATGCGCTATAAATTGCATTTTAACCTGTATTTTAACCCCCCCCCATTGTGCTTTTACTGTGATTTTATCGGTGTTAGCTGCCCTGAGCCTGGCTCTGGCCAGGGAGGGTGGGGCATAAATAAAATTATTATTATTATTATTATTAATGCGATGTTGGGTGCGCTTTAAAGGTATGGTGTGGATCCGTCCCTAAATTCAGCAGGGCTTTTCTTATGTTCCTACATTGACATGGGGGGGGGGAGGGAAGTGGTATAGTCTGAAACTTTCTGTGCATGTGATATCCATAGCTGTCAACGTTTCCCTTTTTTTAAGGGAAATTCCCTTATTCCGAATAGGATTCCTCGCAAGAAAAGGGAAAAGTTGACAGCTATGGTGATATCTGTAGGGTCAGAAACACAATCGTCCAAATTTGGGGACTTCCACCCACACATACAGTAGGGAGCCAACAATTTCACAGATTCCGCGGCCTGCGCTGCTACACCTGCTTGGGTCAGGCAGGTGCCGGATGAAATCCTCCATGCATCTAGAATAGGTTGGACCAGAAGTACAGGAGAAATAAGGAAGTGCAGTCCTCTAAATCAGAGCCACTTGGACGTGGTCTGAAAGGCACACAACCTGCTGCGATTGTGGATTCGGTGGCAATCGGCAAAATGCTGGTGTCCTGGCATGTTTCCAGATGGGAAAGCTATATTCTCCTCAGTTAAATCCCTTCTCCAGTTTTAATTGGATATGGCGTTCTTCTCACCCGTCGGTCTGTTGTGTTATGGGGACAGCTGGCATCCTTCAGTCAGACATATCAGCATTAAATGGCAGGTCGGGGTTTGGGGGAGAGAGAAGAGATGTTCTCCTCCTCATAAAATTCCCATATAGCTTTCTGTTATGTTTGCAGAGTCCTCGGGGGGACCCATGCAAATTAATTACCTTTTAGGCGTGTGCGTGTTAAGTTTTTGGCTCCACGTAATACAAAGCACACAGGCTGCCTTGCATGTGACTGCAACCATTTTCAAACACCTGTGGTTTTTAAACCACTTTGATTTTTGTCTTTAAGAATAATATAAATAATGGGGTGGGGTGGTTGCAAGGAAGTCTGACGACTGTGAGGCCCAATTAATGGAGGCTCACGGATCATATTGGAAGCATTGTATGGGAAGGATCAGACGCAGAACTTGAAAGTTAAGATTGTTGTTATTATAAAACCATTTACTCTGTAATTTTTCAAGTTGATGTGCTTATTTTCTGCTGCATGGATCCCATTAAAGCCTGGGAACACTCCAAGAGGAGAATGCTGTGCTTTCTTCTGAAAGCGACTCCATTTTCTAGTTTTACTTTGAACGGGTATTTTGAGGGGGACAGGAAAAAGCAGCTAAAAACCCCAAATTTAGTTGCTTAGGAGAATGACTGCAGGAGCATTTCAGCACAAGGTATTTACTGTTATTGACCGGTGGCGGAACTGATAGGGTGGGAGGCAGGGAGGCAAACAGTAGGTGGCGCCAGAGATATTGGCAGGCAGAGCCAAATATTTCTAGTTTTGTCGCCATCCTCCTCTACAAGGGCTTTACTGAGATGGAGGAGGAAGCTGACAGGCAGATCCACCTACAATTGAGACCTACAATCCACTCCAGCGACTTTGCTGCTAGTGAAGGTCTGTTGAGCGCGGTTCTCAAGCCACACTTGCAAAAATGCTGCAAAAATGTGGAACTTTCAGGTGTTTACTGGGGTCCTCAGTGAGAAGATCGTGGTGGACAATGGTGGAAGGTTTTCCCTGACAGACAGCTTATCCAACGCTAGCTGTCGTCCTCCAAAATGTGCAGCCGCGGGGGCTAGGTATTCTCCAGGGCAGGGCGGGGGGAAGTTTTCCATGCCTAAATCTACATACCCTTAGGGATAACCTTCCAGGCAGTGGCGTAGCGTGGGGGGTGCAGGGGGGGCCGGCCGCACCGGGCGCAACACCTGGGGGTTAGGGTTAGGGAGCGCAAATCCACGGGTTAGGGGGCGCAAATCCACGGGTTAGGGGGTGCAAATTACTTGCCTTGCCCCGGGTGCTGACAACCCACGCTACGCCACTGCTTCCAGGGTCTTTGTGCAAGCAGAGGACAGGGCCAAAGCAAACACACACACACATATATAGAGGGGGGAAAGCCACCCCCACCCTTAAAGAAGGACACTCCCCACTTTCGCACACATTTATATATGAGGCATTCCCTTCCCTGCAACAAGGCAACAGGAAAAACCAGCATTTTTGTTGTCGTTCAAACATCACAGGCCCATTGAATGCCACGTCTGCTAGAAGGTGTGCAGCCAAGGAAAGAGCCCCGCAATTCAGATTCAAAACGTTTTGCAAGCCACAGGTGGACCGTGCTCTAAATGGGCCCCAATGCTGCTCTAAGGTGCACTCATTGTTCACTTCCTAGTAGCTTGAGTCATAACTAAGGCTGTGTATGCATTACTGACTGAAAGCGCAGTGTGGTTCTCCACACACACGCACCCCAAAAAACCCCAAACTGCATTTCCAGTCCCATTTGCACCCTGCTGTACACATCAGTGCGCCTAGGTGTGCTTCCAAGTCACCTGCTGTCTGTCCACACCAGTGGCTTACATTTTCAAATCAGATTGAAACTGGTCTGTGGGGGAAATGTATCAAAATGCAGAATTATCAAGAAACTGTGGGGTAGATGAGGATTGTGGCTAACTGCTAGCTTTGTGGGTGTAAGAGAAGTTTTTAATGTTTGATATTTTACTGTGTTTGGCGTTTTCATTTGTTGGAAGTCTCCCAGAGTGGCTGGAGCAACGCAGTCAAATGGGCCTAATAATAATAATAATAATAATAATAATAATGATGATGATGATGATGATGTTGTGAGTACACTCCAAAACAGCAGTAGGATTTGGGGTACACATTTTAAATAATGGGTTGGAAGATGTATAGTTTAACCTCAATAATCAATCTGACAAACTGGTTTAACAGAATTGACTTTGTTTCAGGGAATGAAAGACCCCTCATTTTGAGGGGTGCTAAATAATTTTCAGCATTCTTACCAAACTTTCTGTGGCAAGGAAGAGAGTTTGCCACATAGACAGCCCCCCTGAAATAAATATATCTACCTCACTAAGTTTCTGTGAGAGCAAAAGACCAAAAATACAGGTTTTTTTCCTCTCCACACAAATTTCCAAGAAGTGCAAAATTATTTTCCACCAAGTGATCCTCAGCATGTTTACCTAGAAGTAAATCCTGCCAAGTCCCACAGGACTTACTTTCTTGTACATTAGCTTAGGGTTGTAACCTTAAGGTGCTGAATAATTTTTTAATAGCAAATCCAGGATACCCAGTCAAGAGGCGGATAATTTTCAACAAAATGCTTCGTTTTATAGCATGTCCAAATCGATTTTTCACATACAGATGCCTGCCTATTTTTCTGCTTCAAAAGCCCCATTAAACTCAGCCTGTAGCTTAGACAGCCGAATGAGTATTAAACTATCAAAGTCATTAAATTTTGGCATCCGCCCCTCTTCTCTCCAGCAGAAAACGTCGGGTATGAATTATGACACTAGCTGTTTTCCTTTATTTGAACAGTGGAAAATTGCTCCACATTCACCCTTTCGTCAACATTTTGTTTCTTGCTCATTGCCAATATGAGATATAAATGAGGAAATGCATTTATTCTTCTTTCCCTAGAGATCTTTTTCATTATTTTTTTTTATGATTAAAAAGCAGCGACACAGGGACCCATTTAGCGTCATGACTCTAGTCGGTGACAGTCAATCTATCAATCAAGCTATCTTTTAAACGAGGCTGTCTTGGCAAAGAGGAAAGAAAGGGAGAAAGCAAGATCTGAATTTCTGTTCAGTTCGATTTGTCCATCAAAAGCAGCGTCAGGTGGTAATAGAGGGTTTTGGAGGCGGCCAACGCATCTCCCGTTCAAGCGTCAGCCTCGATTCAGCTCAGTGATAATATGTTGGCAGACGAGGTCATGCAAGAGTTGCCTAGAATTGCCTACCCAACGCCAAGGTCAAAGCAGTCCAACTGGAAGTAGGAAAACATATAATGCCCAAATGACTCTGGAATGCATTAGCTTTTCCCAATACTGTTCATATTTCCAGTGTGGAGAGCCAGTGTGGTGTAGTGGTTAAGAGCGGTAGTCTCATAATCTGGGGAACCGGGTTCGATTCCCTGCTCCTCCACATGCAGCTGCTGGGTGACCTTGGGCCAGTCACACTTCTTTGAAGTCTCTCAGCCCCACTCACCTCACAGAGTGTTTGTTGTGGGGGAGGAAGGGAAAGGAGAATGTTAGCCGCTTTGAGACTCCTGAAGGGGAGTGAAAGGTGGGATATCAAATCCAAACTCTTCTTCTTCTTCCATCCAGCCACCATCGTGGGGCTTACCAAGCTTCTCAGCATGTTTATTTGTTCGCCGTTGTTGCACAACAATGCCCGATTTGAGATTTGTAAGAGGAGAAACAGGGCCTGGGCTGGATCCTGTCCCAGGTGCAGTGGGCCCAAGCCGAGAACACTGTGCAGATTTTGTTGGGAATATTTTGAATAAATTTAAGGAGATCTGCTGATGCCGAGTACTCTGTTCCTGCCAGAGTTACAGGGCTGCTGTATGCACACCAGGTCCCGATGGAACAGCCGTCACCATTTTTGGAGCTGTTTTGGACTTCAACCCCTTAAAAGGGCAGCCAAAGTGATCAAGGAGACTGAACAACTGCCCTATGAGAAAAGGTTACAGCATTTGGGGCTAAGCTGGTCGGAGCTGATGTTAAGATTTTGCTTTTTTCGATGCAAAAAACACTGCCCAGTTATGCAAAAGTGTAATACATCTGTACCTTCCATGCTAGAACTCTAAGGGCTTTTTCATATAGGCACACAAATTTGTTTGCGCTTACTGCAGATATATGATTCAAACATAAAATCACAAAACGTTGGCTAGAAATGTGCGCATGATTTCTCCTTTGTGGTCTATACCACACTGCAGACATTAACCAGGAACGAAGCACAATGAGAGAGCCTAAGAAGTGAATCCTGTCATAACTTTCCTCGAGATTCCTGGATCTAGCTCGTGACAGAATTTAACTAATGCTTAGAGTGTTAAAAATGTGCTAGACCTGTGGGTATTTAAACTGTGTATTAGACACTTCTAATCATCTGGAATCAGCACGTGTCAACAGCTTATTAAGCCAGGACTAGCTTCCTGCATTAGGTGATAGCCTGGGGGTAATGAGGCATTAAAATATCAAAGAATCAAAGGAACTGGTGGTGAGATGCCGAATGAGTAGACCCCCCCCCTTCATCTACAGATAAAGAGAGCTTACACTAGAGAGGGTGGAGGCAATATAAGCAATGAAGGCTGGAAGCTTAGAGTAAGTTACACATACAGTAAAGCAGCAGGCTGAGAAATAGGAAATTGTTTTCAATATATGCACATTTGAAATTGTGATGACCATGATCCTAGATCACAGGAGGAGACCAATGTATGGTTTAAAATGCTATATAACGTACTGTCAGGGGTTCAGGAGCAGAGTCACAGGAGAGGGAAGAAACGGAGAGCGAGGGGGAGGAGTCGGAAGGAAATGTCAGCGGCGACAGTAGTCCGAGGTCTCTGAGTCTCTCCAGTGACTCGGAGGATTCACAGAAAGGGGCCCCCATGGTCAGGGCAAGGGGAGTGCCCAGGGGGACACCTCGGGAAGGAGGGGACTCAGAGAGTAGCAGCTGGAAATCCGGGCCAGCGTCCCCCCCAGAGTGCAGTAGGGGGGAGGAGTCCAAGGCCTCGGGATCAGGGAGCGCGCAGGCAGAGGGAGAACGTGAGGCAGGACTGACCACACCCTCGTCAGGGAGCGAGGAAACGGTCATCCGGAAAGTAAAACGCGCGCACGCGCCAAGTTCAAATGTACAGGAGGGCGGCAAGGTGGGCAGCCCGGGTAGGGAGCCAGGTCCTAAAGCCCGCCGAAGAGAGGGGGAGGAGTCAGAGGGGTCAAGCTCTGCGTCGGAAGAGTCCAGGAGGAATGAGACCCCGGGGGGTAGTAAGACCCAGAGGAAGAGAGAGAGAAGGAAGAGGTGGAGTAAGATTAGAGTATTAAACTGGTGCACAGGGGGTGGAGATCCAGACAGAGCTTCGCCGGTCTAAAGTCCAGACGTAGGGCTGGGACGCTGAGACTTGTAAATGGAGACTATTCTTCAATAAAGACTTTGATACTGTACGATCGGCTAGCGTTGGTCCTTGGTGAGCTGGGACCCGGAGCCAGCTCTGACAGTAAGCTCTGTCTCCATTTTAAAGTTTTGGCACCAAGAACCTCGCCACGTGAGTCGACGCAGCGAGGACAGAGGAGGGGTGCTTACAGAGCTCACAAAACTCAGGCAAGATGACGACGGAAGAGCAGATAAAAGCCCTGCAAGAAGCGGTGACGCACCTCAGCACGGAGGTAATTGCATCCAGGAAGAGAGAGGAGGAAATGGTTACCTCCTGCCGGGATCTCCAGGCCAGGTTGGACGTGCTTTCTAAACAGGGGCAAACGGGATCCAAGGCAGAAGGCATTGGCTTGGGGAGGAGGGGAGGCAGCCTTGTATCGCATTTCGACGGGAGTTTGCAGCAGTACCCCAACTTCAGAGCAGACCTGCTGTTTGCGCTGGATCTCCTTGACAAAGACTTTAGAGATGAGAGAGAGAGAGTGGGGTTTATCCTGTCCCATTTGCATGGGGAAGCCAAAACGTGGCTGCGGAATCTATGGAGGGACAATGATCCAGCGCTCCAAGATGCGAAGGCTTTTATTAAAGCAATGGACTCATGCTTTTTATCAAAGGTAGACGTCGATATTGCCAGGAGGGACATACATGGACTTAAACAAGGCAAAGCCAGCGTGCGGCAGTACCATACTCGATTTTTCGGACTGGTTCATGCCCTGGGGTGGGAAAAAGATTCTGCGCCAGTCAGAGACCTCTTTTGGGAGGGGTTGAATGCAGATGTAAAAGCGGAGATTGGAAGAGGGGAGAGACCAAGGAGCACCCAGCAGGTAGTCCAGAGGGCTCTGGAGATCGGGGTGCATCTGGAAGAACGTCCTTGGAACAGGGAAGAAGGGCGTTGGGGAAGGGCACCAGCCAGAGCACCTCCCTTCTTTCCCAGAGAAGCAGCGCGTGCGCACTCCACACCCTCGCAGGGAGGGGGAGAAGAGCCGATGGAGATAGGAGGTGCCAGGGCTCAGTCAGCTAACAGAGCCCTAACACCGGGAGCAGCCAAAACGAAGCCTCCTAGAGGGAACAGGAAGTGCTACATCTGCGACAGTGCTCAACACATGGCGAAAGAGTGTCCCCAGAGGCTCCACAAGCACACTGCAGCCTCGGCAACAGTCGCTGAAGCAGCTCAATTGAAAACGCAGCAACAGTTAAACGACGGAGTCTGGCTGGAGGAAGAGGCACTGGGGTCCAGCCAGACAAGTCAATGAAACAATCCCCAGCACTTTTGCAACCCACAGACCCCCTCCCACCCAAACCAGTGGTGCAGCTTACAGCGTCTCTCCAACTGCCCAATGGACGCACTCTGGAGGTGCCGATCACCATTGACTCCGGCAGCAACGCTGACTTTATAGGACTGGAATTCATTCAGCAGCACAATATACCACTGCTACCAGCCACACTGCCCCTGAACGTTGTCACGGTGGATGGCAGAGACTTGTTAGGGGGGCAGGTGGTGCAACAAACGCAACCAATGGTGATGCGGATTGGAAATCACCGAGAAGTCATCAGCTTTAACGTCACCCACCTGTCGGACACGCCTGTAGTCCTGGGCATGAGTTGGCTGCACAGGCACAGCCCAGCATTGGCGTGGTACCAGCGCCAACTGACCTTCGGCTCCTCCTATTGCGCGGAACATTGCATCCTTCCTAGCCCGGAAGAAGGAGGGGACGACCCGCAGCTACAATTAGGCACGCTGCAAGCAGTGCCGCGCAAGTACGCAGCGTTTTTGGAGGTTTTCTGCGAGAAGGAAGCGGACAAGCTGCCTCCCCACAGGCCCTATGACTGCAAGATTGACCTCCTGCCAGGAGCGACGCTGCCAGCCGGGAAACTGTATTCCATGTCTGAGGACGAGCTGCAGGAGCTCAAGGAGTTCATAGACCTCAACTTGAAGCGCGGTTTCATCCGGGAGTCGAAGGCAGCGGGGGGCAGTCCTGTATTCTTTGTGAAGAAAAGGGACACGCCCCAAAAAAGACTTGTGGTAGACTTCAGGCTCTTAAATTCAAAGACCAAGCCCGCGGCCTTTCCCATGCCCAAGATAGATGACCTGCTGGCGACGGCGAGGAAAGGACGCGTTTTTACAAAGTTGGATCTGCGAGGGGCGTACAACCTGATTCGCATACGGGAAGGAGACGAGTGGAAGACTGCCATGTTCACGCCCCTGGGCACATATGAATACAGAGTTATGCCCTTCGGTTTACAAAATGGCGCCCACTGTTTTCAAGCTTTCATGCATCACGTCCTGGCGGGTCTCCTCTACAAGACATGCGTCTGCTTCTTGGACGACGTCCTGATATTCTCAGAATCTGAGGAGACCCACGAGAGAGACGTCAAGGAAGTTCTGCAGAGACTGCAGGAGCATCGACTGTATGCCAAGCTGGAGAAGTGCCAGTTCGACAGGAAGGAGGTGGATTTCCTGGGCTACAAGCTGTCGGACAAGGGGCTTGCCATGGACAGCGCCAAGGTTCGCGCAGTGTTGGACTGGAAGAGCCCGCGCAATCGGAAGGAGGTCCAGCGGTTTGTGGGGTTCGCCAACTTTTACCGCAAGTTCATCAAGGGGTTCGCGATGCAGACGGCGGCCATTACGGACACGCTCAGCTCTAAGAAGAAGAAGTTCATCTGGACGGAGCAAGCGGAGCAGTCCTTTCAGAACCTTAAGCGTCTCTTCTCGTCCGAAGGGCAGCTACTGCATGTGAATCCCAGCAAACCGCTGAGGGTTGAAACAGACGCCTCAGACAGAGCCGTGGGCGCCGTACTGTTGCAAGAGGACCCGCATGGGGACTGGAGACCGTGTGCCTTCTACTCTAGGAAGCTCAGCAAGTCGGAGCAAAACTACACCATCTGGGACAGGGAGTTGCTGGCCATTCATGCAGCATTCAAGGCGTGGCGGCACTTCCTCGTCGGGGCCAAGCACACCGTGCAGGTTCGCACGGATCATAAGAACCTGGAGTACTGGCGCACGGCAAGATTCCTAAACCAGCGGCACATCAGATGGGCGGAATTTTTCGCGGATTTCGACTTCAGGATAGAATACATCCCAGGCGACAACAACATCATGGCGGATGCACTGTCCAGGAAGCCGCAATACCTTGAAGAGGCGGCACCAGCAGCGGCCAAGCACATTTTCGCTCCGAAAGCGTGGGCGTGCGCTGCAGCAACCGTGGACTTGGAGGCGGTCCGTCGAGCACTGCAGGGGGACCCCTTTGCACAAGCCAAGATGGAGGAGGTGCACAAGGGCACGGTGAAGGACGACGAGTTCCAAGTACGAGACGGATTGCTCATCCGCAGAGGAGCTCTCTATGTACCGGGAGACGACCTCCGGGCGAAGGTACTGCAGCAGTTACACGACGCACCCACCGCCGGGCACTTTGGCAAGGAGAAGACGGCAGACCTCGTTGCCAGGGATTTTTGGTGGCCCAAGATGCGGGGGGAAGTCGCGGAGTACGTCTCGAGGTGCGACACCTGCCAAAGGGCCAAGTCAGTGCACAAACCTCCGGCGGGACTGCTCGAACCGCTGCAGACTCCGAGCGAACCGTGGGAGAGGGTGGCCCTGGACTTTGTCACGGATTTACCCAGCTCAAGGGGTAAAACGGCAGTGCTAGTGGTGGTGGACATGTTCACTAAAATGGCCCACTTCATTCCGTGCGCGAAGGTGGCCACGGCAGAACAGACCGCCAAGCTGTTCATAGACCACGTCTTCAGAGTGCATGGACTGCCACGGTCTATTTTGTCCGACAGGGGGCGCCAGTTCATTTCGAGCTTCTGGCAGAAGCTGATGGGTTTCCTGAATGTCAAGATCAACCTAGCGTCGGCGAGACACCCGCAGACCAACGGACAAGCGGAACGCGTCAACGCCGTCATGCAGCAGTACCTGAGATGCTATGCAAATCTACAGCCGACGACATGGGTGGACTACCTGCCGCTCGCTGAGTTCGCTTACAACAACACGAAGCACGTGTCCACAGGGGTGACGCCGTTCTTCGCCAACAACGGGAGGCATCCCAGAACCTTCCCGGGATTAGAGAGACTGGGGGAGGGGGAGCCACAGGCAGCGGAAGTCTTGGCGGCGGAATTGCAGGAAGTCCACGAGCAGCTTAGGAGGCAGTTAGAGCTGGCAAAGCACGCATACAAACTGCAGGCTGACAAGCACAGGAGGGTTGGTGAAGACATACAGGTGGGAGACTGGGTGTGGTTAGCGGCCCACGCAGTGCCGACAAGATCCTTAGCTAAGAAGAAACTCGGACATAAGCAGCTAGGACCTTACCTAGTTGAGGCACAGATCAATCCGGTGGCCTTCCGGTTGACACTTCCGGAAGGATCCAGAATGCACCCAGTATTCCATAGGTCGGTGCTCACGCCCTACAAAGCACCTCACCGATTTCAGGCGCAGGGCACGGCACCAGACCAGTATAAGGAGATCCCCCCAAGGAGGGAGTCGCCAAGAAGGGAACCCATCAACCAGGTCACAGAGATTTTGGACTCGAGATGGGGGGAAGAGGGAGTAGAATATTTTCTCGCAAGGGAAGGTACCCCGGCCAGCGCCAACAGTTGGGTGCCGGACTATGCCCTGGACGAGCCTCTCCTCAAAGAGGAGTTTCATGCCTTGTTCCCACACAGGCCCATGCCAGCCGAGTATTTCGACGACTGGCTTTTCACACCCACGCTTTCTACCAGCACGTTCCAGGGATTCACCTCGGACGAAGAACCAGCATTAGAAACACGTTCACCGGAGGGCTCGCCCTCGGGGTTTGCCTCAGACCGCTCCTTTTGGTGGGACAATCGAGGAGAGGAGAGGTGGCTGAGGGGCCCTTGGCAGGCAACGGACCCAGAGGGGAACGAGGGTGAGAGGGACATGGACGTGATGGGGGAGGACGTTGGGTTCGAGCATGGCGGCACGGAGATGGAAGCAGAGGAGAACGAGGTCGGCGAAGACATGGAGGACGAGCCGGATTTCTCTAACTGGATGCACGCCACGGGGGACGAACTGTATCCACCATTCACCCCCACAACGACGGAGCACCCAGCACCCCCGCCGGAGGAAGGGGAGGGGGGAAGGGGGGGCTTCGAGGGGGGGATGGATGTCAGGGGTTCAGGAGCAGAGTCACAGGAGAGGGAAGAAACGGAGAGCGAGGGGGAGGAGTCGGAAGGAAATGTCAGCGGCGACAGTAGTCCGAGGTCTCTGAGTCTCTCCAGTGACTCGGAGGATTCACAGAAAGGGGCCCCCATGGTCAGGGCAAGGGGAGTGCCCAGGGGGACACCTCGGGAAGGAGGGGACTCAGAGAGTAGCAGCTGGAAATCCGGGCCAGCGTCCCCCCCAGAGTGCAGTAGGGGGGAGGAGTCCAAGGCATCGGGATCAGGGAGCGCGCAGGCAGAGGGAGAACGTGAGGCAGGACTGACCACACCCTCGTCAGGGAGCGAGGAAACGGTCATCCGGAAAGTAAAACGCGCGCGCGCGCCAAGTTCAAATGTACAGGAGGGCGGCAAGGTGGGCAGCCCGGGTAGGGAGCCAGGTCCTAAAGCCCGCCGAAGAGAGGGGGAGGAGTCAGAGGGGTCAAGCTCTGCGTCGGAAGAGTCCAGGAGGAATGAGACCCCGGGGGGTAGTAAGACCCAGAGGAAGAGAGAGAGAAGGAAGAGGTGGAGTAAGATTAGAGTATTAAACTGGTGCACAGGGGGTGGAGATCCAGACAGAGCTTCGCCGGTCTAAAGTCCAGACGTAGGGCTGGGACGCTGAGACTTGTAAATGGAGACTATTCTTCAATAAAGACTTTGATACTGTACGATCGGCTAGCGTTGGTCCTTGGTGAGCTGGGACCCGGAGCCAGCTCTGACACGTACATAATGTGTGCTTGCTCACGGGCAGACACATAAATGTGTACAATGTTTGTTATGTACAAAAGGTTTTAGGTTTGTTCATTCCAGTGATGCATCACTTTTTTAAAAACACAATACTTGTGGCCATAAATTTTGTGTTCTACCTTTGAAGATGCATGTTATTTTATAGAATTGCACACACCCCAACTTAGTTGTTTTCCCCCATGAAGTTTTTGTTGTGGATTTGATTTCCTTCATTCCTCCCTCACCCACCCAAAACTAGTAATCGACATTAACTCATCTTGACTAGTGTGCATTTAAAGGGTTGGCTAGCGATAACTACCAATACTGTCTGATAAATAAGTATGCAGCCTGTTATAGAAGCGGTCATCATGCTACTTGGCTAATAAACAGCATATTTGCCCAGATGTCCCCATCTCCTATAGCTTCAGGAAGCTGTTGCTTTCAGAAAAAAATATTTTTAAGGGGGGGGGGGGGAGACTGGCAGATACCAGGCTCCACTTGCCCCAGTTCCCTGGAAACACAAACAAACCACAACATCTCCTCCAAAACACTAATTAATATATTAAGGAAAACTCTTGTCTAAGGCTTATGTCCCTGGCAGAAAACGCCACTTCTCGCTTATTGTCCTCAGGCCCCAGCTGGCTGCAGAAACGCTCCTTCTGGGAGATACGAAACTATTGAATAGTGGGTCTCTCAAAGCAGCCTTGGTGGGAAAGGCATGCAATGGCAGGAAAGTGAAGCAGGAGGGGAGGAGGTTTTCTTGGCAGTTGAGAGATGGCTGGTTTCCAAGCCCAAAGGGCATGCCACTTGGCTAGGGTGATGCTCAGCTGAAAAGCCCTTCCCTTGGGCAAACTCACAGCATGGCTTGCCTCAACACTCACGAGGGCTGATTCACACGACCCTGGAGCCTGCTTGTTTTCAGCCCAGAGGACACAAAAACGGTGCCAGCAGCTGTATCGGCGGTGGCGGCTCTCCTGCAAATCCTTGCAATATCTGCCCCCATTTTTAAAGCTGTGCTTGCACGGTCCCCTGGTTAGAAAGATGGTGGTATCAGGGAACACATCGATACGGATGCTGTCCCCCTCAGACCTTATCATCATGTGCAGAATTCGACTCTTATCACACAGAGTGTCTGTGGCACGCCTCCCAATGGATGCTGAAATCATACACATGCCAGGGACTTGCCCCATCAGGCAGAGGGAGGCAGCTGCTACAGGCAATATATTTCGGGCACTTCTAAAGAGCTACAAAGAACACAAACAGTTCCTCATTATATTTTTGCTTCAGGTACGCACAGGACTGGTTTCTTTGCCTTGGGCACCAAAATACGTATTAGACTGCTTTGCACTTGGCACTGGCAAGAGACCACGAGTTTGCTATGATGGTTGCAAAGGCTTTCCTTGATGGCGAAGCCTGTTCCTTATGTTCCAACAGCCCCTGAGTGAGGTCACAGTTGATACCCCTCTTGCCTCATTCAGGTAAGGCAGGTGGGATTCAATCACATACCTGCAAATTCAGGTTGCAGCATCAATAGTTGACTGGGAGGTTCTTGCTCAAGAAACCTGAATCTCCAAAAGATCAGACTTTTTACTGTAAGGAAAGTGACAGGGAAATGCACTGGAACACCATCTAACTGTCCTGCAAACAAATCGGAACAAACGCTTGTGATAGGAATTTTATGGTATTATATATATGGTAATGTTCATAACTGCACATACATAGATCAACACAGGAAGACCAACCTGGAACCATTTTGATTCTTAAACTGACCAAATCCTTTCTCTGCAAGGTTAAACTGGAAAAGCCTCCCCATTGTCTCTTTCCTCACAAGATATGTCTGTTTGAATAAGGTGTGAACCTGTGACCTGGCCCAGGACAAAAGAATGGCCAGGCACCCCAGGCAATCCAATCAGGTAACTTGCCAGACAGGAGATAAACTGTGAGAGGAGAAAAACAACATTTAAATTTCTGATGTAGGTGGGATGTATCAGAGGGGTGGTCTTAGGTTACACCCCTTCTGTGATGTATGCTTAATGTTTCTGGGGGTGGTCTTGATCTACAGAATGGGAATTTCAAAGTCTTTATAAGCCCTTGCACAGCAATTTTGGGGGTCCTCTTCCTCTCCTGCGTGTGAGGGGAGCACCCTGTTGCAACAGATCAATAAAGATCAAGCTTACTAGCTGCTTTGCTTCTCAATATTCTCTGGTTGGCCTCTGTTATTTTCTCCTACCAATAGGGAACCTATGTAAGGACTCTATATGGGCTCTTGGATACCCCATAAGGGAAAAGGGCATATTTTTTATTTACAACACGCTCAATAAAGAAGTGATCTGGAAGTGAATGCAGAGGCCTGATTTTGCTCTGTGCCCAAAGCTATGGCAGTGAGGGATCTGAATTTGAGAGTGGCAGTGCGCAAAATAGTAATAATAATGGCGTTGTGGGTTAAACCACAGAGCCTAGGACTTGCCAATCATAAGGTCGGCGGTTCAAATCCCTGCAATGGGGTGAGCTCCCGTTGCTCTGTCCTAGCTCCTGCCAACCTAGCAGTTCGAAAGCACGTCAAAGCACGTCCGGCGGGAAGGTAAACGGCGTTTCCGTGCGCTGCTCTGGTTCGCCAGAAGCGGCTTAGTCATGCTGGCCACATGACCCGGAAGCTGTACGCCAGCTCCCTCGGCCAATAAAGCGAGATGAGCGCCGCAACCTCAGAGTCGGCCACGACTGGACCTAATGGTCAGGGGTCC
This sequence comes from Podarcis tiliguerta, assembly GCF_965153285.1. Lineage (NCBI taxonomy): Eukaryota > Metazoa > Chordata > Lepidosauria > Squamata > Lacertidae > Podarcis > Podarcis tiliguerta. The sequence continues at coordinate 13,828,889 of NC_139539.1, forward strand.
CTTTACCATATTTATATGGATACCAACTGAGAACACCCATAAAAAGCAATCGTACAAAAAAGGGGAAATTTTGTGAAAATAAGAAATATTTAGTGGGGAGGGGCGCCAAATTTTGTCCTCGCTCAGGGCCCCATATTACCAAGCTCACTTATCTTTGAGCTCTTTGGGGGGAAAGCTGGGCTATAAATGTAATTATCATAAATAAAATAAAATAACCGGCCGCTGACAATGCGCAAAGCCATCGTGGCCAGCAGCCCTCGCCTTCCACGAATTTCTCCTCTAATCCTCTTTGAAAGCGATTTTGGTCTGTGAATGGTGGCGTGGGGGGAGACCGCAAATAATTTCTGCTGGGGGTGGGGAAGTCGGCGGAGGGACTCGGCCAGGGCTGGGCGTGACCGAAATGTGCGTGGAGGGACGTGGGGACACCCCTCTCCGCCCGTCCCTCCCTCGATCCCCCCCCCACCACCTCCCCAGTCTCCACCTCTTCTGGCCGGCGAACCTGGGATCTGCCGAACTGCCTTAAAACTATCGGCAGCCAGGCGCTGCGGCTCCGAAGAAGCGAACGCGCCGTGCGCTGCAAGGGGAGCAGCAGGAGGAGAGAGGAGCGTGTTTCTCTCTCGATCTCTGGAGCAGCCGCCGCCGGCAAACCCAGCCCGTCGGGGCCTCCTTTGCCCGTGGGCTGCCTGTCCTCGCCTGCCGGGACTTTCGCTTCTCAGCAGCACATGGATCCCCGGGGATTCCCCGGCACAGGCGGTGCGCGCTGAGCAAAACAGCACCGGAGTTGCCTCCTCTCCGTGCGCGTTTTGGGTTTTTCCTCCCCGGCTGTTTCCCGGGGACAGGTTGTTGCAAAGGCACCGCCGCGTGGGGCTTGGACCTGGCCATGCTCGGCTCCTGGTGGCTCGTGGGGCTCTTCGTAGGTAAGCAGTCGCGCGATATTTTTATTTTTTAATGGGCGCGTGGGTTTGAGCTTGCCGCTGTGGAGCGTGGAGACTCGCGGCTCCCTCGGCTATGCCCTGCTGATGGCCTCCAAGGAGCTGGGTTAGCCTCGGCACCGTTGCACCCGTAGAGCGTCAAGGGGTAAAGCGGATTCCCACGTGTAAAATCAAAGCGCGGCTGCAGTCGGGAACGTCTGCACGGCTGGGGATGGGGAGTTGCGTGGGCAAGAGGATTTAGTGCGCGCCCAACACCCTCGCAGAGGCGACAACACTTAAAATGGAATCGCAATACCCTTTAATTGGTCTGTTGGCCTCGAAGTCGGAATAATTAGGATAATAATAGTAATAATAATATTAAGGAGTGCAATCCTACACGTGCCTACTCAAACGCAAGCCCCGCAAGTATGTAGCATGAGAGTAAGTTGCACCGAAACCAGCGGGATTTGCTGAATAGGCACCCGTAACAATTGCGCTGTAAGGGTTATTGAGTGTGAATGTCCTGTGATTAATAGGAAGCGGTGGCTACTCCAGATTAATGCGGAGTTCACGGTTGTGACGCTTTATGTGTGAGTTTGTGTATTTAAGTACAGTCGGAACTGGAAGAAGTCGAACCCTCCCATGCAGCAATATCGATTCTGATTGGTATTTACACCCTATACACAAATGTGCATGATTGTACTCCGGAATAAATTCCACCACTTACTCCAGTGTCCCGAACCTCTGACACCCATCAGTATGGATTGAAAAGTGGTTGGTGAGGAGGAGGGTTGAAGTCTTTCTGAACAGATCAGGGCAGTGAAATTGCATTAATGGGACAGGACAAGATGGAAGTTTAATCCGCCCAGAACACGAGGGATTGATATTGTGTGCACATTTTCCAGAGCGGATCTTCTTTTGGGGATTCCCAAAATTTACACTTCCCTGCTCAGTTCTGTCCCCCAGATCCTGGTGCTGTGGCTCCCTGTCTTTCAGTGCTCCAGCCTGCTTTGAAAGGATGCAATTTTGCACTCATGTGGGGAGCCAAAGTTGCAAGTTGCGGAGGCTTTTAATAAATCTGTCTCCTGCGTAGACTCAGCCACCTGGGCTTCCTTCTGTAATGAAAGGATGGGGGGAAATAATTAGGGGTTGTGTACAGGCATCCAAACTGCCCCCCCCTTACATAAATGTGCTGTGTGTGTAAAAAGACTTGCCCCTTATGCCAGATGCACAGTTACTTGAGGAACGGGCACTGCCACACACAAAGGCAGCCCTTCTCTCCCTGCTTCCCATGTCCTGGGGATGGACAGCAGGTTCTCTTGCTAAGCCCCTGACTCAGTTTTAAGTCCAAATGGTTCCCCTGAGCTTGCCTGGCTCATCCGGGACAAATTCCAGAGAATTGCTTGCAGCTAACACGGCAAAAGGCTCCTGCAGCAGCTTAGAAGCTAAGCCAATATATTGCGGCCTGATTTTTATTTTATTTTATTTTTGGTAGAGAAGAGCCTCCTTTGCCAGATGTGTGTCTCTCAGCTTACTCAGTTGAGGAGGGTGAACATGTGCACACACACTTTTGTCAATTTTGGTGTGGTCCCCGTCCCCACTCCCCTGGAAGTCCCAAGTCGCCCATCCGTCAGCTTGCAGATATTTTGCTGCAGCGAGAAAGGGTTACACGCAGACATGTACATGTGTTTGGGATCTGCTTCTGTTTGCCATGGCAGGGAGCTTGCCTGGAGGAGCCAGCGCCAGTCTCCGACAGCTAATAAAAGATCACAGCTAATAATGAGGAAGAGACATTGCTGGCTTCAGCCAAGCACCTGAAGGTGGTGGTGCCAATCTCGATTGCAAAAGGAAGGCGGCTGGGAGGGAAGGGTTTTTCTTGGCTCTGCTAGCCTCCCCCTTGACGCCCCCACTGTCCGATATTGGTCAAGCTTAACTAGCCGGGCAGTAATCTTCAGGAACTGGAAAACTTCCATCGCGTTTGATTTGGGGATTCGTTCCACCCCTCTGCCTTCCCTTGAAATGCTTTCCACAGCTATTTGCAGCGTGGTAGCTTTTTTAAACTATATTTTATTAATATTCATGTAGCACATATTAAATACAGAGGGAATGGCCGCGATCTGCAAACAGTGGACCAGACCTGTAAGGCGCGCTTGTTCTCTTTTGCATATCTTAACAGGGAAATGTGCACCTATTGAGGAATGCAAGTTTTGTGACCATCTGAAAAGCCGCTTACAGGTGACTTGTATAGTCTGGAAAATGGGGAAATGCATTTTCGAGCCCTTGCAAAATTTGTCGCCTTTCCCACCATGAACGACAGCTGGCATTTGCCACATTTCCAGCAGTTATAGTTAATGTGTCCTATAGCGTAGGATGTTTTGGACTACAACTCCTATCAACCTCAGCCAGGACAACCAATGATTGGGAACAATGGGAATTGTAACCCAGAACATCTGGAGGGCACCAGGTTTCCAAACGTTTATATAGTGAGAGAAAAGATAGTTTGGCTGCCCCCCAGAGTATGGAACCCCTTTAAGAAAGGTTGGCTGCTCCTTCCCTGTTTCCCATTGATTAATAAAGACTGTTTTATTCCAGCAGGCTTTTGCTGCATACAAGTAACGCATGGTTCATACACATTCAACTTGTGTACATTCAACTTTATGTGCTAGGCAAAAAAAAGTTCTTTAATTAAAAGGGGGGCTGGGCATCCAGGGGTAAATAAACTTGGGGAATCCTACCTGCCATTGCACCCGGTATGTTTTGACTATACACCATTTTGGCTTTATCCCTGGATCGCAACCTCTCTGCAAGTTGAGAGTCACCTGTATGTTGCAGATAACATTTTTATGCTTGACTTTAAACTGCAGGTGCTGTCTCCTTGGTTGATAGTTTTATACTGTTGTTTTAATGAAATGGCAACGGTAAAGGTTGCAAGATGCCCTGAGTACCGTTTTTGCCCCAGGACGGCAGGATAAAAATGACATTTGTAGCTGGAGACACGTGATAGGCGAAAAGCTGAAACTGTCCCAAATGGAAAGGGCATAGAACGGGAAGGAGGATATGGAAGCATGAGAGCAATTTTTATTGCATCGCTGTGGCCTAGTTCTCACAAATGGAAGATGAGTCAGTAAACCCGTATCTCAATTGGATCACTTAGAGCAGGGTTTAGCAACCTTTTTCAGCCGTGGGCCGGTCCACCGTCCCTCAGAGCATGTGGTGGGCTGGACTATATTTTTGGGGAGGAAATGAATGAATTCCTGTGCCCCATAAATAACTCAGAGATGCATTTTAAATAAAAGCACACATTCTACTCATGTAAAAACACCAGGCAGGCCCCACAAATAACCCAGAGATGCATTTTAAATAAAAGGACACATTCTACTCATGTAAAAACATGCTGATTCCCGGTCCATGCACAGGCCGGATTGCGAAGGTGATTGGGCTGCATCTGGCCCATGGGCCTTAGGTTGCCTACCCCTGACTTAGAACTACATTCAGGGACTCCCATGACCCCAGGATTATATTTTACCCCCACCCCAACCTTGCCACACATAGAAAACTGTCATGCCAGGTGGAAGGGTTTAGCTTAGCTAGGCTAGACCCTTCCTGCTAGCTTTCTCTCCATAGTTTTTTTTAAAGTATAGTGTTAAGTTGTGGGTGAACATATCAGACGACACAGTGATTCTTCAAACAGCTCTTATTTATTCACAGGCCAGAACAGAACTGAACTGAAGGGTTCAGCCAGCCTGCTTATATAGCGCTCCAGTACAACGCAACTGTAACAACGTTCTGTAACTATCCAGTCACTGAACGTCACTTTCAATCCCTTATTTGCATATGTGGACCTGAGTGAAAACTATCTACAGTAGCCCCCTGCTGGCCCAGGGTGAGAACTTCAGTATATAACACATAGCTTTCTGTGCTGTGTGACAGAGCTCATGGCACTTTGAGCAACCCAGATTCAGGTTCTTGGTCTTATTCTCCTGCTTGTGCAAACTAGACACGTGTTTAGGGTTCTATGAGGAGGCCATAGGAACACTGCCTTCTTTTTGAGTGGTCAGCTCAGCTTAGTATGTTCAACACTGACTGACAGCAGCTTTCCAAAGTTCAGACAGGAGTCTCTCCCAGCCTTACTTCGGCAGGTGCATTTAAGGCAGATGCTCTGTCACTGAGCTACGGTCACCTTACTTCTGAAAATAAGTCCTGGAGCTTTCTGTTGTTTTGCGTCATTCCTTTCTCTGATGGGCAGATCCACCACGGCTGCATACCGCCTCCTTCAGCTTAAAGCTTGCATTTTGGATTCCTAATTTTGAGCTCCGGGTCTTTGCAGTCTTGTTTCTTATGCACGATAACACAGCAAGTGTCTTATGGTGGGGTGGGGGCTGCAGGAGTCTTCCTATAGATGGGGCACTTGCCACTTTAAGCGCAGCCTGTGCCGTTGGGCTAACAGAGAGCAAAGTCTGGTTGTTGGCCAGCTGTAGTGAATAGCTAAATGCTGCTGCTAAGCCTGCCCTTGTAGAATGCTACAAGATAAGAATTGCCTTTGTTCTGAAAAGGGGGGCATCATTTAGGAAATTGTGCTATTGTTATCCATATCCTTTAAAAATAATAATAGGACTCTTTGAAAAGCTGTGAGTATTCTAAAACAGAGTACCTAAGTTTTGCTTGAAGTGTAGATCTTCATAGCTGCCCTGCAAAATTTGAGAGGCTGGGAGGACTGAGACCCCTCTATGCTGATGATGCTCCAGAACACATATAGTGCAGAAACAGTCTGAGTTAATGAGGATTACTGGAAGGCAGATATGAGATGAAGAGTTCTGTATAGTCTGAAAGCTTGCATACTCCGGCTTGACTATAAGTTATTGTGATAAACTATTGCCATATATACAACTGTTCAAGCTGTACGACAGTGGAACGGATTCCTTCGGGGGGGTTGTGGACTCTCTTTCCTTGGCGGTTTGTAAGCAGAGGTTGGATGGCCATCTGTCATGGATGCTTTAGTTGATATTCCTGCATTGCAGAGGGTTGGACTAGATGACCCTCAGGGTCTCTTCCAACACTACGATTCTGTGTTTCTATGTATTAACAAATCTCAGGAAACAAGACAGAAATAGACTTAAGGTAAGAGAGAAAATTGATTGAAAATGTAAAATAGCCCTACTTAGTTAGCAATGAAGGGACGCGGGTGGCGCTGTGGTCTAAACCACTGAGCCTCTTGGGCTTGCTGATCGGAAAGTTGGCAGTTCAAATCCCAGCGACGTGGTGATCTCCCATTGCTCGGTCCCTGCTCCTGCCAGCCTAGCAGTTCGAAAGCACATCAAAGTGCAAGTAGATAAATAGGTACCACTCTGGTGGGAAGGTAAACGGCATTTCCGTGCACTGCTCTCGTTTTGGTGTTCCATTGTGCCAGAAGCGGCTTAGTCATGCTGGCCACATTACCCGGAAAAACTGTCTGCGGACAAATGCCGGCTCCCTCGGCCTGTAAAGCGAGATGAGCGCCACAACCCCAGAGTCGTCTGCAACTGGATTTAACTGTCAGGGGTCCTTTACCTTTTTTAAGTTAGCAACTGCTCTAGTTAAAAGGAAATTAAAACCTTGGGAGGGGCGGAGGGTGGGGAGAGAGATTATTACTTGCAATGCAATTCTATATGTCTACTCAGAAAGACACCCCATTGAGTTCAGTGGAACTTCCTCCTAGGTAAATGGGCATAGGAATTGACCGCTATGCAGAGATCTAAGGCAACCGAGGAGTCCATGCATGTTGCCCTCTGGCATGTGGGGGTCAGGAGCAAAGCTCAGGCCCATGCCCCCCAATATAGAATATATCAATAATTTCATCGTGTGCATGCACATGAAAGGACATCTGAGACATCTGACATAAAAAGTCGTAGTAGTTCAATAGGGCACATGAGAGTGTGTGTGCACATGGAGCATCCTGGGTCACATATTTGGGGGATATGTGTGAATCTGAAGCTTGACGTTCACTTTGTTAATCAGCACACTTGGGGAGAGGGGGAGGATGAGCCCCCTCCCCCATAGCCGGCCTTATCATCACCCACAAGTTAGAGGGATGCCAGACACCCTAAAGTCCTGGATCCAGTAGGTGTTAGAATTTAATCAATGCTTGAAGTGTTAAAACTGGGTGCCAGACTCGTGTATATTAAGCAAGGCCTGTGTGTATTAAGATGTGTGCTAGACAATGCTAATCCCCTGGAATCAGCAAGCGTTAAAAGCTCATTAAGCAAGGCTCACTTTCTTGTGAGGCGATAGCTCGCAGGTTGAGCCATCAAGAAAACAAAAGGTTCAAGGGACTCTGTCTGAGCCGGCAAATGGATGGGGCCCCTCCCTCCATCTACAGATAAAGCCAGAGCTTAGAGGAGAGAGATTGAAGTGAGAGTTGCTGTGATGTGAACTAAAGGAAAAGCAAAACAGCAGGCAGAACACGATGACTGATCCAGAGCTGTGCCTATGGAAGAAGCAAGACCCTCTTGGAGCGTTAATGCTATGAGCCCCTCCATCGTAGGCTCAGGTTATATAAGGTAAAGGTAAAGGTACCCCTGCCCGTACGGGCCAGTCTTGACAGACTCTAGGGTTGTGCGCCCATCTCACTCAAGAGGCTGGGGGCCAGCGCTGTCCGGAGACACTTCCGGGTCACGTGGCCAGGTGACATCGCTGCTCTGGCTCGCCAGAGCCACACACGGAAACGCCGTTTACCTTCCCGCTAGTAAGCGGTCCCTATTTATCTACTTGCACCCGGGGGTGCTTTCGAACTGCTAGGTTGGCAGGCGCTAGGACCGAGCAACGGGAGCGCACCCCGCCGCGGGGATTCGAACCGCCGACCTTTCGATCGGCAAGCCCTAGGTGCTGAGGCTTTTACCCACAGTGCCACCCGTGTCCCTCAAAAAGGTAAAGGTACCCCTGCCCATACGGGCAAGTCTTGACAGACTCTAGGGTTGTGCGCCCATCTCACTCAAGAGGCCGGGAGCCAGCGCTGTCCGGAGACACTTCCGGGTCACGTGGCCAGCGTGACGAAGCTGCCGCACACGGAAACGCCGTTTACCTTCCCGCTAGTAAGCGGTCCCTATTTATCTACTTGCACCCGGGAGTGCTTTCGAACTGCTAGGTTGGCAGGTGCTGGGACCGAACAACGGGAGCGCACCCCGCCGCGGGGATTCGAACCGTCGACCTTTCGATCGGCAAGCCCTAGGCGCTGAGGCATTTACCCACAGCGCCACCCGCGTATATATGTAAATAAACCATATATCATAAAAACACCACTGTGCCTCATTGCCGAAAGGAAGCACAGATGCTGGCTAAACGCTCTTGGAACCCCTGTACCACTAGGAGATTGGGATGTGCAATGATATATTTAAATACAAAACAAATTGCAAACAATAAATTTAAGTAACACAATTAGGAATAAGTGGCCTTGGGAAGAGACATTCAGTTGGTACTGCAGGGGTTAAGTAGCCTCTCCCTTTTCTCCCTGTCATTTCCAGGTCTGGACCTTCCTTTCTGGGCTTGATGCCACAACAGGACTGAGCTCATTTAAGAGATGCTGTGATTGCGTCAGTTGACATTCTTAGTTTGATGACACATGTGCGATTTTTACATCAATAAAAACCGATTTCACTCTTAAGGGCTTTTTTAAATGCAATTAGTGTAACCAGTTTGGCACAGGTTTGGGGGCAACCCAGAAAGAATGATAAAACTTGCGGAATGCGCATGCTTCAGGTTTCCTGTGTGTCCCAGCTTCTCAATGGGATTTATAAATGCTGCAGAAGGTTATATACCCAAAGAGAAATGTGTGTGGACCCACAAGATCAAAGACTGAACTGCACTCAGCCAAATGCTTCGCTTGGACAGTATTGCTGGGGGCTGAACCTCATCCCTTCGCACCTCATTTTGAGCTTTAGATTCCTATCGGATTTTAAGGCAAACATTTTTTTTTTGGTGAGTAGCATCTTACCGCCCTTCTTCTCTGCCTGCACATATGCTATACCCAGAAAAAACAAAACCTTGGTTCCCAGGACCTCCATCTTCCTGCTAAGCCTGCTTGGAGGGTCTTTGATTTGTGCGGCTTGAAACTTGGCTGAAGGCTCTTACAGTCTTCTCTGAGTCTGGTGAAGGAGTTGTTGGGACACCATGACCTGTTTTCAGTTATTTTGCAGACTCAGCTCCACACACACCCCGGCCACCCCAGCTTTACAGATCGTTCTCTGTGACAGAGTAAGTAGATGGCAGGTCTTCAAACCAGGTTTTAGGACGACGGCGAATGGGTTGTGGAAAGCTCACTCCCACTCCAACCAACCACCCATTGGAAGGAGAGGTGTAGTGGTCCAGGTTGCGCAAGGTCGAAGACCCATTACAATTTCCATGACAGGGTTTCTGTCTCTAGTGTCCCAGAGCCAGCCACTCAGCATGGAAAGGGGTTTCTTTAGTCACTGAGAAATAGTCTCAAACTTTGTGCTTATTGGAGCTAATAAAAGGGAAAAGGAGGGGAGTCAGTGTGGCAATCACACAGGGTTCCCGGACGTTTCACCATCTAGTGATCCCTGTGCCACCACTTTATTTCTCGCTGCCACCACCCAGGCCCTACCTGGTACAATACTGAGTCCAGTCAGGTTTAAACTGGAACATAAACTTCTGTTTATTTATTGCAGTTTAACAAGTGTGTGGTTTCATAAACGGTATCGGTCAATTACAATCGTGGGGTGCCTATCCAGACCTATAACTTCCGCCACCTGCTCTCACTCACTAACCAGCCTCTCAGATATTTACTTGTCTTCCTAGCCCCTAACTGTTCCTGACTCAGCTTATTTCACTACACTAACTCAGCCTACCCACAAACTCTATCCCAATTCACTCCCACTCCAACCAACCACCCAACTCCCAACAAACTCCTCCCAGAGCTGGTTTTATAGTCCCTCTGACTCCACCCCCTGGGTCCTGATTGGGTAGCCTGTTTAACTATTTCACCTCTAGCACTCTCATATATTAACGTCGCAGTCAGCCATTGTGGCCATGTTTCTACAACTACAACTAATCCAGAATGCGGCAGCTAGACTGGTGACTGGGGGCGGCCGCCGAGACCACGTAACACCGGTCTTGAAAGACCTACATTGGCTCCCAGTACGTTTCCGAGCACAATTCAAAGTGCTGGTGTTGACCTTTAAAGTCCTAAACGGCCTCGGCCCAGTATACCTGAAGGAGCGTCTCCACCTCCATCGTTTAGCCCGGACACTGAGGTCCAGCGCCGAGGGCCTTCTGGCGGTTCCCTCATTGCGAGAAGCAAAGCTACAGGGAACCAGGCAGAGGGCCTTCTCGGTAGTGGCGCCCGCCCTGTGGAATGCCCTCCCATCAGATGTCAAAGCGATAAATAACTACCTGACATTTAGAAGACATCTTAAGGCAGCCCTGTTCAGGGAAGTTTTTAATCTGTGATATTTTACTGAATTTTTTGTTTCTATGGAAGCCGCCCAGAGTGGCTGGGGAAACCCAGCCAGATGGGCGGGGTACAAATAATAAATTATTATTATTATTATTATTATTATGGAGCAACACTGGAGAGTTGGTGCTTCAGTTCCAAGAACAGTGTGCTCAGAATATAGTAGATCTAGCTAAAGGCTTGGAAAGCGTGAAACATAAGCTTGAAAGCTTATGTTCGCAAAACTTGGAGAGATGAAAGGAATTAAATGAAAAAATGTTCTGTGTAGCCAAGGAGGATGGGATTATTCCTCGAATAGTTTCTTGCCCATCTTCATACCCAGCAGGAGCTAAGTCAGAAGTTCCCCTGATTTGCATTAACTAATGTGGGTTACAGAATTAAGCTTTCCTTGGTGGAAGATTTGGAATATCCTGTTGCAGAATGTGGGGTGTTTTTAAATAAAATAAAATACTTTTTTTCAACACCGATAATACGCAATCCTAGCCTCTTGGTTAACACGCAAATTGCAGATGATTTAAGAACTGGCTGGAGCTGGTGGGAGAGTGGTTTAAAACATGTGGAGGGCACAAGGCTGGAGAAGGCTGCGTAAGAATCCTCCCAGCTGTTTTTCTGATCCCAGGCATGTGCATTTCATTTTCAAGTGCTGGCAACACCACCAGCTTCAAAGCAGCAGATTATAGAACAGATACACTTTATTGGCTGTGAATCTCTCGGTTTCATTGAAACGCTCGTACGTTTTATTAGAATTTGGAGACTGGAGATGTTGGTTGTCGTCAGCATCCTTCCTTCGCGAGAGAGCAGGCAAAATTTAGGAGGTGCATCATTTGGGACCCCTCTCAGCCTGGAATTAATTAGTGCAGCAGTTGTCTTATCTCTGGGCAATCACAGTCCAATTTATTGGTTTACTAATCAATTAAACTGTTGCAGAAGTCCTGCTTTGTTTTGTTTTTTAATTATATTTCATTGGATTTTCCAAAAATGAACACATACACTCCAATACATCATGAATTTTTATTTTGTTTTTTCGACTTTCCACCCCATTTCCCACAGTGTTTTTTAATTTCTCCCCTTTGCTGCACCCTAAACATCTGTCTCTTAATACCATAACAACAATTCAGTGATCTCCAATTCCTTTCGTTGCTCATAGTTCAAATCCTGATCACAAGTTCATCATACTTACAGTGTTTCTTTTAAGTTGTCCCAAAAAGTCTTCCATTCTAGAAGTCCTGTTTCGTGTGGTCTGATTTTGCTCAGGTTGTCTGGAAAATGATTTTCTTGCTTTAGCACAGGGGTGGAGAACCTGAGGGACCAGATGTGGCCCTCCAGGAATTTCTGTGTGGCCCTTGGCACTCTCCCCCAGACCCCACCCTCCTTGAGCGTTTCTGCTGGGCTGGACCATATCCTTGAACTCTGATAAAGCCGCTTTGCTTGCCTGGAGGGAGGATAAAGAGGGATGTGTTCCATCCTATTTTGTTCCATTCTCTTTTCCCTCTGGTTCTGCCATCCAGTCTACTCCAGAAGCTTGCCCTGAAAAGAATTCTGCCCATTAGCTGAAAACGTTCCCCTACGAACTGCTGCAAAAATATCCCAGGGCTTGAGGATCAAAAATTGCACAATGGAAGTTGCCTTGTACAGAATCAGACCATTGGTCCATCTTGCTCAGTGTTGTCTACACTGCAGCATCTCTCCCAGGTTTCAGGTAGGGAATCTTGCCCAGTTCTACCTGGAGATGTTTGGCATGGAGCCTGGGATCTTCTGCATGCAAAGAAGATGCTCGGTCACTAAGCTATTGCCCTTCCAGTGTGGTGCAGTGGTTAAGAGCAGTGGACTCGTAATCTGTTGAACTGGGTTTGATTCCCTGCTCCTCCACATGCAGCTGCTGGGTGACCTTGGGCCAGTCACACTTCTCTGAAGTCTCTCAGCCTTATTCACCTCACAGAGGGTTTGTTGTGGGGGAGGAAGGGAAAGGAGATTGTTAGCCGCTTTGAGACTCCCTAAGGTAGTGATAAAACGGGATATCATATCCAAACTCTTCTTCTTCTTCCCTGTTGGAGTGGGGAGAAGCCTGTCTCCACTTGAGTTGTGCCCTGGCCATCGAAGACACAGCTCTAGGTGCTCGTGAACCAATCAGAAGTTCTGGTCAGGAGTCTCACAAGTAGACAAACTGCATTTTTTGCCACTGCTAGGACCCATGTTTGATTTCGTCAGCTGTGTGTATCTGAAAGCACAGCTGCTCACAGGAGGAGGAGTGCAACAGTCTGATTCCAATTAAATGGCACTTAGGTGGAAATAGGAACGGCACATTCAGCAAAACTTGAGGCTGATCACATTCAGCAAAAATGAAAATTAAATGGTAGAATCCCCCTAGGACTATACCATTTCAGGCTGCCGATGGGAGAATTGCATTTCCAAATGCTAGCTACCCATTTTTTTCAGTCTTCCCTGCATGTAGAAAACTGACACACAAGGGGAAATAATTCCCTCTAACCCTTTCCTCTGATGTGCTAGTTTTCTACAAGCAAGGAGATTTTTCTTTGTAGGGGTGGTGCTCCTCCGAACGGAAAATTCTCACTTGCGTTCTGAGATGCTATAGTCTCGAAAAGGCATTTGTGTATGCATATATATGTGTGCACCTTTGATGTACGGTGGTACCTCGGGTTACATATGCTTCAGGTTACAGACTCCGCTAACCCAGAAATATTACCTCGGGTTAAGAACTTTGCTTCAGGATGAGAACAGAAGTCGTGCAGCAGTGGTGCAGCAGCAGCGGGAGGCCCCATTAGCTAAAGTGGTGCTTCAGGTTAAGAACAGTTTCAGGTTAAGGACTTTAGTTGAAATATGATAAGGATTTAAGATTGTAGGATTTAAGGGTTTAAGATTTAAGGGTTTTTTTTCTTACTAGATTGAAGTATAGATAAATTTTAAGATTTTGATGGGAAGATAAGGTTAAAACAGATTAAGACAATTAAAAGATAGTAAGCAGTGAAAGATGGAAAGGATTTGCTGACTTAATTATCAACTGGAATCCAAAAAAGGGAGGCGGGTGGAGGTCGAAGAAATAAGTCATTGAAGGATAGAGATGTGAAAAAAAGAGGTGTTTTTAAATGTTTGTGTTTTTTCTCTGTTTGGGTGGAGGTATTCTTTTCTTTTTTTGGTTTTTTGATGCATTTTTAAACTTTTAAACTTTATATCTTTTTTATCTTTTTTTTAATATGTATTTTGTGGGGTTTTTTTCCTTCTTCTATCTTTGTAACTATAAAACTTTTAATAAATATCATAAAAAAAGAACAGTTTCAGGTTAAGAACGGACCTCCGGAACGAATTAAGTACGTAACCAGAGGTACCACTGTACTGTACATGATCAGCCAACCCAACACAGATTTTATTGGAACTTCTTCAACACTTTTCGTTGTATATAAATAACAAGTGGTACCTGCAGCAAAATGTTACAGTGTGAGGTGTGCCATGTTTATCAGCGTGCTAGCCAGCCACACCCTGTTCCAAGATACTCCATTCCCTTCCATTTCCTTTCCCACCCCCCACCCCCAATTCATAGTCTGCATTTTGTGACTACTGAGCATGCTAATTTCTCACAGGGAGGTTTGTTTTCTCCCCGTTTTCTAAAACAGAAAAATGCTTTTGCACACCTTGAAGTTTTTTCCTGAGCTTGCCAACATTTTCTTCCTCAGTGTAGATGGTGCTGTTTTGGTTATATAAGCAACGGTGCTCACTGTCAAGCTGTACTGTTGGGGTGGGCGGGGAGGAGATTTAGAAAATCGCTGCAAGCCAAACCTGTTTCCAAACTTTGTTCTGCCAGACGCAACCTCCTATAGAAAAGGGTCCCAGCGCTGTTTTTCTTCCTAGCAATTTCTGGCTTTTGAAAATCTCCTTACTCATCAATCTGTGCTTGTGGAGAAAATATAGAAACCACAATATATTTCATTTCACTTGCATCTCCCTCCGCCTATTTTATCTGAATCCTGTTTTTATCTGGATCCATGTACTTTGTACTATCCAAAAGCTATCATTAGAGTAAAGAACAAACGGCTTCAGATCACAGGATCCAAAAAATACATTAATCATTGGTATTTTTCTCCACTATACAGAATATATGAATAAAAAAAAAAAGACTTCGTCCAAATTAAACATGACCGGCAGCTGGAAAGTATGCATTTTGCTTATTAAGTGTGATGTGTTTGCTCAGCATTGTTTCATTAAACTCTTCCCCACATGAAATAATTATGCGCAACTGTTAATCTTAAGTCGAGTTTGACCCAAATTGTTTTCAGACACAAAACTTTTAAGCGTCGTCAAGCAACCAGTATGGATCCTTTGATGTTAAAACAGTCTGGATTGCATCAAAAAACATTGGTGCAGTCCATTGGAATTTCAATACTTTAATGAAAGGGTAGGTAAGATTTTTGACCATGTCGCGGATGACATTTCCAAGAAATAGTAGTTACTTGGTGAGTGAGGGACCCAAAATCGGTGGCGGTAGCTTGGTGTTCAGAGAAATGAGAGTTGTTATTACTATTATATAGAATGTGCGTGCATGTAGTTTTTCCATCCATCATCAGAGAAATCCAGTACAACTCTGTCATTCTTTACCACATTCCCTCTTGAGGCTTAAAATTTGTCAATGATAAATGGGTATTTGGATTTCCAGGAGACATAGCACAGATATGTGTGCGACTTAAACAGAAGTTAATGACTCGAGATTAGCGGTGCTTTATTTCAAAATGAGAGCTCCTTTTCTGTGGGTCTGGTACCCCCACTTGAAAGACCAGGGCAGACAAAGGGGTGGTTGGTGTAAGTCCTCGCATGGTCCTCCATCCTTGGAGGGTGGGCAGGATGAGACAGCAGGAGTACCTGTGCAGGCATCCCCTGGCAAAATACGGCCAATATTGGGGAGCTCTTGCTCCTCCAGATGTTGTTGGACTCCAATTCCCATCAGCACCAGCCTGCTTGGCAAATGTTCAGGGATCGCAGGAGCTGCAGGCCAGCAACATCGGCAGGTTCCATATTCCTGGACTACAGCATCTTCTTGATATGTTAAACGGGTTTGGGATTGAGCAGACAAGTGGAAAACTGTTCCCTGGGATCAATTGCTCTAGGCTGGTGGGTGGAGGGGGAGCTCTAGCAGCACCAGGAAGCAAGACTGGAGCAGCCAAGCATAGTTTCTTTATTACGTCATAGTATCACGGACACGGGTGGCGCTGTGGGTTAAACCACAGAGCCTAGGACTTGCCGATCAGAAGGTCAGCGGTTTGAATCCCCATGACGGGGTGAGCTCCCGTTGCTCGGTCCCTGCTCCTGCCAACCTAGCAGTTTGAAAGCATGCCAAAAAGTGCAAGTAGATAAATAGGTACCACTCCGGCGGGAAGGTAAATGGCGTTTCCGTGCACTGCTCTGGTTCACCAGAAGCGGCTTAGTCATGCTGGCCACATGACCCGGAAGCTGTATGCCGGCTCCCTCGGCCAATAAAGCGAGATGAGCGCCGCAACCCCAGAGTAGGTCAGGGGCCCCTTTACCTTTACCTTTATCACTGAGTTGGATGGGGCCATGGGTGGGGCCATCTAGTCCAACCCCCTGCAATGCAGGAATCTTTTGCCCATGGTGGGGAATCGAACCCAAGTCCCTGAGATGAAGTGTCTCACGCTCTACCTGGCTGAGCTGAGGGGAGATACTGGAAAAGATGTTCTAGCTCAGCTCTTACCCTGTTTTGCAAGCTCTTTACTTGCAGTGAGTTGTTGGTTGCCTGTTTATGAACTTCTGTTTGAAAGATGGAGTCAGCTGGATTCCACTTAGTTTTTGAGTGTGATTCAGGTGCAGTAGTCATTTTCAAAGCCCTAAATAGTTTGCGGCCAAGCTACTTGAAGCACCATCACCTCTATGTGACTCAGCTCATCCTTTCAGAACAGCCATTGCGGCCCACTTGCCTGCGCCATTCCTGTCGGACGCTGTGCTAGATGCTGTATGGCCTTTTTCAAATTGCATTTTTACAGACACAGCACAGACCGCCTGAATGAAGCATGTGGCCGCTGGTGGTCTGTGGTCTGCAGTTTGGGTAGCCCTGAGTTAGGTTAATCTTCCTTCCCATTTCTTTCCCACCAGGAACTGAAGACCTTTTCCCCCTTCAAATGAGATTTTGATTCCATTTGCAACTTACTTTAATGTATAGTTTTGTAAAAAAAAAAAAAAAAGTATTTACTTATTTATTAAGACTTATAAGCTGCTTGTCACCTAAGAGACCTCCATCCAGCTTACACTGAAGAACATATAAAGGTAAAGGGACCCTTGACCATTAGGTCCAGTCGTGGACGACTCTGGGGTTGCGGCGCTCATCTCGCTTCATTGGCCAAGGGAGCCGGTGTACATGACTAAACCGCTTCGGGTAGCACACGGAAATGCCGTTTACCTTCCCGCTGGAGCGGTACCTATTTATCTACTTGCATTTTGACATGCTTTTGAACTGCTAGGTGGGCAGGAGCTGGGACCAAACAACGGGAGCTCACCTCGTCATGGGGATTTGAACCGCCGACTTTCTGATCAGCAATCCCTAGGCTCTGTGGTTTAACCCACAGCGCCACCCATGTCCCGAAGAACGTATACAAAACTATAAAAGAAAACGGAAAAGAAAAAGAGTCTTACAAAACGTTAACATTCCATACAGCGTGTAAATAAAACACAAGGAGCAGCTTCTGCCCAGTAGCAGGGGCAGCAACATGGGCAGCGAAGTAGCAATAAATAAATAAATCCAAAATGATGCTTCCACCCACTAACCAGCAGATAAAAATAAAAGCTCAAACACTGTCACGCATCCCTCCCTAGCCCAGAAGTCAGCCGCATCAACATAGTGTTTTCTCTTTGTCTGTTCTAATCTCCCCACTCCACCCAGAAGTCCAGGCAAATTGTGGTGTGTGTGTTTGTGATCCACCAGGGATGAACTTGTGGCTCACCTCTCTTGCTCTGCAGTTGTTTTGGCTGCAGATTCTCTTCTGGGGGTTGCGGTGGGGGTCCAGTTTCAACCTTTTGTGTTCTTGCTCTGTAGACCCAGCACTATTATAAGCCTTGTTCCATTTGGCATTACCCAGTGCACCGTTGTGATTGAATAAATATTATTTTGTGTGTTTATCCTGCTGGAGATGGGTGTGCCTGATCCAGTTCTTTCAGTGTGGAGGGTGCTGTGCTGGCATAGACGGATGATATCATCAGCCTGCATAAGCTGCTATGAGTGTCTCCTCTGGCTAGGCCAGAGGCATCTCTCTCTTGCTGCCACCCTGTGAGTTGGTGTCGTTAATTTGCGGTGGCGACACATCCAGGCAAATGGCATCCCATTAAATCTGGACATCTCGGCTGGTTGAAAGCATTCCACCGGCATGAAGTCCACGCTCAGTGTATTGACAGTGACATCTCTATTTTGCCATTCAAACCACACCCTAAACACTTGGCTGAAGTCATGTTTGGTGGGTGCCAGTTGAGATCATGGCTCAGCTGCCTGGGATTCATCCGCCATGATAAAGCTTTAAACTGAATGTTGGTGGGCATGACGTCAGGTGGAGGGTGGTCAGGGACATATGTTGGAATCTCCACCTCGTGTCTTTCAGATCGTTTTGCACCATAGCTGTCAACTTACAGATTTGAAAATAAGGGTCTAGCAGCCTCGAAAATATTCTTATCAGCAGCCAAAATAAGGGATTTTCGAATAATGAGCGCCGCAACCCCAGAGTCGGTCACGACTGGACCTAATGGTCAGGGGTCCCTTTACCTTTACAATACAATACAATACAATACAATAATACAATACAATACAATACAATACAATACAATACAATACAATACAATACAATAGCATAGATACACCAGTAACAACACCCTTATAATGAAGGGCAGTACAGTTGTACCTTGGTTCTCGAACGTAATCCGTTCTGGAAGTCTGTTCGACTTCCGAAACATTCGAAAACCAAGGCGTGGCTTCCGATCGGCTGCAGGTGCTTCCTGGACTCAAGCAGAAGCTGCGTCGAACGTTCGGCTTCCAAAAAACATTCAAAAACCAGAACACTTACTTCCGGGTTTTTGGTGTTTGGGAGCCAAAACATATGAGTACCAAGGCATTCGAGAACCAAGGTACGACTGTATATAAACCTAATAAAATAAATAAATAACAACACTTATGCCTTCTGTTACCATTCTCGAGATTAGAATACATGGTCTTTGTGAATGGCAAAGGAGGAATGTGCAGTTTCTGGTGCAATGCAGAGCTCGCTGGAATAAAATGCATTTTGGGTGATAAAAAACACTACACTTTTACAGTGGTACCTCGCAAGACGAATGCCTCGCAAGATGAAAAACTCGCAAGACGAAAGAGTTTTTTGTTTTTTGAGTTGCTTCGCAAGATGAATTTCCCTATGGGCTTGCTTCGCAAGACGAAAACGTCTTGTGCCTTTTTCTTAAAACCGTCAATGCATTCCTATGGGAAACCGTCAATGCATTTCCTATGGGAAACCGTGCTTTGCAAGACGAAAAAACTCGCAGAATGAATTAATTTCGTCTTGCGAGGCACCACTGTATTATAAGAAACAAGTAATATTCCAAAGTAACTTGCACAGCATAAGCACATCTAAACGGTATAACCACGTTTAACAATGCATGATAACATCAGATCCCCAGGTGCAGGCAGGGAGAAGGATTTCTGTATTGTGTTTGTGCATTTCCTCAAGACGACATAAAAATAGCATAACCCAACTATGGACAAAAGCTCCCAGGTTCAGTCCCTAGAAGCTTCAGGTAGGTCTCATGTCCTCCTTTGTGCTTCCTAGAAGCGTTTAGTTGGCCACTGTGGGAACAAAGTGCAGGATGTTGATTGAATTTGTGTCCTTCTCTTCCTCCCAATAGAGCCCAGGGCAGCAAATATCAAAATGTTAAAACAGTACAGATTAAAATAAATGAAAAGTGTCATGGGTCAACACCAATGGGCCAGCAGTTGGAGGCACTGGCGGAACTACATTTTTGGGCCCTGAAGCTTGAACTGTTATGGGCAACCCCTTCACAACCAGCAACAAGTTCTGGGTAGCCACTTCTTCAACGGAGTTGTTCCATGACAGATCACCACAATGTTTTTACAAGAAATTAACTGCTAACATCTCAGATTTTGAATAAAATTGCTGTACTGTACTGGATTATCTCACACATCAAAGGCACTGGTGTGAATAAAAATTTCCTATGCCTTATATTTTTGTTATGGGAGGGAGGATGAAAATCAGGGAAATGTTATATACATGCATTCTACATCATAGAATGATTTGAGTCGTGTGACTCAAATTGGGTCTGCTAGACCCAAAATTATTAAGCATGATAGACTTAAAGTCCCTTCTGGGACCCCTCTGAGATTAGGGGCCCTGGAGCTTAAACTTCATTAGTTTCATAGTAGATCTGCCCCTGGTCAGAGGTAGGGAGGGGAATTACTAGTTTGTTTTGCTTTTGTTTTCTTAGGTGTTTTACATTTACATTTTGCAGGTGGCGCTGTGGGTTAAACTACAGAGCCTAGGACTTGCTGATCTGAAAGTCGGTGGTTCGAATCCCTGCGACGGGGTGAGCTCCTGTTGCTCAGTCCCTGCTCCTGCCAACCTAGCAGTCTGAAAGCATGTCAAAGTGCAAGTAGATAAATAGGTACCGCTCTGGCGGGAAGGTAAACGGCGTTTCCGTGCACTGCTCTGGTTCACCAGAAGCGGCTTAGTCATGCTGGCCACATAACCCAGAAGCTGTACGCCGGCTCCCTCGGCCAGTAAAGCGAGATGAGCGCCGCAACCCCAGAGTCGGCCACGACTGGACATAATGGTCAGGGGTCCCTTTACCTTTACTTATTTTTATGTTGGGAACTGCCCTGTGAAACCCTTCGGAAGAACGGCGGTATGCATATTTAATAAAGAACAACAATATATTGTCTCATGTGAAGAGTTTTTGTTGATTAAGCGGAATATAAATCTTGCCAGGTAAATAGATAAATAAAGTTGGGTGCTGAGGGGTGGAGAAGAGAGAAGCTTGGTTATCTCTTCTGACAACCCATGGCCACCCCATGGTGGCCGCACCAAAAAGGGGCATCCAAGATCTGGAGCCAATACATTGCAGTGATTTACCGAAGTTCTTTCTTCTGTAGATACGAAATTTTGATGTGAAGACCTGGGAAGTGTATTCTGTGTGTTCATTTTCAGCGCCATTTCCCCTTAACGTGAAACGGGGCCTTCTATTCTTCATGTTTCTAAAATCAAGCTTGCCCTCCCCGCTCCCCAAATTAGGCCACCTGGATACGTCAAATGAAAAATCTAAATGACAGCCTGCATTTGTGGTGAGGAAGTCCTAAACTTTGTTATAATTTGAAGGAGCACAAGCTCTGTTATTAGATTATGCAGAGGGCAGGTTGAATGTCGGCTTCAATTTGAGCGTCTGTCGGCTGCGTTCAAGGGAGCTGGAATGCATCAAACATTGGCCCATGTTGGCAGGCAAAACAGTAGGCTGAAATTTCAGACTATCTAGAAACCACACCCTAAGAGATTGCCCCCCCCTCCCTGAAACAGTCTGCCTATTGAAACAATGCCAATTCTATGCTTTGACTGGACAAGCAATTTTTCTCCTTCTAGTCAAACATGTTGCCTTTCTTCCTTTATTTTGGTTTGTGTCATTGGTGCTGTGTGGCATGCTTCACTTTAATAGCCTTCCAAGCTTGTGTTTTTTCCTTTCGAGGTACCTTGTGCCATGACAGCATCTAATGCACTTTGACTGTGCAAAGTGCACTTTCTGGATGGAGAAAAAAATAATCTCTTTCCATATTCCCTTGCCGTGCGAGCCGTACTCCTGGGACACTCTCGGGGCACATTAATGCAATTTGCAAGCTGCTTGGGGAATCTTTCAAATTATCTCCAGCAACATAAAAGCAAGCGCCATGCCCTTGGAGGTTTTTTTTTTTGGAGGGGTGGGGTTCATGAAGCATGGAAATGTAATCGGAGAAGGGCTGGGAGCCACTGAGTTCACAGCTGAAACACATTTCCTTAACCATCTGCAGTACGTTCAATTAGTCAATAAGGCTGCTGTCTTGTGACCCCCCTCAGAATGTGTCCCTGGGGCCATAGGATAACATCAGACCTCCTCTTCTGCAATCCAACATCAAGTGGGGGATCCAGTGAGAAGAGATCATTTCCCCTGTTGTTTTGCCAACGTCTACCATACCCACCGTTTACCTTCCTGCCACAGCGGTATCTATTTATCTACTTGCACTTTGACGTGCTTTCGAACTGCTAGGTTGGCAGGAGCTGGGACTGAGCAACGGCAGCTCACCCCGCCACGTGGCTTCGAACCGCCAACCTTCTGATCAGCAAGTCCTAGGCTCAGTGGTTTAACCCACAGCGCTACCCGCGTCCCGTGCGCTGCTCTGGTTTGCCAGAAGCAGCTTAGTCATGCTGGCCACATGACCCGGAAGCTGTACTCCGGCTCCCTCAGCCAATAAAGCAAGATGAGTGCCACAACCCCAGAGTCGGTCACGACTGGACCTAATGGTCAGGGGTCCCTTTACCTTTACCTTTACCATACCCACCCTGTATGTACTGATGTTGGAGCTCCTATATGGGTAGTGGGCTATTTGAAAGGATGCAGACATAATAACACTCTTCACACTTGTGATACCATACCCACCCTGTATGTACTGATGTTGGAGCTCCTATATGGGTAGTGGGCTATTTGAAAGGATGCAGACATAATAACGCTCTTCACACTTGTGATTCCTAGCAACTGGTATTCAGAGGTATACTGTCTCTGACAATGGGAAGTGCAACACAGGAATACGCATCTGTCCCACACAAGGATCGAACCTGCGACCTTGGCATTATCAGCCCCATGCTCTTAAGCATCCGGGTTCTGAGACTTGAATAAGAAACCGCATGGCATAAAGCAAAGGTGGGTGACCTGTGGCCTTCCTGTTGGATTTGGTGTGTTTTACAACGCCCTGGTATTTTATGGAAAATGAAAAGCGGTATTAAAAATCCCTTTCAGTGAACATAAATTCGAATAAGGTTTTTTAAAGGTTCCGTGGATCATAGTGGCAAAAGTTAAGCAAATACTCTGTGCGGGAAAATGAGAAGCTGCTCACAGTCACTTTACCTGTTGAAATAGTACTATTCCCGGAACGCTTTATGTGGCTGTGCGTTCCTCTCTGAATTGTACCACCGGGGACCAAATAAATACTCTTGAGACCTTTCCCTGCAGTCTCTGGCAGAGCTGAAGTGTCAAGTATTTTTCCCTTGCTTTCCCAACAATGTATTGCCTTTTGCAGTTCCACCCTGGACTGGTCAGTTTCTCTTTACCCTTAAAAAATCCCCACTTTTGCATGCCTGTACCCTTTGAATATTTATCGGTTTCTATCATTTCCATACATTCGCTTGTCAGCCAGCCAGCCTGTATGTTACTAAGCTCCTTTTATCATACCTCATAACAAAAACCTCTAATAATTCCTTTGGCTGGACCTTCAAGTCTTGCCAGTACCCCTGTTTTGTGTTGCTTGGGATGAAGCCCCTATTTATTTTACTATTATATGGTAGGTGGTCCTTTTGCTTCCAGGCCTGTGATCACTATTAATTACTTAGACACTGGAAATACTTCTGGCAACCTGATTAATAGTTGCGCTCTTCAGAAAGTGCCATAGGAGATGAGGAACGAGGGAGGGCAAGTCCTTATGTATCAACGTAGAAGAGACCACAATGGCCATTAATATGGAACTTCCATGCTTGGGTATGCAAGGATAACATACGTCTTCTATTGGCTTGAAAGGAATTTAACTTCAAAAACAGTCTGTCTTGCTTCCTGTTATAAACTTAGAAACATGGAAACCTGCATTATGCAGAGTCTTACCCATCTAGTTCTGTATTGTCCACGCTTAAGAACAGCTTAAACCTTGAAATCTGTGCAGTTCAGCCACTGACGGTTGCAATAAATCTGTTGCTGCCATAACCCCGACAACTGGCCAGTCAGTTGCTGCTTAGAAGCCTCTCTGGAGTCTCGACAGGATCTTAGCCTAAGTGAGTTAAATATTGGTTAAGCTGGGGTTGGAAGCCTGTTCCACTTGTTCATGCATTGGCAACCTCACCGCAATGCACTCTTATGTCATCATCATCAAACCTTTTATTGGCATCACATACAAACATCCAAAACAAATCAATACAGAATTACCACTTCCCCAGTGGCACAAAACATTTGCTAAGAGAAAGGAGGCAGAGCAGTCTATGGTCACATCTCTAGGTTTCCAGGGAGATCAGACGTCTGCAGTGTATTTCGACGACAAAAAACCAAATAGAGATATTTAGCCACTCACTTGGTGAGCTCCTGATCATTCCCCAGTAATAGAAAATGTATGAGCCCCAACTCTGGTTTCCATTTAGGGATACAGAGTTGATCTAGAAATTGCTGACGGAGATCAGCATATAGTTCACAATTAAGAACCATATGTGTAAGGGTTTCCACCAAGTGGTCTTCACATGGGCAAGTTCTTTCTCCTTCTAGCCTGCCGGAGAACCTTCCCCAAAGAAGGTTTGATGGATTTGAATTAAACCTGGCCAGCGAAAATGCCCTTCTTTCTTGAGGGTTAAGCAGAAATTCAAGGTAATTGTGGTTAGTTTCATGATGCGCTCTATGTGGGGCTATTCCTGGGATTGGTTTGGAGGTGGCAGCTGGTGCAGAACATGGAAGCTTGGTTGCTTGTGGGGGCCAGCTACTTCCAGGGTATAACAACTTCCATGTGGGATTTGCGCTGGCTGGCAGCCTGCTACTGGGGCAAGTTTAAGGTGTTGAAGAAGGCCCTAGGCAGCTCAGGAGCAGGTTGTTTTTCTAGAAAAAGAGGTGCTGGAACTCATAACAAAGTCATCACCCTTGTTCTCTTAGAATGGCAATGGCGCCCACCTGAGAGGAAAGCCCCATTTGAGGGACTGCCTTATCCCCTACATAGCCAGTCTGTCACTGTTGTCTGTGGGAATAGCTTCTCCTGCAAGCTCCAAAGATCTCAGAAGTTCACTCTGCAGTAACTCAGAGCAGGGTTTTTAGTGTGGCCGCCTCCGTTCTGTGGAATGGCATTTCTGTCAAGATACAAGTAAGCGCCCACTGCCAGCGTTTTCTGGAAACAGTCGGAAGACTTTTTTTTTTATCTGCAGACTTTCCCAGCCAGATAAATGGGCCCTTGTCACAAATGTCTATTTTGTATGGTGGTAATAATCATCATCATCATCATCATCATCATAGTAATAGTAATAATAGTAATTGCCCATCTGTCTGGGTTTCCCCAGCCACTCTGGGTGGCTCCCAACATCATTATCATCATCAAGCGATAAAACATCAAACATTAAAAACTTCCCTAAACATGGCTGCATTCAGATGTCTTCTAAAAGTCAGATAGTTGTTTATTTCCTTGACATATGATGGGAAGGCATTCCACAGGGCAGGCACCACTACCAAGAAGGCCCTCTTTAACTTTGCTTAAACAGCAGTAACTGCTGTTTTAGGTTTCCTAAAAACTGTTTCGCTGTTCTAATTGCACATCACCTTGAGATGATTGCGTAGAAAGCGATTTATGAGTTAAAGTGATCAGTTAAACAACAACAGTTTTTTGCGCAAAAACACCCTGTTCCTAATTGCCAGCTGAATTGCTCTTGTTCCGTGGTTACTTTTCTTTCAGTTATTTAGGCCCTTGTCTGAACTTTAGTCAGGAAGTAGGGCCACCTCCCCACCTCAGTTATTTTTCCTTCACAGACATTTCAGCCCATTTTCTCAGCCTTCCTTGTGCCACACACTTCTCCCACGTATCGTTATGGTGGCCTGGTCCCCTTGCTCCCCCCCCCCCCAAAAAAAATTTAAATTAAATTAAAAATGGGGCTCTGAACAATTTCCTTGCCCCAGGGGTCAACCTAAGTTTACCACACAGTTGCCCACTGTGGAACAGTCGTCCAGTTCCCAGCCACCCTATGGAGTGTGGAGTGGCAAAATAACAATATTTTTAGTTAAATAAATAGACATTGTCGCAGCCACTAGCTGGAGTAGTACATAACAACTGGATGTGTTTCCTGGTGGTTCTGTGGGTTATCTAAGGGTTTAACTTCTGTGCCAATTTTTAAATGCCCGCTGAAAACTTTTCTATTCCTTCAGGCCTATGCAGGCAGTTAAGAGTAGATCCGTCACATTGGACTGTTTTGATAATTGTTTTTACCTTTTTAAAAAGCTTTTTATGATTTTATTGTTTGGTTTTAGGTTTATTATACTGTTGTAAACTGCTGTGATATGTTTTAATGATACAGCGGTATATAAATATTTTAAATAAATAAAATAAACCTCAAGTTTCGCACTGGCGTGTGACAAGCCTGCTAGCTGATTTTCCACATAGAGAAAAGCATCTTTGGAAAGGGTCAGGTTGGAGTATGGAGGCTACAGTTTAACAATTTCCCTGCTTTTCCACTCAAAATGGCAACCTAAACACCCACAATGCTGTCTTTCCCCCCTGTTGGGATTCAAAATGCATGTTTGTGGTGGGGTATGTCCGTGATATGTAATTATTCCCTCAGACTTTGTATTTGTTAGTGTTTGTTTGTGTGCTTAGCACTGAAAGAGCTGGTCTCAAGTTCGTGCCTGCACAGTTTTTAACAGCAATTTAAAAGAGTCAATAGGTACAAGTGGGGCCCTGCAACAAAATGTTGCAGCATGAAGTGCTTTTGTTCAGGATTTCAGATAATGCATTCCATTCAATCCCCAGCACCTATTATTATTATTATTATTATTATTATTATTATTATTTATTACTAAACTAGGTGGAACATTGGCCAGATTCAGAATAATCGCCACTCAAAGGTCTTTATGATCACCATAATTCAGCTATCTCCTTTTCCTTTATATTCATTCTTGGCGTGCTAAAAGTCATTCTCATCATGACCTTTGGCCATCACAGTTGCCTGGTGAGCATTTCTCTTTAAACCGCCCCCTTGTGGCGAAGTCTGGAAGTCCAACATGGATTTCTACTATCACTTCCGTAGTTTGTATCAGAGAGCTTTATGCTTAAAACTCCTCTATCCTACCAAAAGGGACTTTTTCCTTTTAGTATTCTCAGGATTCTTTCTGGCTTTCCCCAGGAATTCTCCAAACCTGCAATGCCAACATTTCCCAGACTTAATCTGGTTAAGGGACAGTGTCAATTGAAGGTGTCTAAAGCTCTTTTTACATTTCCAGCTCACTGAAATGAAAGCAATTCAAACATGCTTGAACCCTCCAGATCTAGGAACCATTGTTTTTATAAAATTATTCCTTCTGGAAAACGAGTCTTGGGCTCAAAAGTCATTACTGACTGCAGAAAAACAGACAATGACCATTAGCTTAAATTTGAGATGTTCTTCTTTCTTTCATTCCTCCTAGCTAATGAGAAGAGAGGGTTGGTTTTGGTTTTTTTTAAGCCCCCAGCGTTCATGTTGTGGGGAAGGGAAGGGTCACAAATTCCATCGACAGCACCTCTAGGAGGGGCTGTCTAAAACTGCTGCTCTTCAGTCCTGAGCGAGATGGACCAGTGGTCTGATCTGGTATAAGGCAGCTTCCATATCTTGGCTTTAGCCTCAGCTGCCATTATTTCTCCCCCAGTAGAAGGATGGAAATTGGAAGGCAAGAAAGCTGGCTGAACCATTAGGAGCCGAGGTTGGACTTGGCTCTTAATGGCCTGGTGATTTCTGAAATCATAGAATCATTTCTTGTAGTTTGAATGCATTGCTCCGTGTCCGCTTCTCTGGAGCAGCAGAAAACAACCTTTCTCCCTCCTCTATGTGACATCCTTTTATATATTTGAACATGGCTATCATATCACCCCTTAACCTCCTCTTCTCCATTCTGTGAAGCAATGAAAATGCTTTAAAAGGCTGAAGGGCCAGCACAGCACACACACCCAGTTTAAAGGCAATTTGCTTTTGTGCTGCAAACATCATCCTTGCTTAAATTCTGACAAATGAATTTTGTCTTTTCCCCAATGTTTCCAGTATCAATGAGTTTATAATGTTACTGTCATTTTGAACCCGCATTTTTATTTTGAATATATTCTGCAAATTTGTGAGTTTTATTCGGAGGAGTTCGTTTCCAACTCTCCCATTTCCAAAATTCTTCTCCATCCCTATCTCTTCCATATATGTGAAACGGAGCTCCTTAACCCCACTTTTCATTGTTTCTTGGAATGCGCTGCCTTTGTTAAGGTCAGTTGATGGGGAGGTTGTGCGCCCAGGTACATCAGCTCTGCTAGGGCCCATACTAACTGCACTGTGATGGCCAGGGATTTGGGCTCGGACTCGGAACCAGAGGAATCTCAGTCTGAACCGGATCCTTAGCCTCAAGCGGCATCTGAACCAAGTCTGGGGCCTGATTTTGAAGAGCCCCAGTCTGCACAGGTTCCCCTGCAACAAGCACCAACTGGGCCGAGTCAGGGGCCTGAGCCAGCCCTGGCTCCAGATGTGGGGATTGCCTCGTTGCCTTCAGCCGGGCAATCACTTACAGCTGCTCCACTAACGGTTCGGTCAGGAGAGGCTGAGGCGGCCTCTGGGTCTAGTAACCCACCGACATCTCCCGAGCTGCAGAGACGAAAGTCTGAGAGAAGGAGAGAACTGAGTACTCGCAGGAGGAGTGCTCGCCTTCAGGCGAGACAGGGAGGTGGGTCACAAGCGGATCAGGACCGGCCGTTACCCGGTCAGAGATAAAAGGCTGTCGGACCCCGCCCCAGGTTGTGAGAGCAATGTTGCTGTTTGCCAGGACCTGCCTGAGACCCTGTGCCTGACCTTGCCTGGTTTTCTGCCTCATGTGCTGCCTTGGCCCTGTCAGACTGACTCCTCACGGATAGCCTTGTTCTCTCAGTCTATTGCCTGCTCTGTTCCCTTCCTGCAGCCACCTTGCCTCTGGACTCCTTGCCTCTCCTGTCCCTTTAGCTTGCCTGAGGATTCAGTCCCAGCCAAACTGACAATCCCTCCGCCCTGAAAGAATTTGGACTGCAAATATTCTCTGAGCTTTGTTCTTTGACCAGCTGGAATTTTTATGAGCATTCTCACTTCAGTCAGCCGATGTTAGAAGCTTCACTGCCACAAGCACAATGCAATACAGATTCTCCCAGAAGTAAAAACATCTTAGCCGGTTGCGCTTTCACTTTTTTCCCTTTGCCAAGTCTTATCTTCTATTAGGAAAGAAAGAAAACACAACCTTTTCCCTTTTCCAGTGTGTCGGAGCCCTGTGATTATCTTGCCAAAGTGTCTGTGATGCAAAACAATGCCGGCTTGGTGCTTCTGCCAAGGAGACATAGTAAGGATTCAATCAAAGAGCAGCGCCACACATTGGCTCAGAAACGTTAGCATGCACAAACATTTCGGCGCTAAGCCATCACTCGTAAACATCTGGAATAACTACACTGATTCAAGTGTGTATACACTGATGTAAACAGTAAGTGATTCTGGTCCATTAGTGCTGCTCATTGAGACTTTTTTTTTTACTGTTTGTAGTGGGGATGTATTTTTACTCATTTAAGTAAAATAAAGTCTTTGTTTGGGTTCATAGCCTGTGACAGGATCCAGCATCTTGGGACAGGCTGCTGGGCCTCCAAAACCCCAAGAGGGTCCACGGTGGTTGCTGCCCCCCACTTGTTCCCTATATAGGTTGCTGGCCACTGTGAGCCACCCACCAGTTTAATTTCCCACAATGTTCCAACACGGTGTCCCTCCAGGGAGCTCAAGCAGCATGCATGGTTCTCCCCTTATTTAATCTGCACCACAACCCTGTGGTGCGAGGTTAGGCTGAGAGGCAGTGACTGGCCCAAGGTTACCCAGTGAGCTTCATGGCCGAGTGGGGGGTTTGAACCCTGGTCTATCGTGCAACACTCTAACACCCCTGGTCTTTTGTACCCTTAAAATCTAAACCTATATGTTTGGTTTTAATTTTTTTGGTCGGAGAAGAACAATAAAACAGCAAACATGTTTTACTAATAGTAGAGCAAAGAGGCTGGTAAAGTTAAAAGGACCCCTGACCATTAGGTCCAGTCGTGGCTGACTCTGGGGTTGCGACACTCATCTTGCTTTACAGGCTGAGGGAGCTGGCGTACAGCTTCCGAGTCGTGTGCCCAGCATGACTAAGCCGCTTCTGGCAAACCAGAGCAGCACATGGAAACGCTGTTTACCTTCCCGCCTGAGTGGTACCTATTTATCTACTTGCACTTTGATGTGCTTTCGAACTGCTAGGTTGGCAGGAGCAGGGACCAAGCAACGAGAGCTCACCCTGTTGTGGGGATTCGAACCACCAACCTTCTGATCGGCAAGTCCTCAGCTCTGTGGTTTAACCCACAGTGCCACCCGTGTCCCGGGTGTTTCCACCTGGATTCAGACTAAGAGAATAATTAATAATAATGAGGAGGAGGAGTGGCAGGGGGTTACCTCAAATGATTGAAAACGTGGAGCAAAAGCTTATTCAGAAAAAGACATGGGTGTTAGAGACTAGGGCACTATCTCTCTTCCACTAGTAGAAGCCCCACCAACTTCAGTTGTGTATTTCCCCCCCAAAACTATCAAGTTAAAGACTTGGTTTGGCTGCATATTCTCCCATTGCCTAAGCCAGTAACAACCGCTGCTACAGGAAATTAGGTAAGTGACAAGATTACTGTCCTTGTAAAAGGGCAACAGGAAAGGCTTTATGTTCCTGTGTTGCAATTCAGCTGTTGCCCATCAGCAGTAAATTTGGCAAGGGAGAGGAAGCAGGGTTGGGAGGAGGGAGGAGTGTCTAGAGATCGGGCAGGCTAGAAACCTATTAAATTAAAACGGGATTGTTTATTGGACACGTTTCAAAGTGGTGCTGTTTGTACGCGAGCTGAGCTTTTAATAGTTCCACTCTGGCCGCTGCGGAGCTTTGTGTAACTCGGATCTTGATTTGGTTAGCACACCAAAATAGTCAGCCTTTTAAAATGTCTTGCTGCATCCAGTGGCTGACGGAGCCATATGTTCCCAGAAACTTGGGGGTCTCCCTAGACCTCGCTTTGGGAAGTGAACAAACGAGGAAACAGACATTAACCGTAAGAACATAAGAAGAGCCGTGCTGGATCACACCAGAGTCCCATCTGGTCCAAGCATCCTGCTCTCAAAGTGGCTAACCCAATGCTTATGGGGAAACCCACAAGCCTGATTGCAACATTCCTCTCCTTCTCACGAGCCCCAGCAACAGATCCCCAGAGACACACCATAAAGGCTTTCTAACAGTATTTTAAATATATTATCAAATCGCTTCTTCACTGTTTTATATGGTATTGTTACATGCCAATCCCAATCTCCAGGTGGAAGATTCCAGGGGTTTGCAGGTGTGTTTACCAGAGTCTGGGTTCCCTTCTGGGACAATGAGGCACAACAGAGAGACCGTGATCTATTGCTTATTTACACTTACAGTGGTACCTCGGAAGTCGAACGCAATCCGTTCCGGAAGTCCATTCGACTTCCAGAACGTTCGGAAAACCAATCGGAAGCTGCAGAAGCCGTATCAGGCGTTTCGGTTCCAAAGAACGTTTGCAAACCGGAACACTCACTTCCGGGTTTGTGGTGTCCGGGAGCCAAAACGCTCAACTCGCAAGGTGTTCAGGATCCAAGGTACAACTGTATCTACAACCTGAACCCACGTGATGGGACTTCAGAATATTCCACATCCCCGGCACAGCACGGCATTCAGAGAACAGCAGAAAGCCATCTTGCGTCTCTTTGTGGCAGCTTTCCCCCTCCAGCCCGCATCGTGTTCTGCTTGCAAAACTGGCAATTTTTCTATTTGCTTATGCCAGCCACACCGAAATCCTGCAAGCCTTTGGTCTCTTCCCAGCAACACACAGCTGTAAGGAGGGCTCTCCCCTCCTGGTCTGGCAGTGCCCACTCTCTCTTGATGGTTTCCTTGATGGGCCATTGCTGGTCTTTGTGCTTTAATGACTTGACTTACACTCATCTGGCCCTGCTTAGCTAGCCTGGCTCATTAGCATAAACGAAACCCAGAGTTTTCTGTGTTTGGCACAGTTTAATCAAACCTTGATTCATTCTAACTTTTACTAATTCTAAGAATTGTGTGTGACTTGCACCCACAAACCCCAGCACCCATGACCTGTAATAATATCTAGTAATATCTATTATATGCATTATCACATTTTTTTTAATCATTTCTATGATGTATACAATTACATATTTAGATTATTGCATGTTATTAAAAATGCATTTTTGAAAAATGAAGTATTTTATGCATGTCTCAAAAAGTATATTGTTCTCTTGCCAACAGTGCAGTGTTAGAAACTACCATATTTTTCGCTCCATAAGACGCACCAGACCATAAGACGCACCTAGTTTTTGGAGGAGGAAAACAAGGGGGGGGGGAATTCTGAATCTCAGAAGCCAGAACAGCAAGAGGGATCGCTGCGCAGCGAAAGCAGCAATCCTTCTTGCTGTTCTGGCTTCTGGGATAGCTGTGCAGCCTGCATTCGCTCCATAAGACGCACACACATTTCCCCTTACTTTTTAGGAGGGAAAAAGTGAGTCTTATAGAGCAAAAAATACGGTATTTCATGATCTGCTGGGTGCTACTCAGATTTGGGGATTGTGGCCTTTTCACGTTTCTCTGCTACTGTTTCCGTTGCCACCTGTTGGCCTTCCTTGAGACCCGGGCCTTGGGGTCTCCCTTTCTGGAAGCAAATGCTTCCCCCCCCCCCCAACTGTCTACATAGTTGCTCTATATTTAGCCAGAGGATAGCAAATAGATCTGTGATCTTGGTGCTTAAATTAGAGCTAAGCCAGCACCCCCACTGAAATGGCCAGGATCTTCCTTGCTGAGTACTAGAAAGTTATGTATCCTGTAAATTAGAACCAGACTGTTGGAAGCAGAGGCAAAGATATCTCATCTAGAGCCACCTGGCTAGACATCCAAGGAGAGAGAGAGAGCCTTGCTGTTGTGCCACAGATTAGATTGATGGGTTTATTTAACCTCTTTCATATAAAATACTTAATATCTCACCTTTCCACTTGATAAACCTTCAGAGAGAGAAAGGGTATCCCAAAAACGCAAACCATGAAAACCTATAATGGGGCTGCTGCCTAGCTGAAGAAACCTGAAACCAATCAGTTTATTAAATTTAATTTGTGCACACAAATACACATATGCATTAAAACAGTGCGCACTAACAAAAAATGTGTGTGGGAGAAGTTTTACAAATAGAATTATTAAACTAGAGGCAAGTCTGGTGTTTGGCTTTTACAGATGACTTCCTCATCTTCTCCCCTCAAACAGTCCTCGGAAAAGCAGTTTGTTAAGGGTCCTGGGGGTTGTTAGGAGACACCCCCTCCCATTCCCCTCTCAGAGCTATAATTCCCAGAATTCTCTGTGATGAGGGGTCGATTGTTCAGCCACGCTGGGAATTGTAGCTCTGGGAGGAGAATAGGGGTCTCCTAACAACTCCCAGCGTCCTTCACAAACTACACTTCCCATAGTTCTTTGGGAGAAGCCATGAGTGCTTAAAGTAGTATCATGATGCTTTAAACGTACAGTGTGAATACGGCCACTTGGTTGTGCACAAAGAGGGGAGGGGGAAGTCCTTTTGTGCGCGTGAAACTCTGCTTGTGCAGTGTTAATTGCAACCCACCTTTTTTAGTAATATTTTAAAAAATGACTAAAAGTTGCAGTCCTAACATCTGCTGCAAGCAAACCAGTTTCTCTTTCTCTCTCTCTCTGTCGTTCATTCTCTCTCAGGCTCTGCTTCCTATTTGTAAAATGGGCACAACAGTGACATAATCTTAGGAGTTTGTCTTCACTGCAGCCAAGACAGAGAGCGCAGTGTATTTTGCAGCTAAATTTTGCATCTATAAATTCTGCATCTATAAATTACCAGAGGGACACAGGTGGCGCTGTGGGTTAAACCACAGAGCCTAGGACTTGCCGATCAGAAGGTCAGCGGTTCGAATCCCCGCGACAGGGTGAGCTCCCGTTGCTCGGTCCCTGCTCCTGCCAACCTAGCAGCTCGAAAGCACGTCAAAGTGCAAGTAGATAAATAGGTACCGCTC
Source organism: Podarcis tiliguerta (assembly GCF_965153285.1). Classification (NCBI taxonomy): domain Eukaryota; kingdom Metazoa; phylum Chordata; class Lepidosauria; order Squamata; family Lacertidae; genus Podarcis; species Podarcis tiliguerta. The sequence continues at coordinate 13,862,341 of NC_139539.1, forward strand.
CGGCGGGAATGTAAACGGCGTTTCCGTGCGCTGCTCTGGTTTTCCAGAAGCGGCTTAGTCATGCTGGCCACATGACCCGGAAGCTGTACGCCGGCTCCCTCGGCCAATAAAGCGAGATGAGCGCCACAACCCCAGAGTCGGCCACGACTGGACCTAATGGTCAAGGGGTCCCTTTACCTTTACCTATAAATTACCAGAGAGACAAAGGATGCCTGTAGGCAGATGCTGTGATGAGGGAGCTTTTTATTAGGTGAAATGCTGTGCCGGAGAGCACCTGTATGTGTGTCTTTTTAAAAAAATCTGATTTCTCTCTCTCTCTCTCTCTCTAGCTTACACATCTGGGAAGAAGCTATGGGATGGCCCTCCATCTCACACAGACCAGCTCGGTCCAGGAAAACTGCGGTGGGAGCCACAGTGCCAGCATCAATTGCGCCACCTCCAGGATGGTGCTAGAATTTCGGCTGTCTTGCCTCCCAGGCTGGAAGGTCATTGGATTTCGACAGGGTAAGGAGTTTGTAGCAGTGTAAAGGGTAAATGTGCAGCTGTTGAATACACTATCGAGTCCGCAACCAGAAGGAGGAGGAGTATCAGGAAGAATGGACAAAATTTAATGATTATTTAGTTAAATATGTAAAGTTAAATTAATTGGAAATAGCTTGCAGATACTTAATTGGCTTAGGATTTCGTAAAAGTTAAGTGACGAGTCAATATGTTTAATTTTAAAATTTAAAAATATAACGATGTTAATGTTTTAGTTAAATTTTATAAGAACTTTGATTTGGAAAACCATTAAAAGGAAGTGCATGGAAATTCAACCAAGGGGAAGCGAGGAAGTTACTTAACAATGTTAGTAAATGTAATTTTAATAAGGTTATGCTCCATGTTTGTTTGTTTATTTGTTTGTTTTGTTTATAATTTTGTGAAAATCAACAAAAAAAATATTTTAAAAAAGCTGTTGAATACACTATCTCTTGTGTATTTAATTGCAGGTGGGGAATTTTGACTAATAGAAAACATGTCTTTCTTTTGTTGCTTATTCCAGTGAAGGTCTGAGCTCCAAATTGCTTTGCCTTCTTTGGCAATTGCACGGAGCCCCAAATCTAACAGGGCCACTCAGACACTAAAGCAGAGTTCTGTGTTTGAGGATGGTCTATTAGGAAATATTTCCAGTGTGTACTTTGTTCATCACTTCTCTTCGAGGGGACTTTATTTTCTGTTTCTCTTTATAGAAAAAGTAATCCTTAACTTGCAAACAGAGAATTTGGAAATCTTAAATCAGGAGTGGGAGTTCTGCGGCTCTCCATTTGTTGCTCTTTTTTCATTTTTTTAATTGATCAAAAGATGTACAGAAGTTCATACCCAATACAAAGTATATTTTTATAATACACCAGAATAAAAGAAATACTTTAAAAATCTAATCTAAAAAGAAACAGGGGCAAAGAGAAGGAAAAAAAATAAGGAAAATAGAAAAGGAAAAAAGAAAAGAGTGGGGAAATGGATTTTTTTAAAAAACACACACACAACTTCCAATTCTCTGTCTGTCAGCTAATTATAGTAACTTATGCAATGTATTCACTCAATTTGACATCGAACTATTCCATTTTCTGTAAGCCAATATTTTTTCAATCTTCCAATCCAAATATTACAATTTCATGTATAAAGGTTTTCTAATTCTTAATAAATGTCAATAATGATATTTCACTGATTAAACACATTAACTTTGCCATCTCAGCTAAGTCCAATAATTTTATCAACCATTCCTCCAGCCAGATGGGCGGAGCATAAATAATAAAATTATAAGCATTAGTAGTAGTAGGTAGGACGGTATGTGTCCATATTTATGCATATATCAATCTCGCCCTGGAACGGCACACAAGTTGTGTGAAAAGGGCAGATTGTTCCATGAGGCAAGCAGGAATGCTGATGGAGCCATCTGTTTAGCACTATGTTGACTTCCTCTCTATCCTCTGGAGGGGGCCAATCTCTATAAGGCCTGCCCAAAGTGAAGCACCAGAACTTAATAAAACTCAGGCCCTGCCGAACTTGTAACTATCTGCTGCTCACTAGCCATATGGGATTGCCCACTGGAGACCTGATAAACCTATTTGCTGCTGATATTGCCTACCTGGGGCTGTAAAAAAAGCAGGCACAGGGGATCCAAGCACCTGGTAAGCCAAAATACGTGGCCATTAGGCCGCATTCAGTTTGGGGTGGGGGACAATTTACATGGGTGGTATCCAATTAAACCGCTCCATTTGTGCAAGGAGTTTTAGCTTTGCAATGGAAATTCCCAGTCCTGCATGCCTTGTAAAATCTGCTCTGGAGGGTTACGGGAAGCTCCATAACAGATTTAGGGGTTGCCGCTTTTAAAAAGAAGACGTTTGTGTACTTGAAATAAATATTGCCTCCTTCCTCCAAGAAGCATAGGGTAGCACCCATGGGGTTAGTCTAGGCAGTGGTCCACATTGGCTCTTCTTTATGACCAAGGAGATTTAATTCAGATAATTAAATGTTGTTGGTTGAATTATATCAAATTAGATATGGTACACCAATTTGCCTTGCCTTGTTTGTTCAATCATAGGATATGAATGTTCCGTTTGAAATGCATTTTTGAGATGCCCTGAATTTAAAATGCTAATGAAAACTTTGCATATCTTCAAGGGAAAATGCATAAAACATTTGTTAATTAATGGACTTTCGTAGCCGGCCCTTCACCCTACACAGTCTAAGGGTAGGTTACATAGAGGTCAGTTCAAATACACCATGTAACATTAAATTATGATCCCATCTTCCACCACCAGAGGTCTCTGCAAAAAGGTCTCTGATGTTGAACTGTATACACATACAGTGTCAAAGCCAAATACATCTCAGAAGGGAGGCCACCACAGAAAAGGCCCTTTCACACACACATTCTGTTTCCCCAACCCAGTTCTTAAAATCTCCTAAACTAAGATAGTAAGATATATTTCATTCCAGTATGCCACATGTTCCAACCATTGTTGGCATAACGTGATTCTTGAGCCATAGCAGCCCATGCCTATTGTGACAATCTGTCAGTGTTTTCCCAACTGGAATTCCCTTTGAGCTCCAGGTTATGCAACAACCAGAAAACACGTAATGAAGTTTCCGTTTTTCTAGTACATTCATCAATATAGTATATATTAAAGGTAAAGGTACCCCTGCCCGTACGGGCCAGTCTTGACAGACTCTAGGGTTGTGCGCCCATCTCACTCAAGAGGCCGGGGGCCAGCGCTGTCCGGAGAAACTTCCGGGTCACATGGCCAGCGTGACATCGCTGCTCTGGCAAGCCAGAGCCGCACACGGAAACGCTGTTTACCTTCCCGCTCGTAAGCGGTCCCTATTTATCTACTTGCACCCGGGGGTGCTTTCGAACTGCTAGGTTGGCAGGCGCTGGGACCGAACAACGGGAGCGCACCCCGCCACGGGGATTCGAACCGCCGACCTTTTGATCGGCAAGCCCTAGGCGCTGAGGCTTTTACCCACAGCGCCACCCGCGTATATATTAGGGGAGATATATTGCAAGGGCTGTAATTTAACCAAAACATCCCTCTTCATTCTCAGGTGTGAGGTGCGTCCAGGACCTGAATTTCTCACCCGCTCCTATATGTTCTACGCCAACCGCCTCTTCAAAGCCTATCAGTTCTACTACCGGGACCCTTCCTGCCGGGACCCCTCTTACTCCCTGGTCATCAAAGGGAAAGTCAGGCTTCGCCAAGCCTCCTGGATCACCAGGGGAGCCACGGAAGCAGATTACCACCTCCACAAAGTTGGCATTGTCTTCCACAGCCAAAGGGCCATGCGGGAAACAGTGGCTCGCATCAACCAGACGTCGGGAGAGCACTGTAGCGGGTTCTCGCCGGCTGGGCGGACTTGGGCTCCCGGTGCCCTCTATGAGCTCCTGAGTGCCAAAGCAGAGCGGGATTGCACCGCGGGCCTTGGCTTTGCCATGCACGAACTCAGCCTTGTACGAGTGGAGAAGTACCAGCAGCCCTTGTTCCTTCAGCAGAGCCAGGGGAGCAGGGAGGTGGAGGAGCTGTATCTGGGGGACATCCACACCGAGTGGTCGGAGAGGCTCCATTATCGGCCAACAGGATACCAGCGCCCCCTGCAGAATGCGATGGTAAGGGGTACATCTGACGTGGGATTGTGGCCAGATGGGATCTCCCAGGCTAAAACATACCCAACTCCCTCAACCGTTCCTCATAAGGCTTGGTTCCCAAAACCTTGAGCAGACCTGGCCGATACAAAATTACCCAGGAAGGACTGCGCCCCTCAGATTTATGTTTCCAAACACAATTCAAAGTGTTGGTGCTGACCTTTAAAGCCCTAAACAGCCTCGGCCCAGTATACCTGAAGGAGCGTCTCCACCCCCATCGTTCTACCCAGACACTGAGGTCCAGTTCCGAGGGCCTTCTGGCGGTTCCCTCACTGCAAGAAGTGAGATTACAGGGAACCAGGCAGAGGGCCTTCTCGGTAGTGGCTCCCACCCTGTGGAACGCCCTCCCATCAGATGTCAAGGAAATAAGCAACTATCTGACTTGTAGAAAACATCTGAAGGCAGCCCTGTTTAGGGAAGTTTTTAATGTTTGATGTTTTATCATGTTTTTAATATTCTGCCCGGAGTGGCTGGAGCAACCCAGCCAGACAGGTGTGGTAATAATAACAACAACAACAACAACAACAATAATAATAATAATGGTCCCCTAAACCCTGGTCTGGAAAGGATGGCAGGCCCAGTGGGGTCTCTGTTCTGACTGGTCCTCCTCTAGTTCATATGAAAAAAAGAGGAGCAGAAAAAGGGTGGGGGGGCAGAGAAACATTATCCAATAAACCATTATCCCTCAGCAGAGAATGCCATTACCAGAGGAAATAGCCCTGAATGTAATTACGGGCGGCAGGCCTGGGATATACAGAGACGCAACTTCCAGTGCAGCTGAAATAAGCCGGCCTTGGTTTCTTTCTCTCTCTACAACCCCCCCTCCCCAATTTTTTGTCAGGAGCTTGGTTTCATGCCCAGAGCGTATTTTTTAATCAAAATCATAACTAATCAATTGAGAAATGCGATTGAACTGCAAGATAGGACAAGGAGCAAGGAGCGGAAAAGGGCTCATGACCGTTGCCAGATGGGACCAAAGTCAGGGCTGAGGTGAAGAGAGGGGACGAAAAGCAGCCCCCCCCCCCACCTACACAATATTGCAGCCACTGGGATTCTTGAAGGACGAAGCGAAGGACGAAAAACAACCACCTTTCTGAGGCACATGCTCAGATTGGCATTAAAGCCAAGTTATCTTGGGCCAAAACCATATACGTATGAGCTAAACCAGATGGTAAACACGAAGTGCTTTCTTTAAAAAAAATAAAAATTAATTTAAAACCCAAGCTGAGGTGCGCTGAAATACAGTGACTTCACTGCAATGCTGCAGTTAATCAGCTCACAGTTCTACGCGGCTTGTTGCTGGCGGATGATGTCACTGCCTGGGGAGAGTTAGACAGTGTCACTTGCCTCCTTCGAAAGAGTTTCACGTAAGTGGATGTGAGAAAGGTTTTTTGGCAAGGAAGAGGAGTCTGCAGATTTTTTTGCTTGCTTTCGTGGCCACCCTTTATTTATTTATTTGCTACCAATCTTTGGGGAAGGACAGTAGCTCTCTCTCTCTCTCTCTCTCTCTCTCTCTGTGTGTGTGTGTGTGTGTGTGTGTGTGTTACTTTCTCTAGCATGCAAAGGGGTCCTGGGTTCGTTTCCCGGTGGCTCCCAGGGAAGGGCAAGGAGAGGCAGGAGAGCTGCAAACTACTCTGAGCTACATAGACTACATGGTCCAACAGCATTGTATATTCCCTCCTTGTATTTACTTCCATGTGCAGATAACTCAAAGGACGGGCATGGCAGTTTATGGCAAGCTTTGGAGAAGGGTCAGAAGGAGCATAAATTCTTTGAGGCTAGAACAAGATTGGAGAACAGCCAGCCTCTGTGCCAATCTTGGCCTGCCAAGGAGGTTCCAGTTTCCATGAGGCAATTTTCCTCACACCCGTCAGTGACATCTGCTGATGAGTAGGAGGGGGTTTAGCCCATCAGGGAACAGGATTTCATCTCCACTCATCAGCTGCTGAGACTGTGTTTAATAAGGCCCTTTGCAAAAGCACTCTTTGAAGCAGCTCCATGCTTCTCCTTTTATTTAGTGTGTGGTTGTGGGTAGTGGATCAGGATAAGAATCTCCAGAGGCTGAAATGGGAGCATGGGGGCTGCCTTAAAGCCCTTTGCAAACAGCAAAAGGGCTTTGAAGCCATTGCAGGTTCCCAAGTATCCAACAGAGAGCTAACTGTTGTGCACTTGGAAACCCTACACAAGGTAAGTGACACCACTCACATGGTCAGTCATGTGATGTCATGTGATGTGATTGACAGGTGGGAGGCGTCACCCACCTGCCAAATTTGGCACATGATAAGGATCTGGCCTGTGAAGCCAAAAACGTTTCCACGCATCCTGTCTCTTTTAAAAGGAAAGAAGTCTATTGTTCAAGGTAGAAGATAACTTTCTTCTGTACATCGGTCTCAACTTCATTCCCAGGCATTTTGAGTTTAAAAAGAATATTGGGTAGCAGGACTGGGAAAGACTGTAAGGCCTTTCCAACCTGGTAAAAGGTAAAGGGACCCCTGACCATTAGGTCCAGTTGTGACCAACTCTGGGGTTGCGGCGCTCATCTCACTTTATTGGCCAAGGGAGCCGGTGTACAGCTTCCGGGTCATGTGGCCAGCATGACTAAGCCGCTTCTGGCGAACCAGAGCAGCGCACAGAAACACCGTTTACCTTCCCGCCGGAGCAGTACCTATTTATCTACTTGCACTTCGTGCTTTTTAACTGCTAGGTTGGCAGGAGCAGGGACCGAGCAACGGGAGCTCACCCCATCGCGGGGATTCAAACCGCAGACCTTCTGATCGGCAAGTCCTAGGCTCTGTGGTTTAATCCACAGCGCCACCCGCGTCCCACCTGGTGCATTCCAGATATTGCACTGCAGCTGCCATCAGCCTCAGCCATTGTGGCCTAAAAGGTGCTGGGAACTAGAGTCTAAATAATCTGGGATTCATAGCCTGGCCAGTGTAAGGCAGCATAATGCCTCTCTGCATTTTTCTTGCACTCCCATAGAAGTTCAGCTCGCTTACCGACCCTGAGATCAGCCACTAAGTCAGCCGAATTGCTCCAGAGTTGGCGGCTGGTGGGTCAGAACCAATCACAAACAGCAGAGGTTTCTTCCAAGCCCCCTGCTCTGCACAGAGGAACGTCTTTGATTTCCTCTTAAATATGTTTTAAAGAAAAACCACTCTTGGGAAATTATCTCCCAGTATTAAAGTATTTCCTGCTTTAAAAATAAAAAGGCTGGGAATATTTAGCTGCAATGCCCTGTGTACCGTCAACGCTCCTCAAGAGTGACAGTTGTGGTAAGGTGAGTTGAAAATGGCTTGGTTATTGCAGACTTCAGTCAGCGCACATGCAAATTGCCTGCTAAGTGCAGAGTTACTGAAATCTCATTCCCATGCAAACACGGCTGGCGTCTTTCAGAAATCAACCCTATGCAGCAACCCAGGCTTATGAAAGCAGATACGGTTCACTGTAAATTGTTATGTTGCCCATTTCTATAATTAGTACAGGAACACGTTTTTAATGCTGACTTCGAAACATTTCGGGTTATATTCCCCCAGTGTATGTCAGATGAAAATATGTATATTACTTCCACATTAAACGAGGCTAGCTCCTCATAGTGGGGTAGAGAGGAAATTGCTTTTATACCATTAAATAAACTACCAGATACCACTCTGAAAAGTTAAACCTTTTCCTTGCCCTGTAGAATTCTGACACAGGCTTCTGATGTTTTGATATAAAAAAAATCTGTATTTGCCACCCCACCCTTCTCCTTGATGGCACCTATCTGGCATTCAAATACTAAAACCTGCAGGATTTCACAATTTAGCCTAGACCAGTAAAAGTAGCTGCATCTTACATTTTGCCAGATAATTTAAATAAGTCATTATGAGCCTCCTGCAAAGGGTAGAGCTGGTGAGACCCGAATCGCCACCTAAATTTGATGGGAGATCTAAATGTACATTGGGTGTTGTGTGTCTCTGCCTCCCCCTGCAGTCTTTTCAGCACCTTCCCACACCCCTGGTCTTTTGTATCCTTAAAATCTAAACCTATATGTTTGGTTTTAATTTTTTTGGTCGGAGAAGAACAATAAAACAGCAAACATGTTTTACTAATAGTAGAGCAAAGAGGCTGGTAAAGTTAAAAGGACCCCTGACCATTAGGTCCAGTCGTGGCCGACTCTTGGGTTGCGGCGCTCATGTCACTTTATTGGCTGAGGGAGCCGGCGTACAGCTTCTGGGTCGTGTGCCCAGCATGACTAAGCCGCTTCTGGCAAACCAGAGCAGCGCACGGAAACGCCGTTTACCTTCCTGCTGGAGCGGTACCTATTTATCTACTTGCACTTTGATGTGCTTTCGAACTGCTAGGTTGGCAGGAGCAGGGGCCGAGCAACAGGCACTCACCCCGTCGCAGGGATTCGAACCGCCGACCTTCTGATCGGCAAGTCCTGGGCTCAGTGGTTTAACCCACAGTGCCACCCGCGTCCTTAAGAGGCTGGTACAACCAGGGAAAAGGACAGTTTTGCCTTGCTCCCTCCCTTGCATTCTAGTCTTTCATGCCGTAACAAAAGTTAACGTTAATCTCTTCATTCCCCTTTGCGGAATGCAGTTTCCCTTGGTGAAGAACATGCCTGTTCTTAAACAAGCAATGAAAAGCCTTGCTGAGAACTTGTATTTTCCTTCCCTTCCCGCAGCATCACATCCAGCCGTGCCCTGCCTGCGGGATCATATACCGAGCGGACGAACACCACCCGCCTGTATTACCCCTCAAGCCGGACCTCCCCATGCTGCTCAGCGGCCGCTGGGTCAGCACTCGCTGCGAGGTCCGCCCAGCCGTGCTTTTCCTCACGAGGTACTTCATCTTCCACGCCAACAACCGCAGCTGGGAAGGCTACTACCGCCACTACTCCGACCCTCTCTGCAAACAGCCGACGTTCACCGTCTACGCTCTCGGCCACTATACCCAGGGAGCGGCGTCCCTCATTGTGCGAGGAGGTACCGAGCTCGTCTTCAAGGTGACCCGCGCCCGGGTGACGCCGATGGATCCCGTAACTGTGGCGATGCTGAACTCCTCCAGCTTCGGGAGCTGCGGAGAAGCCGGTGCCTGGAGCGTCGGGCAAGAGCTGGACGTGACTCACACGAACGGATGTGCCGCACTGGGGATCCGACTGCCCCACACTGAGTACGAACTCTTCCGAGTCGAGCAGGATGCCAAGGACCACAGCTTGCTCTTCATCGGGGAGAGGCCGACCGATGGGTCAAGCCCCAGCACACCCAGCAAGCGGCCCACATCCTACCAGGCCCCTCTTGTCCAGTGCGGTGGCCCCTCAGGAGCCCTAGCGAGGCACGTCAAGCCAAGTTACCTGGGAAGAATAGGCGAGGACAACAGCAGTGGGGCCCTGAAGACACTGCCTTGGGCAACCCTGCTAGCATCTCTAGCTGTGCATCTGGTCAGGTGGGACTAGAAGCCCAGATGTTTTGGTCACTGAGCTGCTGCATGGAATCCAGACAGCCTTAGCGTCCAGACTTATGTGTATGCACAACAAAATGAGCACACTGGGGAAACTGTTTCGTTTTCTACCTTGCCAATACGCACTCTTATTTTTTCTTAATGATAGGTGACGCCTGTTGGATGTGCTTTCCCCTTTCATACCTGCCTAAGTATGGAGACGGGCATCTGAATTGGGCTGCTTGGTCTCTGATGTAGAGGGCAACCTTCGGCTTCTGATCAGGTGGCTTAAATTGTACCTAACGCACCGGAACGACCCGTTTCAATAGGTGTAGGATAGACCTGCACCCCCTTCTCCCCACCCACCCAAACAAAACAAAAATTCACATGTATCAAGAAGCAATTCTGCTTTCATGGGACAATTTCAGTTTCGTTGCTCTGGATTAGCGTCAGAGACCTATCATTTACTATTTTGTTCACAATTTAAACCAACTGTTAATAGTACAAAAGTTGGAATTAGGGAGCCCGTTATCCAGCTTCCATATAATGTACCATGTGTGAAGAAATGTATCTGCATATTCGACTGCTTACCTTAAACGGGCGATGAGGGTGTAGTTTGGTCAGCACAGAACCCCAGAGGCTGGGTTTGCACATAAAGTTATACCACAGCACAGTGTTATATGCACAAGCAGGCAGATTGTTGGAGATTAGTTTTACTTCACGCTAATATTTCCTTGTTCTCTCAAGCAAACCAGGGACCATAGTTGTTGGTTTGTTTTGTTTTTTAATCATTGGTCATTTTTAAGACAGGCCAACTTCAAAACATTTCGTTTCAAATATTTTTAGACCGCCTTTTAATTCAAAAGTACCGTATTTTTCGCCCTATAGGACGCACTTTTCCCCCTCCAAAAATGAAGGGGAAATGTGTGTGCGTCCTATGGGGCGAATGCAGGCTTCAGGAAGCTCTGCACAACGCTCGGGAGACCGGCGCCACTTCGCGCCCGCCTCCCGATGGCTGCACAGAGCTGCCTGCTGTCTGGGGGTGAGCGCAGCTATGCGCAGCCATCCGGAGCTGGGCACGAAGTCGGGCCCGCCTCCCGATGGCTGCGCAGAGCTGCCTGCATTCCGAAGCCTGGGGAGACCGGCGCGACTTACCGCTGGCCTCCCTAGGCTTGTGGATAGCAGGCTGTTCTCAGGCTGGGATTGAGGGAAGCTCGGGCTTCCCCCGCGCCTGGGGGGGGAATAATTTTTTTTCTTTATTCCCCCCCCCAAAAAAAAAACTAGGTGCGTCCTATGGGGCAGTGCGCCCTATGGGGCGAAAAATACGGTAAATTCCAATGCGGTATACAACTATCCAAATACATTAGGCAGGGAAATAGCTACAACTGCAGACCAACATGGGTGAAAATGCATGGGTGAATAAACAGAGTTTTAACACAGTTTTAAACAGTCATTACGAGCAGTACGTGCCGTATCTCAGAGCAGAGACTTCTACAATGTAGAAGCCACCAAGGAAATGCCCTTGCCTTTGGATGCTGCAAGATGGATTAATATAGGTCATGGCATTGGCAGAAGGACCTCCTCCAAAGATCTTAGTGAATAGGAAGGTTTAAATGGGATAAGGAGTCTTTTTCAGGTAGCCAAGTCTCAAGTTCCTTAGGGATTTAGGTCAAAAGAAGAAATTACGAAGCTGGCTTGCTTAACGGACCAGTTTCTTTTGAACGACCATTTCTCTTTCGTATGGCATGACAAGCCAGGATTATCGGAAGGCGAAACTAAACACTAGCAAAAGCATTTTTTGCTGGCCATGTGGGAGGAGAGAGGAGAGCCATGCCAAGCCTGGTGCTTTGCCTGGGCTTCTTCCTGCTCATGCAGTGTTAAAACAATGGTTTTGCATTACGTGCAAACCTGGCCACAATGTCTGCTTTGTAGGTGTCGTGGATTTGTTTATATGACCAGTCCTGAGGCCCTTGGTTATTCTGAAGAAGAGCTTGAATCTAGTCCTTAGGAATAAAGATGATAAAATGCTAAAGGCAGTCACAGTTTAAAAGCCAAACCAGGTACAAGGTGCAATTCATTTAGCTATGTATGTGGAACTCCACCGAGGTGCTGGGATTGGAAGAAACCAGTTCACATAAGGTCAATGAATTGTGCAAGCCAGATTTAAGCATAGGAAGCTGCCTTAGACCAAGTCAAACTTTCGGTCCGCCTAGCACAGTAGTGTCTACATTACCTGGCAGGTGTTGCAAGTTCTAGATGGGGCATTCCCAGCCCCACCTGGATACGCTAGGGATTGTGCCTGGGACCTTCTGCATTCAAAGGGCATGCTCTACCACTGAGCTGCGAAATTCCTTTTGTGAAGACTGACTTTTCCCACCCTGCCCCACGTACTTGATTATCCTACTACACCTGCAAAGAAAGATAACAGCTATTGGTAAACAGAAAATGCTCAAAAGGGCATTTGTTTACAGCCTCAGCTGTTCCACTCCACTGTGAAAAATAACCCAGTATGAGTTTTCTGGCATCCTTCATCTCTCTCAATCAGTCAACAAAGCAACATCCAATTGAGTTAACTCTGAAATACACAGCTGCTGGCAACAGGCGAAAACTCGTGATTTCTCGTCCGATCAAAACTTGCTTGGCAGCTATTCCTTGGAGCTGTAGAGTTCCAGCCATTGCAGTCTATGAAGCAATTTTTATTTTCTGGCAATAAGGAGCTATGCGTTAAAAACATCCTTAAGGGAGAAAGAACGACCATGACAATCTTCAGTAACTCAGGCTAATGTGCATGGCATTGTATTGTCTCAAAACCACTGGCTCCTTTTTAGCTATAGAGTAGATTCCTAAAATAATCAGATTATATACCGACCTGTGTGTCTTCTCCAAATCACTGAACTACCCTGCCCCCTGCCAAAAAGAGAGAGGAAAACCCTCCAGCTATGCAACTACAATTTACATGGTATATTTACAACATTTTTGGCTAATATGTAGATTAATGATGGGTTTGTATACAAGTACCAGTGGGGAATTGTGCATTAACTGTTTCAGATGCAATGCTTATCTTAATGTACAAATTTTTAAAGCACAAAATGTATTACAGCATGTTAACTTTTTTTTTCTACACAGGGAACTTTTTTTTGTTTTTAAAGTCATGTATATAAAACAGCTGCCCAACTTCTAAAAATGGCTACGTTTTGTTATAGGCACTGACATAATTACATAAAGTACTTTCACTTTCCCCTTTTGCTGGCCCATTTCTCTGCAATTCAAGATCTCTGTTAGAATGTGGGTACCTTTTCTGACTAGAGGGCCAGATCCTTATTTCCCCACCTGTGACAGGCCAAATTTGATCTGCCAGTCACCTGATGTCACTATGATTCTATGATACTTCCATTTCTAAGCCCCGATTGCTAGGAATTCAAAATGCTGCTCAGGGCTATTTAAAAGCCCTTTTGCAAAGAGCCCATCACTGCTATTTAAACCTATGAAAACCAGAGTGTCAAGGAACAATGCAAAAGGACTTTCAAACAGCCCTACACTGCATTTTGAAGCAGAACCCAGGACTGGACAGTTAAATTTTGCTGTTTTGGCTGCCCAGGAACTGCCTGTTCCCAGTAGGGGAATCGGTGTATGTAATCAGCACAGAATTTAACCCCACCCAACTCGTCAGCTGACAGCACCGGCTGACTGGACTAACATCAGCTGATTGGCAGGTGGGTAAGACTGGGACGCGGGCTGGTGGTTTCCTGGAGGATCTGGTCATTTCCCATCAGCACAACCAGCATGACCAATGGAGTCCAACATAATATGGAAGGACGCAGATTTTCAACTCTTAGGTTAGTGTGGTGTCTTAACACAGCTAGTGTCTGGTGCCTGGGATCCATGTTTCTGTGTGTCCTGGTAAATGTGAAAATCTATTTCAAGTAAATGGAACCAGAAATAAGGGGAGAAGTCATTACTCAGTGGTGGGAACACATATTTTACCTATGAAAAGTCCAGGTTTTTAATTCTGGCCACCATCTATTGAGTTCAGGAGTGCAGAGGGTCTCTACCAGAAACTTTGCAGTCACCATCTGGGGAAGATGAAACACTTGATTGGACTGGACCATGTGTATTCATGGAAATGTAACTTTATAGTGGGGGGCGAGAGACATAGCTGTCAACTTACAGATTTGAAAATAAGGGACCAGCAGCCTCAAAAATAAGGGATCACCAGCCAAAATAAGGGATTTTCCGGGCACATGTATGTTCAGCTTCTGAGCTCCTCCGAGCCAAAGGCAGAAAGCCCAGCCAGCAGCCAAACAAAGCCTCATCCGTAAGGGACAGCAGCGGGACATGGCGCTGAGATAAGGGACTGTCCCGCCAAATAAGAGACACTTGGCAGCTATGGTGAGAGAACCTGCAGCCCAATTCCATGTGGGTGAGGAACGTTCAGGACGATGACAGGAGTGGGGAAGAGCCAAAACATATGAAGCAATTAGTGACAGGATAAGAAAAAAGGCCCTCTTGCAGGCGATCAGATCTTGGAGCAAAAAGCCATTTGTTTTCCTCTCTTCCGGCAGTGCACTGAGGGGAAGCAAAAACAAGGCAGACTACCCACCATGTAGAAGGCAGCCCTCAACAGCATCCTCACTGACTGATTTACATGATCAAAGACTTCAGAGTTGCATTTCTTCAGCCAATGTTCATTCGCTGCTCTCTGTGCTTGAGAATACCAAATAGTGGTTAAGAGGTTCCTCAAGCCACATAACTCAGTAGATACTAAATGTGGTTTATTTGTCTGTTGTGTTTATTGAATGCATATCCCACCACTCATCTTTAGTGACCTTGGGATGAGTCTCAACAATATAATAGCCAAGAGAAGACACAGTTAAAATTCCTAGTTGCTAATCCATCTTTATAGTCCCACTTGACTAACTTTTTGCCTACTAGTTTGGGGCTATAAAGCTCAGCAACCCCAGCCAGCACAACCAGTTAAGTCTATGTGCCATCAAAAGCTTGCCAGGCCAAGGAGCAAGACATCAGAACCTGCTATTAGTGCTAAGAAGGGTCTGCTTTCCTTCTCACGGGGCTGACGCCTAGGCTTCAGCAGTCTAATCAATTTCCACATGACCAAATCCTCAGTTCTCTAAAATTTAGACAAACTGTTTAGACAGACCAATTAATGCCGAAGGTCTCGGTTCAATGTCCAAATGGATTAAAAAAACCCACCCCACAACCAAACCCTAAAAACAGATTTGGTACTACAAATCTGAATGTGTGTGTGTTCAGTCTGCGAAACAGACACCAGATGTGTGTAATTAGCTCTTGCTATTTATTCCATCCAAAATAAATGCACACATCCTTTGCAGTTTCTTCCATTTTCATTTCAGAAACAGTAGTAGGTCATAAATGCGTAACAGTTTTGATTGAAGCATGAAGCGGTGCTTGGAATCGGTTTACGTTGAAAAATAAAACCCACAGAATACTCATTGAACAGAAAATGCTGTGAGCGAACCCTTAGAATCATGGACTCCTAGAAGTGTAGAGTTGGAAGGGATTTCCAAGGGTCATCTAGTCCAACTCCCTGCAATGCAGGAATCTCAGTTAAAGGTCCCAAGGCAGATGGCCATCCAACCTGCTCTAAAATGTCCAAGGATGGAGAGTCCACAACCTCCTGTCCCACCATCAAACAGCTCTTAGAAAGCTCTTCCTGGTGTTGAGTCAGACCCCTGGATCCTGTTCACATGTACTGCTGACAAGCCAGATGCTCCCTATCCAATATTGGTGCAGCTAAGTTTCCACATGACCAAATCCTCCGTTCATCTAGTCCAATCCTCCAGCAATGCAGGAATCTTAACTAAAGCACCACTGATTTCTGTGGGTTAATCTCATGGCCTAGTTCTGTATGGCGGTGGGCCTTTACTTGCACGGTGGCATTAACCCATAGAAAACTGCATTTCCTGCAGTAGTACTGCAATGATTAAAAGCACCACAGGTATGATGGACAGCATTGTCAACTCCCGGAAGATGAAGGCTGTAAAAGCTGCAGGCTAAATCTGCGATCCAAACAGCAGAAGCAATCTTATAGGTGGCAGACTTTTATAGTGGTGATCACTTGTAAGCAATTCAATGCTGTCCATCAATAACTTCCGTAGATAAGACTTTTTTTTTCTATTTGCGCACGACACATCTTCAAAAAAAGGTAAGTCACATTCTTACTTAAGTTGCTCCTTGTTATGTGTTTGGAAACAAAATTAAGTTAGGAAAAAGTGGTAATCAAAACTAGGCAACTTAACGTCTTGTTACGGACAATTCACTTTCGCAGCATTGAAGCACAAAACGAAGCAATCAAAACAGGGACGGAACTCCATTCGTTTGGGGGTAGATTTATTTGATTTTTTTTTTAAAGATGCTACATAGTCAAACAGGATTGGTCTTTTTGTTTTTAACAGCATAGAACTAATTCCTACTAATTTTTTCCCCTACATAGACTTATTTTTATATACAAAAACAGTTTTCCTGACCGCTGTTTCCCCCAATGTTTAGATGGTCGAAAGTGAGAATTATGTCGTGCCCAAAGCATCAGGAGGAGGAAGAGTCCATCGTTACTACAGCAACAAAAGGAAAATTTAGTTCTATTCACCAACTTTGAACAGGTGCCTTTTCTTCTCTCTTTTTTAACCATTTATAACAGTAGTCAAACTTCTGCGACGGTAAAGGAAACATGAGATGAAATACAGTCAACTTCCAACTTAACGTGCATTTAAACTTAAAAACAAAAAAATTGAAAGAGAGGGGGGCACCAGCAATCCCACCTGCCACTGCAGTGAGCTTGGGAGAGCATTTGGAGGTGCAAGGGACTATGTGTTTTGAGTATATGAGATTTTGGCTTCATGAGCTATCCCTGGAACGTAAGCTGAGAGTTGACTGTGTATTAAATAAGTTAAATATGCATTAAACATTTGGATATAAAGGACTTTAACTCAGCTACGTGAACCAACAGCAAACAGTAGCTTGGTCCCCTTTTAGAACGAGGCATTGACCCTCCTCGCCCCATGCAACCTGCCACACAGATAACTGTCCAGTGGCATTTCCCACATTGTTCAATGGGGCTGCATTCAGCTCCTTTCAGCTTTCCATTGACTGGTATGTTAATACCAGTGGTGCTAAACCAAACGTACCCAACCTGGTGCCCTGCGGGTGTTGCTGTTCTCCCAACTCCCCATCAGCCTCAACCAGCATGGCCATTGGTCAGGGATGAGGAGAGCTGGAATCTAGCAACAGCTGGAGAGCGGTCGAAAGGAAGGCTGGTCTAGACCTATCATCCCACAAACGAGACAACCAGGTTGCTTAAGATTCATGACCTTTGCCCCCAAGTCCTTCCATGCACATGTCCCCTTTTCAGCCAGTTATAGCCCAAGAGACTTCTTCCTTGGGTGCAGCACCATTCAAGAAAGTCAGCACTAAACAGCTGATGGGCAAAGGAGCAGCGTGTTATTTCTCTCTCGAACTGAGCTGTTGAGAAACGGAGAATGCCCCAGAGACTGAACTAAGCTGTGCCACTGATGGGCACAGAACAGCAAGTCCCATTCCTTCTCAGGTCCAGAAGACCAAATCCCTGACAGCCTTTCTTCTATAGTTCAGGACAGAAACCTGATCTCCAAAAGCTTCACGAGAAGGTAAATGGCAAAAGGCTGAAATAAGGTCATGTAAGCGGAAAGCCACCCCCCCCCCCAATGTGCAATGCATTATGTGGCTAAGCTTGTGAGAGTCTGCCGAGGGTGCAAGCAGAGGAGGAAAGGTTTGCTGATGGATGCGACAAGCGGAGGGTGCAAAAAGGACGCGATGGGTGAGGCAAGAGGTGCATGGTCCCCATTAAACATGATGCCATCTTGACTGGAAACACAGATGGACAGGAAGAAACTATTTTAGCAAGACGGGAGGGTTCAGATACAAAACGCGATGGCTCATTGCAACACTCCTCTTTCCTACAAAGCCTGGCTAAGAAAATCACACCCGCAGTTCAAATCGGAGCACATCTGGTGCAACACGTTGAGTTGACCACACAGCTGGAAAGCAGGCTCCTTGTGTTTCCAAACCACCACTGGCAATTAGGTTTCCTCACTGCTAGACTGACAGGAGCAAAAAAGCATGTGGGTGACCCTCTCGCCTTCCACTCCCTCCTGCTGCAGCCTCCACAATCTTTTGGTCGCCCCTTTTCTATACATAAGACTGGCCAGGGCCAATTTCAGAAACCCGGTGCTGCTGGCACCCTTCTGGATCATGAACCTGCTCCAAGTCTTCTCTCCCCTCTCCTTCTCATCTTCCAGGCTGCCCAGTTAGTGGTTCACAGCTCCTGCAAATGACCCAGGACCTAGAGAGGCAGGGTCACACTTAAAGAGAGTTCAGGGTGAATAAACAGCTGCTTGGGGAGTTATACTGCTGAGACCCAAGTCACACCCACTTGACAGAACTGTTAAAATTTAAGAGGAGGAGGAATGGTGGGTTAGCCTATTTTACAATAACGCCATCAGCCTCACCTGCCTGAAAGCCAACCTCTAAATAACCAGAAGGATCTACTCTTTTTCAACGGAGGAACTTTCTCTTTCCTCCCCCCTCCAAAGAAGAGAAGTCCAGTAACTGGGATGAAGGTCCAAGAACTCTTTGAAGTTTAACTTTAAAAAAACAAACAGAAAAACCCACACACACGCACACAAAATGCACCTTTATAGTGTTAAAATACATGATTTTGTCCTCACTGCTCGCAATCAAGATGTCACTCGCCTCTTTTCTCCTGCTCAACTCCTTTTACGTTTTATGCTTTCTAGAAGATTATGTTATGTTAATGTTATATTTGTGCAGGGGTAAAAATTTAAAAGGCAAGACCTGTGAGATGTCATACATTTTTTTTTTTTAAACATTTGTTATGAATAAATTTAATACCAATGATATGGCAGATCCATCAATCCAATTTACAATCCTCAGCATGCTGCCTCTACAAGGCGATTTTCCCTATAATGACGCCAATGATGAAGAAGAGTACCACCAGGGCAAGTAGTCTAGTGCTGAGCCCCTCTTCCTTCACAACAGGTGCTGAAGCAAAGCCCGGGTGGTTTGTCTGGGGCGCCTTCCTCATCCGCAGTCCATCTTCTTCCTGCAGCAAGGATAATTTATGGAGATTTAAAAAATAAATAAATGCACTGAGCAGACGTGTGCATTAGAAGCTCAGCCTCAATTCTGTGCTGAGATGTAAACAATCTGGGGTGAGATAATGTGCTCCTTTTTCCAAGCAGAAAACTCTCTTCTGCCAGGCCCAAAACAGACCTAAAATGTAACCAGGGTTCCTGCTAAACCTGGGATCCAAAAACAGTCCTTCCCCCAAGCTGGATTGATCAGGAACTGCAGTCAGCTCTAACCTCTGTTAATGCAAGTGCCAATTCTATAAGAAACCATGGGCAGCCAGGAGGAATTTGGACCAGAATGGAAGTGATGGGAAAAGACAGCACACAATCCTACAATCTGTTACTAACAGATTAACCATGGTTTTTTAAAAAACCCACATCTTCTAGTTGAGCTTGCTAGTTACTCATTTTGCCGTCATTCACTACTGCGGTAGATTATATCCATTAACCAAATTCACAGATTCACTCAAATAATTTCTGCCCTGTTCTCTGGCCAAAAGGCACCTAGAGTGGCTAACAACTGTCCAATACACAATCAGGGTAAAGTTAAAGGGACCCCTGACCATTAGGTCCAGTCGTGACCGACTCTGGGGTTGCAGCACTCATCTCACTTTACTGGCCGAGGGAGCCGGTGTACAGCTTCCGGGTCATGTGGCCAGCATGACTAAGCCGCTTCTGGCAAACCAGCGCAGCGCACGGAAACGCCGTTCACCTTCCCGCTGGAGCGGTACCTATTTATCTACTTGCACTTTGACGTGCTTTCGAACTGCTAGGTTGGCAGGAGCTGGGACCGAACAACGGGAACTCACCCCGTCACGGGGATTCGAACCGCCGACCTTCTGATCGGCAAGTCCTAGGCTCTGTGGTTTAACCCACAGCGCCACCTGCGTCCCTTAATAGATCAGGGTAAGGCCAGGTTAAAACAACAAAAAGCTATTGTTTGTTTTAAACCATGGCTTAATTGTGAACGTTCCTGCTGCTCACCTTCTCCCAAAAAGCCATACCCCAGAACAAGTGTGGTATGGCTTATTGTGTGAACCCGGATTGCGGTTTATTTCAAACAAACCATGATCAGCAAACCAGAAGTAAGCCAAGGACAACGAACCTCGGCTTATTTCTGGCCTACCGCTTGTGGTTTGTTGGGAACAAACAAGCTATAGTATCCGATGGCACAAACCATACCGCATAACGCAGCACCCAACATAATTAATGACTTAAAACAAAGTACTGTATGGGTTGTATTCTATGTAGGCTGCACCAGTGCAAGGATTTTCCTTGCGAGAGGCAAGATTCTGCCCCTCCCCCCCCCCCCGCATCTCTTCTTGGAGTTCCCCCAGCTCTGGCAGGGAAGAAGAGGGCAGAATTCTTGTTGCACAAGCAGGAATCCTTGTACTGGCCTCCACCAGCACAACAATTTAGCTGAATGCACCTCTGTTATTTAGGAGTGATGTGTGAACCAGCATGAAACAAATCCCCAGCTGTTATTAAATGCCCAACAAAAACACAACTATGCCAGGCAGTTTGCAATACACGCCAATACTTTTAACTTTGTCCTAAGTGTCAATAGGTTGACCTTACCTTAAATTGTTTATTCTCCTCTCGTAACCTCTGAACTTCTAACTGGAGCCTCTTACATTCTTCCATTACTTTCTTAACTTCGCTGTCATCCAAAGAAGAACTTAATGATTTAGACATTACAGAAGATTCTGTCTTTGTTGCAGCTGTGGATATAATTTTATTTATTTCTACATCATGCTGTTGAGACAAAAACAACAACAACAGAAAGTTTGTTTTCATTTAGGGCACTTCAAATCCAATCATTTCTCTCTTTACAAAGCACTTAGGACAGCCAACAATCTCAGTCAGCCTTCCCCAACCTAGCACATTCCAGATGTTTTGGACTACAACTCCCATCAGTCCCTGGGAGCCGGAACGCTTTGCATACTGTATCTATGACTATTTTTTAAATCCCATTGCCCCAACTACTGTTCCCTCATCTCTGGGTTGCTAGATGTAGAGCTGTGTTTGTGTGTGAGACAGAGATGCCAACAGCCTCCTACAGATACCTATTCTACTTGAAGTCTTAATGTTAGTGCTTTAGTAAAAGGAGTATTAAGTTTCTAGGGATATTTGTAATCACTGCCCATTACAACTGCCCAGACTGCTTAATTATTCTCTCAATAGTTCCCAGCCTTCATTATTTTTCACATAGTACACAAAGACCCAAGTTCTAAACATGGGTTCCTCATTGCACCCATTTTGCAATGGGTGACAACTGCGATTACAAACAGGGCCAAAAGATCTGAGCGACCAGCCAGGCACAAGGGTATTTAAGTGTTCAAAAAGCAAAGCCAGAAGTGTCCAGGAACACCTCTCAGATTGTGTCCTGCACGCACCCTGTGTCAAGCTGGTGAGGTAGCCTATCTAGAAGGAAAACTATGATCCTAGACCTCCACTGTGCTGTGCGACATCTTCAAGGAGAAGAAAAAGCTAAGGAATAAACCCCACACAAATCCAGAGTGCAGTCCCTAAGGCGGTTGGATGGCGTCTTGTATGCCTCTTTCCAGCAACTCCTGCAGTCAAGCTGGTGCTAAATGTATCGCTCTGCTTTCCTTTGGACCACATCAGCGACTTGTTCTCTGGGCAGCCCAGGAGACACACTGCCCAGGCTTGATGTCACTTCAGTGCTGCAAACGCAGCAAAAACAGCATTTACCTAAACACACCCTTCCTTGGCAACTTGTGGAACGTTCTATTTCTTATCTGACGCTGAAATTGCATCACAATCTGGAATACTAAGAGCAATGGCTAAAGCTACTATTTGCTGCCTAGTCTCCTAGAATCAGAGTTGGAAGAGACGACAAGGGCTATTGAGTCCAACCCCCTGCCAAGCAGGAAACACCATCAGAGCACTCCTGACATATGGCTGCTTAAAGACCTCCAAAGAAGGAGACTCCACCACACTCCTTGGCAGCAACTTTTACGGATTAAAAGGGGAAAAGCAGAAACCTGGAATCCACAGTCTACTCTTATCGCAATATGCTGCAATTCCACCTTTTACATTGTTAGAGGACTAAGCGCCAGAAAAACCACCACCATATATCTAAAGGCATGGCTGTGACTGCAGAATTGCAATGCACAATCCTATGTAAAGCACAGGTGCAGCTTTAGTAATGATGTGCCCATGACATGATTCTGGGTGAGAGAAGAAAAAGCAAGGGAACATACTGAAGAAAATCAGCTTCATCCACAGTAGATCGATCATGTTTAAATCAACTGTATTATAATCTACGAAAATATTTTAAGCTGACTATAAAAGTGCCTCTTTGCTGGGATGATTTGTTTTGAACATTTAATATAGTTTCTGAATAAACCACAGCCTTATGTTTGGGCCTTGAAATATACAGCTGGTTTAAGAGTCTAGATATTTCAGACACTACCTTTTACTTATAAGCAGCAGCCGTGCCAAGTACAGAAAGCAACAATTGCACTCACGGGTTTATCGTTTTCTGCCGGCAGCTCAAACACACATCTAAGTTTTGAATCCATGAGTTCCTCTGGCTTTGCTTCTTTCCACTGAAACACACAGAACGGAAGAAAAAGTTAATTTTAAAAGAATTAAGTCTTCTTCAGTACTATGCAGTTTGTTTCCCCAATGTCTCTCCAATGTCCAAGATACCAAGAAGCAAACTGAAACCCCCCTATTTCATGGATCATTAGTAAAAAATAAATAAATATGGAAATGTCTATCTAGCATTCTGAAACACTTCTGAGAAAGTTTCAGAAGGGCCAATAACAGGCTTTAATGAATCTCCCAGCCATGACAAGCATGGTGTCATCTTCTGCTGAATGTGATGAACAACCGGCGTTTCCCTCTGACTGCGACGCTGCAGAGATGGGCGAAGATAGCTGGGAAGTCGTGCAGGGACACCTGCTATCTTTCCACTTGAAGAGACTTGACTATGAAGTGCCAAAGTGCCCCCCTCCCCGCTCCCTAGGCCTTCTCTGCTTTGAAGCAGGAATGGTGGGGTGGTGTTGAATTAGAGCTGGCTGGCGCATGCCCACCGCTCCATGCAACTCTTTGCTGGCGGATTTGGGCAGGGAGAATCACGGAACTGCAGAGTTCGAAGGATCATCTAGTCCAGGGGTCAGCAAGCTTTATCTTGCCTGGGCCGGATCGGTCTCACGGAAATCCCTCCGTGGGCTGGATCAATCGCGTGCACGCCCACGATTTTCGGTGTCTGCACCTGCACAGACACGGTTTTCAGTGCCGCGGATGCGAGTTGCCGCGCCGGTTTAGCGCAGCGCGCACCTTGGTTCGGGGGCGGCTTGTGGGCTGGTCAAACAACCTCCACGGGCCACTTCTGGCCCATGGGCCTTAAGTTGCTGACCCCTGATCTAGTCCAACCCACTGCAATGCAGGAATACACAGCTGTCCCATACGGGGATTGAACCTGCAACCTTGCCCTTATCAGCACCATGTGCTAACGAGTTGAGCTATCTACTTGGATAAGAGGGATTTGCCTGGGGAGAAAGGGGTGAGGCTTGCTCCTACAGATTTTGGCTTGGCTTATTGGCAAACAGCGAGCGTTCGGATGGAACATTCACACAGTGTGCTCTCAGATGGCACAGGGCGAACTGCACAGGCTAGTTCTGCTTGCATAAGGTTTTGTTTCCCACGAGGAGCACATGCCATTGAGCAAAAATGCAGTGGGACTGCTATAAGCTAGGCCAACTGGTTCCACCTATTGTGCTTGGCTGTGGGTTGCATGCAATGTGCCCCAGAAGCAATCTGAACATTGCAAACTGCTGTTTGCTTCTGGTAAAGGGCAAAATCGTTCACAAATGCAAGCCACTTGGATTAACCACAGCCTCCCACAGAGGTGGCACCCCCTAGATAGCAAGTTTGCAAATTAAAGAACAGGTAATGCTGACATATTCAATTTGTGTGTGAGAGAGAGGGTTATTAGGACACTGGCAACTGCCTTCCAGATTATTTCAAATGACTTCTGCTCCATTCAAGGGGTATTTTGGTCTGTTGACCAGTTCTCATAAGCAATGTTCATTCAAAGTTCATGGTCAGGACCATACTTTAAGAGTTAAATATATTTTAATGCTACAAGCTGGGGTCAAAAGGACATGCTATTTATACAACTGATCCACATATTCTTGTTTTGGTTGCAAAAAACATTTTAGCTTTTTCAATGTAATTGAAAGTCTTTGCTGCTTGTTTTTTGTATTTATACTGCTCTCCTGCTGCTATTAGAATATTTTGCAGCTGTTTTACTTGTGGATTGGTTGTTGGCAATCACCGTATTTTTTGCTCTATAAGACGCACCAGACCATAAGACGCACCTAGTTTTTGGAGGAGGAAAACAAGAAAAAAAATATTCTGAATCCCAGAAGCCAGAACAGCAAGAGGGATCGCTGCGCAGTGAAAGCAGCAATCCCTCTTGCTGTTCTGGCTTCTGGGATAGCCGCGCAGCCTGCATTCGCTCCATAAGACGCACACACATTTCCCCTTACTTTTCAGGAGGGAAAAAGTGAGTCTTATAGAGCAAAAAATACAGTACATTATGAGTGAACATTATCGGTTGTATGCAATGAAGTTGCCCTGTTATCACGGGGGGTTCCACTTGTGTAATGGAAGTTCCCCTCCTTCTGATCTCCCCATGGCCTGCAACCTGCTTGGGAGAATTGGGGGAACCCACAGAACAGATCTTGGGGGGGGGGGCGGCAACATGAGAAGAGGAAGAGAAAGTCCTGTTGCACAAGCAAGATATTCTTGCACTAACGGAATGACTTCGGAATGACCATCCAACTCTAGCAACAGATGCAAAATCCGTAGGTATTAACCGCAACCTAATATGGATAAGGGTACCCTGAATTTTCCGATGTGGCTCAGCCAGCACTGCCTTCCTCTGTGAAGAATACGAAGCCACACCATTCCTACATTATGCTGTAAGGGTGTTCTAGATGTGGGAGTGACATTAGTGCACTTGCAGTGTTCAAGCATGCCACAGGGCCAACATGATTTACAAATCCCTCTTGCTGGTTTGGTTCATGCTAGAGATGTCAAATGTCCAGAAATGTTGGAAACCATGGGGGAGGGAGGGGGGAATTTGTTTTGTTTCTTCATCTTTTAAGGAAGAAAAAACCTGGGATCTGTTTTTGCAAAATTTTAAAAAAGCACACCCCGCCCCCCCCCCCCAGAACAGATTTAGGGTATGCATGCGGGGACGAGAGGGGATGAAGTTCCATTGCAGCTGGGAAAATCCTTGCACCAAGATAACGTGTTAGCAGGATACAGCCCAAATATGCTTGCACAGTCCAGCTGCCTAACTTGTTTTCCTGAAGTAAGTGAGCAAATCAGATTTCTCCTCAACAGACCTCTATGAATCTTGAGGCATCTGCACTCGCAGCAAGGCTGCCAGTTCAAAGGGATCCAGATTGTCTACTTCAATTTTCATTTCTTGAAGGTTGTCTTACTTCCATTCCAAGCCCCGACCCCCTTTTATACCGCTAGGTGCTCCGCCGTGTCTCGCTATTACACTGTGCACCTTAAACAACTCGTTGGTTCTTGTTAAAAGGCTTTCTGCCATGTTATTCACGCAGAAGAAAAATGCAGCACCTTAATAAGCCATTTCTCAATACTCACTACTGCTTCCATGTCTGAAGTATCGGGGGGCGCGAACATCGACTGAACCATGAACTTGTGTTTACTTTTTTCATTAGGGTCGTAATCAAAAGGCTGTAGCATCACTGAAAAGAGAAATCATTGCCATTAGAACCGCAGCCATTTATTGCCAACGTGTGAATCTTTGCTCGTTCCCAGAAGCAATTCCTGGCAGTGTCGATAGATGCAAGGAAGCTGGGAACACCACAACAGTAGTTTCAGAAGCTTAACCTGAGTTGCACAATGAAAACGCTTGAGCTTTTTTCATAAGCTACAGAATTATGAAGACTTGTGCAGCGCAAGGGCATTTGCCGTGACTGCTGAATGGGAGAAGGGAATGCGGTTAGAAATGCATCCACTTTGTGTAGGAATGTTATTTCTTGGGTAGCATTTACTCAAATTACCCCAATAAGCTATTGTTTGCAGAGACCAAGTTCTCACCTCTGAAAAATGGAAAGCTGTTACAGTGGTGCCTCGCAAGACGAAATTAATTCATTCTGCGAGTTTTTCCGTCTTGTGAATTTTTTCGCCTTGCGAAGCACCACTGTGTATTGACGGTTTCCCATAGGAATGCATTGACGGTTTTTTAAAAAAGGTGCAAGACATTTTCGTCTTGCGAAGCAAGCCCATGGGGAAATTCGTCTTGTGAAGCAACTCAGAAAACGAAAAACTCTTTCGTCTTGCGAGTTTTTCGTCTTGCGAGGCATTCGTCTTGCGAGGTACCACTGTACTTCTTTTTACAAACAGTTAAGACAGATGCTTCATGCATCTTCCCCTCAATGCATGGAGGGAAGAGCGCACAAATGCTTTGCTGCAAGGATAATCAAACAAATGTCCTCTCCTCTTCAATGAGCACATGTGGGGATTGCAGGGACTCTCCTGTTGACTGCACCCCTCCCATAGCGACACACTTACAGGAGAGTCCTCCCTAGCAGCCAAAAGCAGTGCTTCTGGGTCCGCATCAAGGAAAAATTGGTGACTGTATGCGCCTCGAGTTCATACACAAAATGTCCTTATCTACCTGCAATTCCCAGGGTGACTATGTTGCATCCCTCCAGATGCTGCTAAACTATAACTCCCACGAGCCCCACCCAACATGGCCAATGTAGATTAGCTGCAGTTTATAGTGACCTAGACAGTCAAATGTTAGTCACCCCCGAAGAAAAGTAACTTCTTCAATTTCACATTTTTCACTATTATCACTTCTTTTCTCCGTTATAAATCCTGGTCTAATCCTCATTTCCAGTTACAAGCATCCACGGATGATTACACATGAGGGCATAATAGCTTTTCTGTTTGAGGTCTCCGGTAAAATTGTCTGCCCCCCCCCCCCCCGCCAAAAAATCGGGAGGTCTTTGCAGTCGAACGTAAGCCTGGCTACAGGTTTGTGTGTCGTTTCTGCTACAGTCAGGGCCAATGTGTAAAGCATTTGAGTTGTCGGCATAAGCAATTCCTTTGCTGCCTGTTCCACCAGTTGTCACAACCCCAGGCATCTGGCAAAAACCACGGCTAAGGGAATTCTACAAAACACCCAGAATGGAAAATTTAGGAACTTGTCCGTCCAGCGTGGTATGCTGAACTATGGCATAGTGTGCTGTCTGAACCCAGGCTCCTGGTTCATCTCTCCCCTCGCTAACCACAAGCTGTGGCCCAGAACCTGCATGGTCAAGTCATGCTAGCAAGTCACAGCAAGGCTTACCATGTCCAGCAACCCATGATTTTCTACAGCAGCTTAGGGTTTTGTTACGTAAAAAGAATGTGCAGTAATGCAGCAAGGAAAAGCCAAAGCTAGGAAAGAGAACAAGGCCAAGTCAGCGCTACTATGTGAAGGGGTGCACACATACTAAGTTGTTGCTAATAGCAACAGACTACGTTTTGTTTAAAGAAAAAAACAAAAACATGTTTTAAGAGTACAGAACATTCAGCTTTTCCAAAGTTGAATCTAGGGCTTGCAACAAGCATGTCGCAATGAGATGTTTGGCCAAGCCCTGCCTGAAAATCTATGCAATGCTCTATAGTCAAGGACACATTCCAGTTCAACGTGTCTTTTCCACTTCCTGCAGATCAGATATGCCGGCTCAGCTTATTAGACCTTGCACACCAGTCTCCACACAGCAAGCGGTATATAAACAGATGTGAGCCCATTGCCCAGCTCCTGCTGCAAATCACCAGGCCCTAATCCACCTCTACTCTGATGCACCCATGACAGAGGGAAACCCCTGCTGCATTTCCCCTTGTATTGGAAGCATTCAAGAGATTTCCACGCCAACAGGAAGTGAGAAGAGATGCGTGGCTGCGAGGAGTCTATGCAGGGAAGGAGGACCGGGTAGAGGAAAGGAGCTATGCAGGGACACAGTGTGGGGCAGCCCCGGCTTTAAGCAGCAGGGCAGTCATTTGCACCCATCCAAAGACATCTTTTGAAAGCATAAGCTGGTTTCTCACGTTCTGCGATTTCTCAGGGGGGTCCCAAGATATGCAAGTCAGTAAGCTTTGGAGTTCTGAAGAATTCTTCAGCAGGCGAAATCATAGGATTGTAGAGTTGGAAGGAACCCACGAGAACCAGCTGCTGCGATGCAGGAACGTGCAGCTGTCCCTTACGGGGATTCCACCTGCAACCATGGCGTTAGCAGCACCACGTTCCAACCAAGTGAGCTTGCATGCTACTTTTAAGGACAAGGTGGTCGGGGCTGCAGCACACGCTCCCAGTGCTCTACTCTAGCATCCTTGGCAATGCCGCGGTTCAGGCTGGGGTGCCCTTGAAGGACTTTGGCACCATAGCCTTGCACGGCTTATCAGGACTGAAAGTGGCTTTCCTTGGATTTCTCCAAGGTAAAGAGGAGGCACCACAGATCAAAGCAGAGGACCACAAACAGACTGAGAGGGACTGTCGAATTTCGCCAGTTGTAGCAACATCCTAAGTAGTTTTTAAAAAGCAGGTATTTAAACATTTATCTACGCCCCCTTCCAGTTTAACCAAAGCAGCAGAACCAGTATAATCCATAACTGTTAGCGAAACCTGTAAACTGAAGGGCCAGGTTGCCACCAGATGCTTGGGGGGGGGGAGACGTTTGGTGCCAGGTGAGTCTCTGGGGTGTCCCAGCCCGAAAAGGCTCTTCTATTAAAGGAGACCTGTCTGCAATTATCCTTGTCAGCACTCAAGGAATCCAATGACTTGAGTGTAAGGGTGCGAGAAACAGCAAAAACAGGAAGTGGGGAGGGAGCTTCCTGGAGTGTCCTGAATGGTTGGCCGGCACCCTGGCCAGAACGACTCCACAATGAATTTGTTTTTTAGTGCAGGTTCCACTTGCATTCTGTCATTCTGGAATCCAAAGGCTCCCACGGTCTTCTGAAGACCCCACCCTTCCTTGCATCAGGGGAACTTGAGAAGAGACAATTATAGCAAGAGCAGCGCAGCGAAACACTCTGAAAGGGAGAAAGGGCTGAGTTAAGCAATTCCATGACAAATCACAAGAACACGCACGACGGATGTGCTGACAGTGCTGTTAATACACCAGCCATTTCCTAAGAAACTGAAGTGCAGGCATGCAACGGACTCCAGAGTCCCAACGGATAGGGATTCTCTCCTGGGCAATTTGCATTCCAGGTAAGGATAGCTTTAAGGGAGCGAAGAAGAGCGAGCTGCATTTCTAAGCTGTATCGTCTAAAATTTATTGCATGATTTCTGCTGCTAACCATCGTGATGCTAAGGAACCCTAGTGCGTGTCAGCTGACACCGAGGACAGAAACGAGAAGATCACATGTGAGCCCCGTGATGACTCAGTTAGGGGGACTCAGACCTTAGGGCAGCATCCAAATAACACGTCCTGTCCATGCAAGGTTTTATGTTTGTGTAATAATAATAATAATAATTATTATTATTTATACCCCGCCCATCTGGCTGGGTTTCCCCAGCCACTCTGGGCGACTTCCAACAGAATATTAAAATACAATAACCTATTAAACCTTAAAAGCTTCCCTAAACAGGGCTGCCTTCAGATGTCTTCTAAAAGTCTGGTACTGTAGTTGTTTTTCTCTTTGACATCTGGGGGGAGAGCGTTCCACAGGGCGGGTGCCACTACTGAGAAGGCCCTCTGCCTGGTTCCCTGTAACTTGGCTTCTCGCAGTGAGGGAACCACCAGAAGGCCCCCAGTGTCCCAGCAGAATGATGGGGGTGGAGACGCTCCTTCAGGTATACTGGACCAAGGCTGTGCAACAGAACACCCACCCCAGCGGGTCCTGAGCCCTCCTCAAATCTGCTCCAAAGGGCTGAGGGAACCTCTAGGACAGATTTAGGGAATGCACAAGCGGGAAGGATGGGGAGAAATTCCATTGCACCAGCATAAATCCTGACATTAGTTGGATGCCACCCTTACTTCTCCCTATTCGTGGCTAACATGTATTCTATTTCTTAATCTTTAACCCAGTGTTCTCCAACCTTGGGTCTTCAGTTGTTTTCGGACTACAATTCCCATCATACCTGACCACTGGTCTTGCTAGCCAGGGATGATGGGAGTTGTAGTCCAAAAAAACAGTTGGAGACGCACGGTTGGGAAACACTGGTTTAACCAAAAAGGAGCCCAGCACAATAAAAGATAAAACAAGAGCAAATCAAATAAATGCTTGTAAATCACCGTAGGTAAAGGTAAAGCGACCCCTGACCATTAGGTCCAGTCATGATTGACTCTGGGGTTGGGGCGCTCATCTCGCTTTATTAGCTGAGGGAGCCGGTGTACAGCTTCCGGGTCATGTGGCCAGCATGAATAAGCCACTTCTGGCGAACCAGAGCAGCGCACGGAAACACCGTTTACCTTCCCACCCGAGTGGTACCTATTTATCTACTTGCACTTTGACGTGCTTTCGAAATGCTAGGTTGGCAGGAGCAGGGCCTGAGCAACGGGAGCTCACCCCGTCGCGGGGATTCGAACCGCCGACCTTCTGATCAGCAAGTTCTAGGCTCTGTGATTTAACCCACAGCACCACCTGCATCCCTATAAATCACCATAAACATCTATAAAATATCAGGACCTTCAAAATACAGAAATAACAGCTGCTGCTTGGAAAACCTGTCAGTAGAGCATGAGACTCCTAATCTCTGAGTCGTGGGTTCGAGCCCCACATTGGGGAACAAATTCCAGCATTGCAGGGAGTTGGACTAGATGGCCCCCTAGATGGACTAGATGGTCCCTTCCAGCTCTATGATTCCATGATCAAAACAGTGAAACCCCAAGCACTAACGGCCTGCGTACAATATTTGGCTTGCCAGTTGTATGGGCAAGCTGACATCTGATCAACCTGACATTAAGATGGATTCTGGTTTCAGCCACTCCAGATGCACACAGTTCCTTGCATGCTAAGTGCTTAACTGAGCTCCTGCCATGGGGTAGCACTCCCTCCGTTTTTTAGGAACAGATATTTCCATGCTAGACCTAACCGTTAAGCCATTACATTAGCACTCATATGCTAACTTATGGTGAGGACCGACCATAGTTTGCCCTTTAATCCTGGGTCTGAAGCCATTACCTTTCGTCATGTCCTGTTCCCTTATTGTGTTTATCCTCGATTAAGCAACTGCAAGCGGTATCTTGCTGCAGTTTTGCGCAGGCAAGAGTCTCGCTATACAGTGGTACCTCAGGTTAAGAACTTAATTCGTTCTGGAGGGCCGTTCTTAACCCGAAACTGTTCTTAACCTGAGGTACCACTTTAGCTAACGGGGCCTCCTGCTGCCAGAGCACGATTTCTGTTCTCATCCTGAAGCAAAGTTCTTAACCCGAGGTACTATTTCTGGGTTAGCGGAGTCTGTAACCTGAAGCGCCTGTAACCCGAGGTACATGCAAGCTCCTGACAGATCTCTAGAGGTTGTCCCTTAATAAAAACAAGCGCTCTCCTTGGAGTCTGCTTTTATCACTATCTGTAAGGAGATATGCAACGGATAACACCCTGTCGTGTTGTGACATAATCTCCAGCACTGCTGACAGCACTGAGGTTTGCCCCATTCCTGTCTGCTGATCTGCACAGAGGCATTCTCGAGAGCTGCTCCAGTTATGGAACTCCCTTCCTTTGGAATCTCACCAGAGCCTAGGCAACATCATGCAGCGCTGTTAAAAAATAATAATAAAGTCTTCTACTGGGCTGGCTCTTGGTGGCTCTGGTCCAGCTGGGAGAAGGGTGGAGCCAGTAGCTGGAATCCGGCATTCAGAAGAGCTTTCAATTAGATGCTTTGTCATCCCAAGTTTATTTTATGGTCTTAGCTACGAGCCCTCGGGGGCTGTGCAGGATAAAAAGTAAACAAGTATTAATTAAAGCAGGCTTTGCAGAAGGCCGTGCGCGAAATTAAGACCACATGCTCCCAAGGACACTAGAAACAAGCTGATTAAAGGTGCAGCACAGGTGGGAGATATGGGGAGCTACGAAGCAGAATTAAACCAGCAAACACCAGGAGGAGAGATGGAAATGGTCGTGCTAGCTTTGAGGGTTGAAAGTGTATTGATTATCCTTGCATCCTGCAGCTTCAGTCCTGGAAATGGACTCTTTTAAGTGCATTACTGATTCAGCCAGCTAACAATTAAATGCCACGTCATTCTGTGAAAGACAAAGCATGAGAAACCACCCCACCACCCCCTTCACTTGTGGCAGAACCGAGAACTCCCATGTGAAAAACCTGACAAGGCGGCTGAAACTCTGGTTTCTCGGGCCTTCTTCCATTAACACATGTGCAATTGAAGGAGGAAGGTTCAGAACAGGGGTGGGGACATTTTTTTTCTGCCAGAGGGCCATCATTTCCTTACGGTTATTTTTCAGGGGAGTGGGTCACATGGCCAGTGGGGAGCAGAAAAAAAGGAAGGGGAAAATGGACAGCGCAATGGATATGAATTTTACCTTTGTGCAATAAGCTAGTTTACAACCCCCCACAAACCACCTCTTTATCCTCTACCCGAGCAAGCAAGAAGTATATACATATAAGCCCCATTCTGTCCTGTCCCCTTTATAAAGACCTGAGGAATGAGATCATCACTCCACTCCTACTCACCATCACAGGCCGCCCATCTGAGGCGACATTGCTCTTTCTGTTATCAGATCAAAATGATCAGATAACAGCAAAGGTTGCTAGGTTTAACGAGGGTGCAATGAGATTAAGGGCCACTATCTGAAAGATCTTGATCATTTGATTGTCCTTTTTATCCATTGTTGTCTTTTTAATTGTGTATATTGCTTGTTTTATGTTGCTATGGCCGTTGGCTAATGCAAATAAAGTTAGGGGGGGGAATATGAGCCCCAAGTTGCAAAACTGCCACTGAGTATATCCAAATGACAGTGGAAATGAGGTGAGCATTGTCTCTTCCAAGCATGCTTTTTTGAGGGGTGGGGGGGGTCCTAAAGTAAGAGACAATTGGATGACAAAGAACACAAATAATGGCCTATCCAATGTCATCAGGTGCGGATGGTAGTCCGGAACACAATGAGGAACACCTGCCAAATCAGGTTGTCTTAAGACAATAATTATAATTTATATAATAGGGCTCATATTTTTAATTTCTGTGTAAACCTGCAGTCATATATAATAGAGGAGGAAACGCTCGAACTACAGTACACGAGAGCTCTGGGTTACCTGTCTGGTGGAGGCCCAGAGGGATTTACCCACAGTAAATTTTCCACAGCTCTATTTTGCTGGGGATTATTTTTTTTTAAAAAATGCTTCATATATTCAGTATCACCAAGGAATGGATGCCAATCACAAATTTGGCATTAGGCAAACTTGGCAGCTTTACATTTTTAGTTTTGTTTACTAAATGCAAGTAAAACTGACACGATAAATTTTCTGAGGCAAATTATGATATGGAAATTATCCTAACTTGCACAGGAAATTTTCCGGAACATTTTCTGATTCAAAATTTTCTGGAAAGCCCACATCACTGCCTGTAGGGAACAGATTATAAATGCTCAAGTCTGCTGAAGTTTTAACGAGTTTCCACTAAGTAGAGAAACAGTCTGCCACGGGGATTTGGGAACTGGTGGTAGGAACAGAGCGGGGGTAAGAAACCCATGGCCCTCCAGATGTTGTTGGCCTCCATATTCCTGCATTTCAGAGGGCTGGACTAGATGACCCTTGGGGTCACTTCCAACTCTACAATTCTATGATTCCATCTCCCTATCAGCCTAAAATGGCCAATTGTCTGGGATGAAGGGAGCTGCAGTTCATCATCATCACCACCACCATTAAAAGCATCACAGATTCTCTATTCCTGAAGTAGACAAAAGGACTGGAAATGTTCAGGGGGAGGGGGATTTCTTTGTTTCCTCCCTCCCAGGCTCCCCCCATTTTTACAATGGAAAAGGGGAGAAAATCTGAGGGAACATCGAAGAAGATCCTATGGAAAGGTCTTCTCCTTTGGAATGAGTGAAATGCCTTTGCTGGACAAGGTCTTACTCTTCCAAAATGTTCAGTATGAAAATTGTTGTGCAAGACAATCTACTGTATCAGAGGATAATTTCTGTGTAAACTTGCAGTCATATATGATGTTCAAAATCGTGTGTGTGTGTGTGTGTGTGTGTAATTTGCATTTAGAGGAGGTTGGCATCTTTATGACAGGAGCACAAGCTGTTGCGAATTGCTGCTTTCCTTGTTCTGGTGAACTCTAATCTAGGCATACATTGAAAACAGTATTATACCACATTTAACAGTTATGGATTCCCTCAAATAATCCTAGAAAATCTAGTTTAAGGGGAATAGCCACCTCCTTTCAACTCCCAGCACTACAAAATCCCCACAGTTCCATGGCAAGAGGGATTGTCTGGTAAAACCACTCTGGAAGTGGTTGGAGGTGTAAGAAAAATCTGCTATCCTTCTGACCAAATACTTCCCTCCCCCACATACCTTTCTAGAAGGCATTTATACTTTTGAGGTTGCAATCCTACCTGGGAGTTAAGTCCACAAAACACAACACACATTATTTCTGCATAAATTCCACAAATACAGTAGAATTCTATAGATGCCATCTAAGTCTCCTTCGGCCAAAAACAGTTGTATTTGTTAGTGATATTCACAATGCAGCTATCAGCCAGGTTTAAACAAGCATTTAGGTGAAGCCTTCCCTTTCAATAGAGAAACAGCCAACATGGCTTAAAGGTGGTCATCACAGTCTGACAGGCAATGCTTGCTGAAAGGTACCGTATTTTTCGCCCCATAGGACGCACCGGCCCATAGGACGCACCAAATTTTTTTTTGGGGGGGGGGGAATAAAGAAAAAAAACATTATCCCCCCCCCCGGCGCTTGTGGGGCCGGCAGCGGGGAGAAGCGCTCTTCTCCCCGCCGCCCGCCTGCAGACCAGGTCCGGGGACAGCGGGAAGACGCGCTGCGCCTCCCCGCTGTCCCCGGAGCTTGCGGGGCTGGCGGCGGGGAGAAGCACGCGTCTCCCCGTCAGCCTCCAAACCACATCGGGAGACAGCGGGATGGCGGCGTTCCGCCTCCCCGCTGTCCCCCGATCTTGTGGGGCTGGCGCTGCGGCTCTCCAGGCTTCAGCGAAAGCCTGCATTCGCCCCATAGGACGCACACACATTTCCCCTTCATTTTTGGAGGGGAAAAAGTGCGTCCTATAGGGCGAAAAATACGGTACATTACCCAGGAGACAAACAGACCTAGTTTAAAACTCAGGTTTAAAAGCTGCCTATTTTATGCACTGGGTAGTAAGGAGTTTTACAATTTCAAAGAAAAAATAAATAACCTTTTTTTGCAGCCAATCAGAGTAATACCCACAGCTGAAGAGAAAGACTCTGCATGCATTTGTTTGTAAGAACAGTACAGAATAAGGTTCTAGTTGCAATCAGATCTTTGAGCACCAAGGAACTAGCGGGAATTCTCATGCATATAAAAGTGTAGCTGAAGAACACATTTTCAACAGAGCTGATGGTTTAATTAATGCAGACATTAACCAAATTGATTTAGTATTTCCATCTGTCCTATTGAGCATCTGAAGTCTACAGACTTAGCATGCTTAAAAGGTCATATATATCTATACTTGTTCTATTCCAGAAGTTAAATTGCTCTTAAAATCAACTGATAACGGTTAAGAGATGAACAGGCCTGTATTAAGCTAACAGCACAAACCTGCCAAAAACCAGGCACTTTTAAATCCCCCTGAAATCAAGGAGATTAATTTAAGCATGTGTTTAATCTTCCACTCAAGTCACTACTAAGTTCACCTACTCCCAACTATTTATTGCGCAGCAGCAAACTATTGTTTTAATACAGCTACCATCTGAAGCCATGGTTTGTTGTTGACTTACAAACCATGGCCCTTTAAAAATACAGCCTTGCATCGCTTGAGAACCTGGCACCCTTTCTTAAACAGTTTGGACACTCTGTCCTGTCCCAGGAAGGTTAACACGCTACAAGGGAATGAGACAAGAACAGCTGGAAAACAAAACAAACTTTCCATGCTGAAGGTTCCAGGTTCAATCTGTTATCTCCAGTTAACAGGATCACATAGGAAGTGACACGAAAAACCTCTTTCTGAGACCCTGTAGAGCTGCTACAGTATGAGCAGATAGAAGCTTGACTGCCAGACAGCTTTTGGTACCGTATTTTCCGGCGTTTAACATGACTGGGTGTATAAGACGACCCCCCAACTTTTCCTGTTAAAATATAGAGTTTGAGATGTACTCGCTGTATAAGACTACCCCTCTTCCAACACACACCAAATAAAAATTTAAAAAACCAGTCTCCAGTCCGTCTCAAAAATCCGCTCCACTTTCCAGTGGCCGGGGGCTTCTGGGGCCAATTTTCAAGTGTATTTCTGCTTTATCTAGAGAGCTTGGTGTCCTCTGATTTAATTTGCTGTCATTTTATCCTTTGGTGGGGAGTTGCGGCATGAGCTGCTGCTGTAGCCAACGTATAAGACGACCCCCAACTTTTGAGAAGATTTTCCTGGGTTAAAAAGTAGTCTTATACGCCAGAAAATACAATATTCACCATTTGCTACTGAGTCCTCCTCATTTGCTAACTGAACCATTATTTTTCTATAATAATTATCTTTCTGTACCTCACTGTTTTCATTTAAGTTTTTATTCCTTATTGGTTTTGCGCAGTATTTGTAGTTCAGCAGATTTGCTCTAAATCATTTTAAAATGAATGATCGAAAATGGATTGCCTGCTTTGTAAAGTTCATTTTTCATTATCCCTTAATGAATCGCTTCATAAATGAAACGACATAATTAATAAAAAAAACAGAGCTTTTACTTCACATCTCTCCCTTTCTCTGTTTGCTGTCCTACTATACCAGGAGGCAAAGCAAGCAGACCTGGGGAAATGGATGGGGTTCTTAAAATAAGAGATCACCGTGCTCATTGCAATGTTGGGGCTGTTATGTCAGAATAACTTACCAGACACATTAATTGACGTTCCTGCATCTATAATCCCACTGTTGGGTCTTACGCAGTATCTGCGTGGCGCTGTGGTCTTCACCTTGAAGCACACATTTCTGTCTGTAGGGTTGCCAAGTTTCAGGTTCGTGGTGACGACGTCTGTGAATGGGCCTGCGGGACGAAACAAAGGACACGTCAAAACGTTTTCCAAATATTTCAGAAAGTACCTTGGGCTATTCTATTCCTACAGATGTGTGCACCTACCAGGAGGCTTGAGCTCAGAGTTCGAAATTAGCCAGGTGCCAATAACATTTTGAACCTGGCTATCGCCTACCTGCGACCAAGTGAAGGTGCCCAGACTCCACGATGGCGCCTGACATCTCCACCATCTGGAGGTCTATGGATCTTGACCATTTTCACACACCAGCAACACTTCCTTGTAGAATTCTATTTGTTATGTTTTACCAGCAATGAGAGATTTTACTTTCTTGGGCTCCATGATCACTGCAGATGGTGACAGCAGTCATGAAATTAAAAGACGCCTGCTTCTTGGGAGAAAAGCAATAACAAACCTAGACAGCATCTTAAAAAGTAGAGACATCACCTTGCCAACAAAGGTCTGTATAGTTAAAGCTATGGTTTTCCCAGTAGTGATGTATGGAAGTGAGAGCTGGACCATAAAGAAGGCTGATCGCCGAAGAATTGATGCTTTTGAATTCTGGTGCTGGGGAAAATCTTGAGAGTCCCATGGACTGCAAGAAGATTCAACCTATCCATTCTGAAGGAAATCAGCCCTGAGTGCTCACTGGAAGGACAGATCCTGAAGCTGAGGCTCCAATACTTTGGCCACCTCATGAGAAGAGAAGACTCCCTGGAAAAGACCCTGATGTTGGGAAAGATGGAGGGCACAAGGAGAAGGGGACGACAGAGGATGAGATGGTTGGACAGTGTTCTCGAAGCTACCAGCATGAGTTTGACCAAACTGCAGGAGGCAATGGAAGACAGGAGGGCCTGGCATGCTCTGGTCCATGGGGTCACGAAGAGTCGGACATGACTAAACAACAACAACTAGCACAATTAGAATTAATTTCAGGAAACAAACAACAACAAAAAAGACTTTCAAACCGTCTGGCCCAAAAATGGCAACTAGGCATTCCGTTTTGGAGGCTGCAACCCTGGTTTAAGGAGCTTATAAATCTGAGCTTCTAACACTGCCTCCTGTGTGCTGGGACCCCATGACAGACACACAAGAGGCAAGCCAAGTTATCATTCCTTCTATTTTTGTGGTTTAGACTGTGTGTGGCACTACTTAGGTTGCCAAAATAGCACAAAGGTCTGCACGATCCAACATTTGCAGAGCCATTTTTTTTAAAGAAAGAAAAAACCCTACGGCAGGGGAGGAGGGCCAAAAAGACTAGAAAGGACTGAGCATGCAATATGTGGTATAGAATAATGGTTGGAGGAAACCAGGGATGTGGTGGGGAGAGGGTGGAATTGAGTGACCTGAACCTGTACCAAAACACTCTGCAGCACAGCATTTTGTTGCAGGCCCCCAGTTGCTGACCCCCTCCCGAACTGTAAAATGGGGATGAGGCCAGGGCACAGGCGCATTTCTAGCTGCCACCCCAGTGAATTAATAGCTAAGCTGACCTCTGGCCCCATAACTTCCTGGCTCACAACCCTTGCTCTTTACTGTGCAGCACCAGCACTTGATTCCATTTGTGTATTGCTCCAGCAAATGTTTTCTAGAGCGGTGTTTAGACGTATGAGGTCCCCAACTTTAAATAGCAGGGTATGCAAAGCCTTGTTAGCACCAGTTATAAATAGCCCCCCAGTAAACTATATTATAACTCAGCTTGCAGATTCTCCAAGTTTCTAAATGGGATGTTGCTATTATGGGCAGATATGAAAGGTCAGGAGTTAATTACGTCTCCGGTCAATAGCTGAAGGAAGCTGCCAGAGGATAAAATTTCAGGTATGACTTCTGACTGCAGTTTAGATTTTTATGAGTTCCCTTCTAGCCTAGAACTGTTTTGGTGTGTTTATTTTATTTTGTGCTTCTTTATGAGAAGATGCACCAAAATTTGCATGTTCATCTTACATACTGTAAAAAAACCACAAAAAAACACAATTCATTATTTTCTCTACCATTGCAGAATTTTGATCAAGGATTGGCCATTAAAAGGTATATTAAGAAGCAACAGCATACTCGCAGATAGATATGCTTTCTGCAAGTGGTTAATAGATTCCCTAGGAAGAAAACAAAATGGAGCATTCTTCCTTTCCTTTTAAAAAGCTCCAAGTAGGCACATGGCAGAGGTTTATAAAATTATGAGCAGCATGGAAACAGCTAGTATTCTCTCCCCCTTTCCCCGGTAATACTTGAAGTTAGGGGAGGCACCCTATGAAAGCTATTTGCTTAAGAATCGGGTCAATTGACTTATGGAACTCATTACCACAATATGTGGAAACAGTCACTAGTTTCATATGGTTTAAGGCTAGATGCTGGGATTAGATGAGAGCTGCTGCCTTCTTGACTTGTTTGTGCGGTTCCCAAAAACATATGGCCAAGTGGATTTATTTTTAGTCTCACCCAGCAAGACGAAGTCTTGTGTTCTTTAATCTGCAGCACTGACGGCAAGACAGGTTAGTCTTAACAACTGATCCTATTTTCTTTGCTGCAATTTATTGTACTAATAAAAAAATTATACGGACTTCACCATAAGGTCCCAAGGTGGGTTTCAATAATACACAATTATAGACAAAATTAGAACTGATCCACCCAGAAGAGAATGGTATAAATAATGGCTGTAAGTGTATATTTAACGTAAATCATAATCCTCTGGACTTTTAATCGGATGTTATTGGACACAGTGGACCGATCTCTGTGTCACGCTAAACTGTGGTCAATAAGTAGAAGCTAGTTTTCAGTCTGCAGTGTGGATGCCATCAATTCTTACCTAGCAACGAAAATCAAACTGCACAGTGCAGCCTTCCTTTATCTGAAGGCCCAGACTCATTCTAGAAAACTTGTTTAGCAGGAGGGATTTAAACAGCCATGGCTCGCCCACTGCAAAGAATCCTGGGAACTGTAGCTTGATAAAAAGGGTGCTGAGAGTTGTTCTCAGATTCCTCTCTCAGACCTACAATTCCCAGAGTTCCTTGGGAAGACAGACTGGTTGTCAAACCTCTCTGAAAATGGTGAGGGGGAACAAGGGTCTCGTAACAATCGCCAGCACCTTTAACAAACTGCAGGGGAAACTAAAACGAACACAATGCACTAAAAGTTAATAATGAGAAGATCAGAATGGTATTTTGGGGTGGGGACCTGGCTATCAGCTACGCTTTGGCCGAGAGAGCAAAAGGACATATTCACAAATTCACACCCTATTATATTGTTCTGAGAAATTTTACAGACTACAACAATAGCAGCCCAGAAGCCGACGAACAATTCCTCAAAAAAAGAACATAGAATACTGCATAATTTCCAAGTTTGCCACAGTTCGTTTTGTACTTAATATACCAGCGGCGCATCAATCTAAACTAACCACTTTGTGCAGTGGCATTACAGAACTGCATATATTTTCAAGTAAAATGTGTGCTAAAGGAACTATGGCAAAAGAACATTATGTCTATTCAATGTCAGCCACACAGCCCAAACAGTTGAGACCTTGCACACTCTTACAAGGGGGCTTTGTGGCAGATGAGTCAATGTCCGCCAAGCTTGAAAGCCGCTACTCTGGCCTACCTCTACTGACAACAGCACTAAAGCAATCTTTTTTAAAATCACCACCAACGACAGGAAGTCGGCACAGAATCCGTAGCCAAATGCTTTCGTATTTTAAGTGAGGCACTTTCTGTATTTTAAAACAAAGGAGCAAGCTAACACATCAATATAGACAGACAGTACTTAATGCAACACGCATTAAAAATAAGAAGCCGCATTATATACCTCTGCTGTAATTCTAGCCAATGGGTGGTATTCAAGTACTGTGTCCCAACTATACAAGGATTTCCTCTTGCACAACAGGCCTCCCCCTTCATCACAGCTGGCACCTTCCCAAAGTCTTTTCCA
This sequence comes from Podarcis tiliguerta, assembly GCF_965153285.1. Taxonomy (NCBI): domain Eukaryota; kingdom Metazoa; phylum Chordata; class Lepidosauria; order Squamata; family Lacertidae; genus Podarcis; species Podarcis tiliguerta. Next base: position 13,903,215 of record NC_139539.1, read on the forward strand.
GGGAGTATGGGGAATCCCATGCAGGGGGGAGGGAGAGGTAGAGACTAGTAGCTGGTTAAATGTTCACTTAGTGCTATTTTGGATTCCACCCAACCTGCCTTACCGTTGGATTGTCTTGCTAAAGATCAGCCTTTCACGAACTGACGCCCTCTTGTGTGCTGGTTGAGGCTCATGGAAGTTGTAGTCCAAATCACTAGGCTGGGAAAGGCTGGTACAGACTGTAGGAAAGCACCCCAGGAATACACACGGGAGTTTGTTTGTTTTTGCACCTGCAGCCGCCTTTGGCCCTTCCTTGTAATTTCCTGCAATGTGCTGCAGGGAGGGTATATATGCATGATGGAGCTGCGACTGCATGTAGAGAAGAGGCACCCTTTTGCTCTCATTTCTTGCAGTTAATATGTCAAGTTTCCATATAGTCATCAATCTAGCCAGCATAGGCTTTGCATCCATGGTTTTTAAACTAGAGGAAATGAGCAGGGATTGTGGGGAGGGGTAATGAAACTCACGTTTATGCAGGGCTCTTTGGCGCAATGGGTCAGTGTGCCTGGCTTGGTGGTTCGAGCCCATCTGGGGGCAGCTGCGGGCAGGATTCCTGTATTGCAGGGGGTTGGACTAGATGACCCTCGGGGTCTCTTCCAATTCTGATTCTATGCACACACATGCCATCATTTAGCATCTCTAAAGCTGTGTGTGAGAACTTTTTGCCTCCGTCTTGCATCTCTGGAGACGCATGTAATTAAGCCGGCATCAGCATAATCTTATCCTAAGAACGTTGTGAAATGGGAAGCCAGGATGATATGCAAAGTAACAATTTCTGCAAGTCCCTTGTTGGGAAACGTTCATTCGGAATATGGAAAGCTTAAAATTGCAAAGAGAGAATGGTAGTCTGCCTCTACCTTTATCATCTGCCACCAACTTAAAATTTCATACATTCTAGTTGCCAGGCATATTTCAAAGCAACATGCAGATTCTACACCCACCTAAGTCTATGTGGATCAGATCATGGCTCGCCACACATCTCTTGAGCACAAAAGCTGCATAATGAGAAGGGCTAAGGCTCTGCCATCCCAGATAGTACATTAACCAGGTTTTGTCTGAACATATGGCCCATCATCCACTCTACAAGCCATGCAGCTACACCAGTCTTCACCAACATTCATGCTGACTGAGGCTGATGGGACTTGTAGTCCGAAACAACTGAAGGGAATCAGGCTGGAGAAGGTTGAGCTACACCGGAGGAGTACATGGGGAAATGCTGAACCACTTTCACTTAGAACACAGGAATTGTATTGCAAAAGGGAAAAAAAGAGAAAGGACAGTGATTCATCGAAGAGAGTTCTTTCCAGTTAAACAAAAGGAAACACTGCATAGGACAGGACCGTAATTAAAAACTTAAGCCACAATTTCTACATTCAAACCGGAAAGGGAAAACATAAAAAAACACAAACTGAACATGATTAAAATGCCAAACTTGAAACGCTGTGCATTGTTCTGCAGTTTATTTACTCTGGATTGATTAATCCTGTTCCACTTAAGTCCGCTAGATGCACTGCCTCTGCCTGGTAGCAAAGCTTCCCACCCAGCGCTGCCCTCTCCCCCAGTTAAGACTTTCCTTTGGAAGAGCACAATGGAAACTCCAATGGACTTTTTTCCTACATACCGAAAGAACAAACAAAACAAGTTTTGTAAGCTCAAAATTCCTTGGAGCAGGAGTGGGCAGACTTCAAAGAGAATCTATGTTGTTTGCATTGAAACTCATACGTCCACCAACCAAGGTAAAGGTAAGAGATCCCTGACAAGTTGACTCCAGTCACAGACGACTCTGGGGTTGCAGCGCTCATCTCACTTTACCGGCTGAGGGAGCCGGCGTTTGTCCACAGACAGTTTTTCCAAGTCATGTGGCCAGCATGACTAAGCCGCTTCTGGTGCAACACTACACCGAAACCAGAGCAGCACACGGAAACGCCGTTTACCTTCCTGCCGGAGCGGTACCTATTTATCTACTTGCACTTTTTGGCATGCTTTTGAACTGCTAGGTTAGCAGGAGTTGGGACAGAGCAACAGAAGCTCACCCCGTCGCGGGGAATCGAACTGCCAACCTTCTGGTCAGCAAGCCTAAGAGGCTCAGTGGTTTTAGACCACAGAGCCACCCGTGTCCCTACCCACCAACCAAAGGCAGATGCAAAAAATAGGGGAGACACAGAAGTAAGGAACATATCCTGCCTTAGCACAGCCTCAAAAGTTGGTTTTAGTACCAGAACTGGGCTCACCATCTTTTCACCCAAACTTCCTCTCCCAATCGCCCCATCCTGCCCCTCCTTCAGATTTCGGTAACGTTATTTAGAATCATTTCACAGTGAGCCAGTGTGGTGTAGTGGTTAAGAGCGGTAGTCTCCTAATCTGGGGAACCGGGTTCGCGTCTCCGCTCCTCCACATGCAGCTGCTGGGTGACCTTGGGCCAGTCACACTTCTTTGAAGTCTCTCAGCCCCACTCACCTCACAGAGTGTTTGTTGTGGGGGAGGAAGGGAAAGGAGAATGTTAGCCGCTTTGAGACTCCTGAAGGGGAGTGAAATGCGGGGTATCAAATCCAAACTCTTCTTCTTATTATTTCCATTTCGGGGGGGGGGGGAGGAAATGAGGATCAAAAACACCTGGGAATTTACTGCAAATCATTCAGAAATTTACCAGTAGATCCTGGTGTGTCTTCTGCCCATCTCTGCCTTAGGGGGCTGCTGGTTATTTGGCAAAACCACTTTAGGGAGATAACGCGAATGTGATGAGATGCCTCACCTGTCACCGAGGCGGAAGCAAACACTCCTAGGAAACTGTCGTGTGCAACTCAAAATGACAATCTCCCAATATAATTTATCCGGTAAGTTATTGTTTGGTGCATTTTGGACCAGCAACACAGCTGAGTGGGACTCTAACAACTCTGCAACACAATCAAAAATAGCCACCCACACAGCAAAGTATGCACAAGTTTCAAAAGTCTTCCTTGCTTAGGTTTCAGTTTCAAACAAACATCTGTTTTGGGTTTTGTTTTGTTTTGAAAAAAAGGATTAACGTTTTGGATTCCATAACTGGGCTGTCCTATTTGTTCACAGGATATGAACTGTATGTATGTGGAAGAGTTAGAGCAGAATTGTGTAGTCTCTCAGTGTTTAAGGTGTAAGAGAGATCTCAAGGCCTAGATGAACAGGCTGGGACACCCACCCCCCTATGTAACAGAGACTTGCGAAAAAATGTGGAGCAGCTTTTCTGACCTTGATACCCATCAGGTGTTTTGGACTACAACTCCCATTTGTTTCAACCTGTGCAGTTTTGATGCCAGGTACTGATGGGCGTTGTAGTCCAAACACCCAGAGGGCAAAGGTAAAGGTAAAAGGTAAGGTAAAGGACCCCTGGACGGTTAAGTCCAGTCAAAGGCGACCATGGGGTTGTGGCGCTCATCTTGGAGCCAGCGTTTGTCCACAGACAGCTTTCCCGAGTCATATGGCCAGCATGACTAAACTGCTACTGGCACACGGAGGACCGTGACAAGTGCCAGAACACACGGAAACGCCGTTTACCTTCCCGCTGCATTGGTACCTATTTATCTACTTGCACTGGCATGCTTTCGAACTGCTAGGTTGGCAGAAGCTGGGACAGAGCAACGGGAGCCCGCTCCATCGCGGGGATTTGAACTGCCAACCTTCCGATCAGCAAGTCCAAGAGGCTCAGTGGTTTAGGCCACAGTGCCACCCGCGTTCCTACCCAGAGGGCACCAGGTTGAGGAAGAAATGGCCGTGAACCCACCAAATCCCTGCCCTTTGCAATATTATTTATTAAGTATTAATCACAAGTCGATGCACAATATAAGGTAGCCACCTTTCAAATGCAAAACACTCGGGATTCAAATGCAACTTGCAGTAAGGCACTCAGCTCTGGCGAACACACACACAAAAATGTGCCACAGTTCATAAGAGCTGTTCGACAGTGGAATCTGCTGCCAAGGAGTGTGGTGGAGTCTCCTTCTTTGGAGGTCTTTAAGCAGAGGCTTGACAACCATATGTCAGGAGTGCTCTGGTGGTGTTTCCTGCTTGGCAGGGGGTTGGACTCGATGGCCCTTGTGGTCTCTTTCAACTCTATGATTCTATGATTCATATACAACACCTACCCACCCCTTACAAGCACTACAAACTTAATCTTTAAAACTAACTTCACACAAAGAAGCAGCCAATATAAGAGGTCTGGTGATACAAACATTGGGGAGGGGGCAACAGCTGAAAAGGGCTTCTCCCTTGGCAGCACCTTTAAACCTTTTTGGAGAGCGAAGGAATATGTTGTTTAGAAAAGATTCCCTCATCCGCCACTGGATTCGTACTCAATTGCAGCAACCAGGCAAATTCATACTTACCAGTCCGATGCGGTAAAATCTTTCAAACACATCAAGTGCACTGGACCACTTAAGTATAAAGTTATTGTCAGATATGTACGGCTCTATCTCCATTAGCCAGGCAGCAATGGGCCCAACGTTACCATTGTCTACTTCATAGTTGTGTAGCATGTTCTAGGCTGGAGGGTATGTACTGCTGGCTTTACTAAAACAGCTCCTCATCCATAAAAAGAGAGAGGCATTCAAGCCTCATGGAAGCTCTTTGCACTCATCACTGTGGCAGCTGCCTCACCTGTCACCAATTCCTGTGTGTACAATGTGGTACAACTGGCTTTTAACCTGGCCAGTGTTTCCCAAACTTAGGTCTCCAATTGTTGTTGGACTACAACTCCCATCATCCCTAGCTAGCAAGACAAGTGGGTCATGGATGATGGAAACTGTAGTCCAAAAGCAGCTGGAGACCCAAGTTGGGAAAACATTGGCCTAGAGCAGAGCTTTCCAAACTTTTCATGTTGGTGACACACTTTTTGAGACATGCATCATTTCGCGATGCAGTAATTCAGTCCTGCATCGTTTTGTGACACAGTAATTCAGTTTTACTAGCAGACCGGAAGTTAAACTAACCCCTTTCCAGCCCCGGGAGGAGCATGGGGAGCATTCGTGCAACACGCTGACACGCTAACGTGTCGTGACGCAGTTTGGAAACCTCCGGCCTAGAGGAACTTCCAAGCCTTTCCTCACATTCAGCTAAAGAAGGAGTGTCAACCTTTTTACACCAGAGACCTACATTTAACAAAAACGACGGAGGCCATCATTGGAGTATGTCATGTGCTGAAGAACATGGCAAAACAAGACAGCCATCTGCACCACTCGGACTGATCTAAACCCATTGCACAGTTATAGTTATTTTATTTTGAGGATTTTTATTTTATTTATTTCACAACCCTTTCACCCAAACTTGTCTGCTTCTCTGTTCATTGCATTTTACTTATTGATTGATTTATTTGCAGGCGGGGGAAGAATGATGGGTGTTTATCCCCATTCTGGGAAGACTCAACCCATCCAGAGTTCTCCTGCATGCAAAGACAACATATGGGGTGTGGTCACAAAAGGCTTTGGAGACACTCAGTCTGTATGCACACCATACATTTAAAATACAATGGTACCTCAGGTTAAGTACTTAATTAGTTCCGGAGGTCCGTTCTTAACCTGAAACTGTTCTTAACCTGAAGCACCAATTTAGCTAATGGGGCCTCCTGCTGCTGCCACGCCGCCGGAGCACGATTTCTGTTCTCATCCTGAAGCAAAGTTCTTAACCCGAGGTACTATTTCTGGGTTAGCGGAGTCCGTAACCCGAAGCGTATGTAACCCGAGGTACCACTGTAGATGACTTTCTCCAAAGAACCCTGGGAACTGTAGTTTAAGGGTGCCAAGAATGGAGGACTGACAAAGCCCATTCCCCCAATCTTTTCTATGCAACAGAGCAAACTAGCAAGGCCTGCCCCCCGGCTATAAAGCAGTACTTTAAATGATTTGATGTTCCTTGTTTTCATAGGAACCAACAAGGCTTTTCCTCTTAAGTTTGTAAGATTTACACTTGAACCTGTGACAACCCAACACGAGTGGAGAACATAGGAAACAACTTCAAGGCTCAGGGTAAGAGAATAAGCATATATTGTGCTATTCTCTCCGAACAAGGGGGGGACGGACGTATTGTTCAGTACAATGATTTTAACAGTTCTGGTTGTGCTTACAACGTTTATCTGGCACGAGCACTCAAAGGACAGCCCTGTGCAGAAGCAGGAAAAGCAGAAGAAAGGAGGTTTCTGTTTGCTGGATTCTCTGACTGCTCATTGACCATTCCCAGTACAAAGCTGAGATAGCAAATAGGACGTACCATCTTGGGCATAAACTAGGAAAGGTTGTTTTCATCCATGCAGGGATCTTCTGCCCAACATGGGGCTCAAACCCATGACCCCCGAGATTAAGAGTATTATGCTGTATAGAATAAGCCATCCCAGCTAGGACTTCAATGTGATCTACTAACATTATCTACACAGGAGCTAACTGCAGACGGGCATCCGGGTAATTTTATTAAGCCCCTATGAGCTGCACTTTCAGAATGCAAAAGAAGACTTTGCACTGCTACTTGGGCTTGAGGATTCTTAACACTTTACTGCTGATGCAGGCGTGTTTGTTAGACGGTTCCCTGCGCTAAGGCATGGACAGCCAGCTTGAGGCATGGGAGGCACAAACAGCCCAGATCACGGCACCCTGAGACATGAGAACTGGTGGTGAAAAGGTAACACAACCAGATATGCAGACCAGAAAATGGCTGCCCAGCAGTGGATCAAGCAATACTGTCACCAAGATTTTCTGCTAGTTGTAGCACCATTAGAAGCTTTAACCAAATGAGGTTACAAGTTTCAACAATTCCCCATTAAGTGCATACTGTTAGGATATTTCCGTTCCACCTTAAAAGGGAGCAGGATGTTTGTGTCACAGCCTGCGTATTTCCTGTTTCACAGGATGTTTCTGTTGTGTCTTTGCTTTCGTCTCTCTCTCTCATTGAAGCAGGCAGTCATGTTTTTCTTTGTTCTGACCAACGCTGAATAAACTTGTAAATATGCTCTCCTGCGTGCATCTTTCGCTGTGCATTATCTGCTGATAGAGCGTGCATCGGCTCTGGAATGTGGCAAGCTATTTCTGGAGCTCGTGTCGCTAATTGCTAATACTGCGTGTCTACGGGAAATCGATGGACGTCCGGAGAAGACGTGGAGTCATGATGGACTTTGTCTCCCTGGCAGTATCCCAACACCACCTCTGAATGAATGATAGGTATTCAGGCAAGCTGCAATTCGTATTAGTGAAATCTACGGTGGTGGCTTGCATTAAGATACTTCCTCCCCTTTGGAACGAGGGGCTTCATTAGCCAAGCATGCAAGGCAAGGTGGGTAGATGGCAGAGAAGGGCCCACAATCTAGTTTTGTGTTGGACACCCCAGGTCAGGGTTTCCCAAACTTGGGTCTCCAGATCTTTTTTGGACTACAACTCCCATCATCCCTAGCTAGCAGGACCAATGGTCAGGGATGGTGGGAATTGTAGTCCAAAAGCAGCTGGAGACCCAGCTTTAGGAAACCCTGGCCTAGGCTATAGTTGTTTATTGCTGGGAGCAAGTCGGAACTCTGTCTAATATCCAGGATGTCACTTCTTAAGAGTGCATGAGGCTCGCTTTTCATATTTTACTATTAACCTTCCTGTCCCAACACTGGACCCCAAGTTGGCCAACAACCAAATTAAAATCCAGCTTTTAAACTCCTGCTGAAAACTTTTCCATTATGTCAGGTTTATGCAGGCAATTCAGAAAATATATTTCCAAAAAAGTTAACAGGTGTCTGTTTTTAACTGTTTATATAGTTTCAAAATTTTACGGTTCTATGTGCTGTTGTTGTAAACTACCTTGTTATCTTTTATGAATATTTTTAATAAAATAAAATAGAGTTATGTCTTCACGATTAAGAAACTGTGCACTCTTTGAAAGTTTGACACACTTGCAAACAGGGTGTCAGTGTCTACATTCCAACATGATACTTATGGAAGGCAGATTTGAGTTGTGCATAAAATATAATTGAGACTGCACATGCAATCAGAGATGGCTGAACTCTCTTACAAGGAAAGAAACAAGCCCTATACAGTGGTACCTTGGTTTACAACCATAATTCGTTCCGGAGGCCTGTTTGTAAACCAAAACAGGTTGTAACCCAAGGTGCACTTTCACCAATGGGGCCTCCAAAATAAAATAAAATAAAATTGTTCGTAATCCAAAGAAGAAGATGGAGGAGGAGGAGGAGGAGGTTTGGGTTGTAATCCAAAACGTATGCAAACCAGACTGTTTTTAAACCAAGGTACCACTGTACTGTTAAGATCCTGATTCTGCAACTTTTTGCAACTTTCTGCATCTTCATACATTCAGCTGCAGCCGAATTTATGTATTCACCAGACCAATGAGATTTTATAAATGGGGCACTCAAGCCCTCCCTCCGATAACTAGAAATGTTATTTCATCCCACTGCATGCTTCTAAACTGTCACACTACCTATTGCCCCGAACGCTTTCAAGCCTATCCACATGTAATCACAAGAATTAGGCGCTAGCTTCTTCCTTTCACAAAGCTGGAGAACTACAGTGGTGCCCCGCAAGACGAATGCCTCGCAAGACGGAAAACCCGCTAGACGAAAGGGTTTTCCGTTTTGGAGGTGCTTCGCAAAACGAATTTCCTATGGGCTTGCTTCGCAAGACGAAAATGTCTTGCGAGTTGCTGCGATTTTTTTTTCGCTCCCCACCCCCTTTTTCTAAGGCACTAAGCTGCTAATAGCCTTTTAGCAGCTAATCCGCTAATCCCTTAAGCCTTTAATAGCCGCTAATAGCCGCTAAACCGCTAATAGCGCTAATCCACTAATGGGGTTGCTTCGCAAGACGAAAAAACCGCTAGGCGAAGAGACTCATGGAACGGATTCTTTTCGTCTTGCAAGGCACCACTGTACCTAGAACTACACTGTTGTTTCTACCATAAACACCTCTTTGAAAAGCATTTAAGATGTTGCTATAAACATCCTCTGAGCACAGAAAGCTGGCCTACTTAGGCTTTCAAGCCCTGCAGAAACTGGAAATTATGAAGAGTGTTTTTATGGTATTCAAATTTCAGCTTTCCCGCCTTCCCCATAATAAAACAGAACTGCAACCAGGAACATGCTGTTAAGTGTGTAATTGTTTCCAAGAAGTTTAAAACGAAGTCTAATTTATGGCAGGGGCACTAGAGTCCTCCAGCAAATTCTTGTTGCACAAACCGCATGTGTTCGAGGAAAAAATCAGGGGGCTCAAAGTGATAGCACAAAAAAAATACTTGATGTGGCTATCAGAGAGTGCATCACATACACAATAAGGCTTCTGTCAACTGAGCAGAACTTATCAGCTGTATGACATACCTGTTGTCTGAATCCAATCTTAAGATTCTGCTACACAATCTAATTTCTGAAGGATGACACAGCTGCAATTCCCCAAAGCAGACAATTGTGCCTTTTAAAAAACATTAAGGACAAAAAATGTCTTCAACGTTTTGTCGTTTCTGTGACAATCCCATTATCTGACAATATATATTTGATTTTGAATATTCATGGTAAGCAACAGAAGATTTCTTGTCAATCTCAGGTAGGAAGAAGCAGTTGGTGAGAGAACAAACTGCAACTTTTTCCGTATTGCCTCATTAGAAGACAAGCTTCTGGCATGGCATTTGGCACTCAAAGACTGTTCTAGCACGTTCTACGCAAAACCTTTGTATTAGACCCGGCCAAATTAAATGAGAAGCAAGTGATGTTGCAGTATTCAGAACTGTTTGTTTTGGAACACAACCACTGAAATCGACAGGATGATTCCAGAGGAAATGAACCGCACTCACTGGGTATTTAGACATTTTACCCAAAGATGTGGAACCAGGGAGGGCAAAAGCAGAGTTAGAAACTCAAGATATCTAACCTAGGCACCAAATGGCTCCTAAAACCAAGGTTGCAGCTGCCAAAACAGAATGTCTAGCTGCGATTTTGGGGCAAGAAGGCTCTAAAGCCTTATTTTTCAAATGATGGACTGACTGTGATTGATTCTCACTTAAACATCTGGATAGTTCAGATGACAACTTTGAGCCAGGTTAAGAAATCTGAGAACTTAAAGAAGAAAAGTCACTTGATCCCAGGGACAATCCACATATGTATTGGCCTATTCCGACCTCTTTTCCTTAATGGTGACTGCTCCTGTTCTCAGGCTGCACAGAAAAAGCAATTTTGTTCCAGAAATTCATTCTGATTGTGCAGATAAAATATAACTGTTAGAATTCTACAGGATACTGTACTGACAGATTGCTGGATGGTTTGCAGGAGACAGACATGGGGTTTCTAATTCCCAACTGTTTACCAACAGCAACAAAAACATGACCCCCTCTGCACCGAACTAAGCTGGGCTGTTAAAATCCCAAATCTTTAATAATTCTAATGTCCTCACTCCAGTGCATGGTTCATGGAGCACAGCTAGTTACGGATTCCAGCCCATCTCCCACCAGTTTGCATGTTGGCCTACCCCCAGAGCCATTATTTGGGTTGCACAAATCTGGTGTCTGCCCCACCCCCAACAGCCTGCCCGCAACCACAGACAGAATCAATTCAAACAGCATTACTCACCCCAAAACTGACAAAAACCAATTACTGATTTTCCTTTGCCAAAGAATCCCACACACAGACTCCATAGACATTCACACTCCATGGGTGGGGTGACTTCTCAGCCCTTTCCTGCTTTCATTCAGGACAAAAATGCAAAAAACTACCCCAAATTAAAATGGTCAAGTAAGCAGATCACAACCCAAAGAGAGGGACAAGGAAAATGCTGAACACTCCCATCCCCAGAGCATTGCAGCTGTAACATTAGACTATTGTTTGATGTTGCCAAGCCAGGTTGGACGTGTCTGTGAACACACTCTGCTTCTTCAATGATGTTATATCTATCCAACCAACCACCCATCCAAACAGTACTCTCTGGGTTTGGCAGATTTGGGGGTGGACCCAACCACAGTCATATGCAGGCAAAATCTGAAGCACGCAAACAGAAAATTGGGGGTAAACACCCGTAAAATGCTTGCACGCTATTATCAGAAAGACCTTAGCTTGGGAAGAAGCTATAGAGTATAATGTAACGTTTGTACTGCATCTCCTGCTGGTGACCATTTAACATACCTGGCAACAAAAGATGTGAACCCCAAGTGACAAACGAGCCTGGGTAGATTAAACCTGCCCAAATTCAGATCAATAGATGCAAAGCTGAAGGTGACATGATAAAAAATATATGAGATGGGGGCTATATAAATATTTTATAAACAAATAAAATTCAAATAAATGGCCATGCAATTTTATGTTAGAAGCCAACCAAATCTTAACAAGTCCCCGGTCACATGAATCTAAATTATCTACAAAGGAGGTTGTAAAACTTTCACTTGGCTGTATTTCTTTGTGGTCAAAATCAAAGGCATCTCAAAAGGTTCGATTCTGGAGTCATGCCATAGTCAAACCAGAAACTGCACCCTGGCTGCTGCCCTATTTCTCCCAAGAAATAGTTATGGACGCTTACTTAAAAAATAATAAACCAAAACTTTCACAAAAGCCTTTTTGGCATACTGATGTAAATGATTAATCAAATCATTTTAAGAGAAGAACAGTAGATCTAACCTAAAGGTAATTTCTTCCAGCACCTCTGAAACCCAGATACTAATGCTAATAATTTCATTATTTATACCCTGCCCATCAGGCTGGGTTGCCCCGGCCACAAATACTACATATTTGTTTACAATTTTGTATGACAAATCAGAGCTAGCTGCTTCAGTTGTATTTTCTGCAAGTTTTACTCTGCTAGACTTTTAAAAAATCTTTTTTGTACTCTCTACCATATTTACTAAAATGCAATCACATCAAGAAAACCTCCTAAAAATTAAGTTTATCCAAGAGAATGGCCTCTTCGGAACACTGCAATTTTCTGAATTCTGCAACTGAAATACCCTACTGCAACCTAAGTGCTCTGGACTACAAAGCCCATGAGCCTCCGCCAACTCCAGAATCACATGGCCATGCTGAATGGATGTTGTCGTTAAAGTAGCAAGTGTATCTGAAATAATAATGTACTAGTCTCCTTTTAAACTCGGCTGCAATTTTCTTTCCGTTATCTCCCTTATGTCACTTTCTAGATCAGAGGCGGCCATGGTGGGGCAATGCAGAGGATGTTGGACTGTGACTTTCATTAGTCCTAGCCAGCAAGGCCATAGTCCAAGAACACCAGCATGGCACCACCTTGCTCTAATCTAGATTGCTAGCCCCTTGGGGCAGGGACTCAGAGCTCTCATTCTTTGTAAAGCACCATGCCCATGTTCCATGAGCAGAGTTACAACCTTCCTTAAAGGCTGCTGATGAAATCTGGGTGTTAAGAGTAAAGTAAAAAGGTAAAGGGACCCCTGACCATTAGGCCCAATCGTGACCGACTCTGGGGTTGCGGCGCTCATCTCACTTTATTGGCAGAGGGAGCTGGCGTACAGCTTCCGGGTCATGTGGCCAGCCTGACTAAGCCGCTTCTGGCGAACCAGAGCAGCGCATGGAAACGCCGTTTACCTTCCCGCCGGAGTGGTACCTATTTATCTACTTGCACTTTGACGTGCTTTCGAACTGCTAGGTTGGCAGGAGCTGGGACCGAGCAACAGGAGCTCACCCTGTCGCGGGGATTCGAACCGCCGACCTTCTGATCGGCAAGTCCTAGGCTCTGTGGGCTAACCCACAGCGCCACCCGCATCCCCTGTGAGTAAAGTAGAGCCCATTAAATCGATTGACTCATGAGAGCTCCAACTAACTTCACTGAGCTCAATGGGCTTACTCAATCTGACTTAGTCAGAAACTACCCTTAATCTTTAACTAATTTCTGGGTGTAGCCAAATACTACTCTTAATCTATAGTTAAATTGCTACATATCCTGACACCCAGCAGACTGAGGGCCACTTTATACATTCTGGAGAATCAGATGGTATAGCTTTTCTGGGGCTGTAATACTTTGAGCTGTGGGTGAGGGAGGAATTTCGAATGCTCTGCCCTCCCCATCAAAAAACTCCCTAAACACAGGTATGCCAGGGAGAAGCGTAGGATGACCCAGTCTTACAACATTCACAGGAGGAGCGTTCCAATATGCAATCTCTGGCCTGAAGTGTTAGGAAGCAGGAGAAGCTTTGCTACTTGATATTCCTCAAGGTATAAAGTGGAAGGAATAGTACACCCATTTATCCTTTGTGCAGGATTCCACCCCCCCCCCCGCCAACTCATCATCAATGGTTGGTTTACCTTTAACATCAGGGGGAAGGATTAAAAAACCCAACCACTACTACTGATTAGACGACCCTGCTAAAAATGCAACACTCAAGACTCTGCTTATTCTCGTTCACCCAGGGAAGTTTAGTCAAGGAGGGTCTCCAGCTGTTTTTTTGGACTAAAACTCCCATCATCACTAGCTAGCAGAACCAGTGGTCAGGGATGATGGGAATTGTAGTCCAAAAGCAACTGGAGACCCAAGTTTGGGAAACCCTAGTGCAGACATTTTTGCTTTGTGAAACTGATGGGAGGTAGAAAGAGCCATGCTCACTTTCTCTGCTAAGCAGAAAATTTTAGTACTCGTTTCAGTTCTACATTCAATGACAAGCGATAGCTTGGAAGGAGCACTGCTAAGCCTCAAGCTATTTCTGAAACATCATGCTTGATCTGGGAAAGAAAAGGCTGTTGGCAATATATATATATATATAAAATCCCAGGTTGAATGTTTAAAGTCCCCCCCTTTTTTTGAAGGCAATGAGCTAAATCTCCAGACAGTGAGGTTAACATATCCACTCAAAACAGGTATTTGTGTTCCACAAGTATTGACCCCGCCAACTGTAGAACCCCAAGAAATTTAAGTCTTCTATAGCCACAACCCACCGGAATGTCTCTCTTAAGCTAGCTATAGAAGTGAACATGCTCTCAGTAGAAAAAGATTGTGCCATTAAATGAAAAGCAAAAAGCAAATCTGACCTAAAGGATGCATTTCAAAGGAAGTAGTGCTGGAAAGTAATGGAAAATTCATGTTCAGCATGCAGAAAACCTCAGGTACCATCCACAGCAGTTCCAGGTACAGCTGAGACAGCCCTCATTCTGAAACCGTGGAAAGATCCTGCCCAAACAGTTTAACAATGCTGAGCTAAACGGACCAATGGTCTAACTCTCTGGGCCACACTTTCAAAATAAAGATTTGCTCCAGCCACACCGAATGTTTTTATTGATAAGATTGGAAAACAAAAAGAAACAACTCCCAGCAGTGCTTGGTTTCGAAAAGGTATCCATCCATATCCAAATAAAAAAAATATTTTGATACTATACTATACCACACTGAAATGTTTAAATGTTTTACTGAATCTTCCTGCTACACTTCCCATCATCTCCTGTCACAACCCATGAGAACCACTGTCCTAACCTGTTTATGAACAGGAAAGAAAGTTGGTTAAAATAGCTTCACCACAGATTTTTGTTTATTGCCTATCTAATTCCATTTGGGGCATGTTTCATCTACAAGAACAGGAAGAGGATCTTGTGCTGTTCTGATAGTTGCACATCAGAATTAGCAGAAAGAAGCTCCAATCCCTGCTGAATCATCTCCCGGGTTTTTTTCTAGTTAACATTCTTCCATCTCCACTGCGTGCATGGAATAAACTTTAGGTCTTGGTACCCGACAGCTTAATGCTTGCTCTTGATTAAGCAGAAAGACATTTAGCCAGTGATTTCAATGGAAGGGAGCAAAGAGAAACTGCAGCCATATGATAAACTGTCCTAATAAAAATAGCAAACAATTGCATAATCCAAGCTTTTTCCAATTCTAGTAAAAACCCACTTGGAGAAAAGATGAAGAGGATATGCCAAAAGATCAAAGGCTGTGCCAATTTTCTCCTCTCTCTCCTCCCATCATGCAGGTTTCAGTCAGTCATGTGCAATTGAAAATAAGTTAGTGTGCTCCCACTGAACTTACGGAACATTCGGCAAACTAGCTCATCATACTATGGTAGAACATGACAATTTTCAATAAAGAACACGTGTCTCAGGAGAGCCTGCCTCCTCCGTTTTTCAGGATGAATGAGAGCCTAGTAAACCTGGAACTGCTACATGGTGCGTTATTCTTTGATGAGGAACACTGCATATTAAGCAAAGGTAACACAAGAAGTTTGGGGATGTACAACTAAGGATGCTGCACCTGGAATACAATGTCTCCTACAACCCAGGAAAAGAAGAGGCAGGAATCTTCAGTCATACGACCGGAACTCAGGTGTTCTCAAAGTAATAACCACTCCAGTCTGCCCAAACAGGAAAATCACAGCCTCACCACCAGCTCTGGAAATACCAGCCTGCAATCATTTCCAATAAGAGCTAACAGCTGTTCTACAACCTGCTGACAATGGTTGCCTATCAACAGGGTGGAAGAAAATTATCTTCCAATTTACAAAATATTCTGTGACATTATCATCCCGCAGCAATTATTCATTGCCAAAGGCTGGCATGCAAACAGCTATGTGCAAGCCTATGCTGCCTTGTCAAGGACAGATGTGGTCCAACTGCATCTGGAAGGCCACACGTCACTCAGCCTTGAACCAGACGCAGCTGTTCACTTTACCTCCATGTCAGGAAGACCTTTGCCCTGTTTCAACTTCTGCATGTGAGCTTCTAAAAAGCACAGGAGCGGGACAAGCAGAAGGAACAACTTAGCAGCCCTATTCACAGGTCTCTGTACTTACCCAAGGAACTAGCAACTTGAACCATCAGAGAGAATCACCCTGCTTACGTTAACGTAACTGCTAGTCTCCACGGCAATATTTGTTTTCTCTTCCGGCTCACTTCTAATGTATATTAACCTCAAGTGTGTGCAAGGGCTTCGAATGGTATTTGCTGTGCTTTTGTCTCTGCCTGCAACACAGGCATAAGCAGACAAGTTTGCAGCAGGCTGTTTGGTGAAAGCACAGGGCCATATTCTCTGTGGTGCCACCTAGACTTTGGAATGCCCTCACTTGTGTGGGTCAAGAAGTGAACAGAGTCAGTAGCCAGCTTTAAATGCTTCTTAAAGGCACTTAAGTTTATCCCAAGCTTTCATGGCTTCTGATTCCTAACTCATAGAACTTTTTTCTTTTTTCTTTTGGTGCACTGTTCACTTTTTGTCTATGGCCTACAGTTTCTTTAAAAAAAGTTTTATTTGATTATTGCAATTATATGAATTTTAATTATATTTTATGCCAATCACTGAAGAGGGTGTGTGTGTAAATATATGTGTGTGTGTGTGTGTGTGTGTATATATATATATTTATATATATATAAAGCAGTTTATAAATTAAACTTTATGGAGTCCATCAATAACTGCACTGCCATTATGAGAACATCTTGCAACGCAGGACCAATGCGGTGCCTCCCCAAGAGATTCTGAAAGCGCACCTTCTTCTGACCTTACAGCTGCCAAGAGGAAAACAGGGACTGTCTACAAACCTGTAGGAGAAGGAACAGAAGAGGCTTCCTTATACTGAATCAAGCCACCAGTCCATCAAGTTTAGTACTGTCTACAATGACTGGGAGATCCCCAGGGTTTCAGGCAGAAGTTTCTCCCTGAAGGTGACAAATACTGAACATGCATGCAAAATGTAATATGCTCTAGCAAACTCTCCTCCCTGTAAGAAGCTTCTTCACAGCTCCCAGAGCATGCTTGCTTGATTCCTACTGAACTCAATGGGACTTATTTCCGAGTGAACCTAATTGGGATCAGGTCGATCAGCGCTAGCCAGCTACCTTACAAGTGTGACACGTCATGAAGCGCTATTTGTTGCTGCTGTGCTTTTTCTTCACATCCACAGCACACGCTTCCCTGGGGAGCCGACCTCGCTGTCCCGACCCCCACCAGCGCGCGATTGTGCAACAACCGTAATTGCATTTACAAGTTTGCAAATGTTTGTTTTTCGTAAGAATCGGGGAGCCTGTCAAGTTTCCCGAGACGGGTATTCTGTGCCTTTCTGCAAACGCAGATCAGCCCCGTCATTGCCGCCGTCAACGAGGGATTCGTAGGCCCCCGCCCAAACCAAGGATCGAGAGATGCTCCCCCATTGAACAGCGGAGCATCTACAGGCTCAAAACTGGGGGAATATATCCCATTCTGATCCCTCTTGGTGCGATCGATCCCTCTTGGCTGCTCCCGCTTCTGAAAGGCTGCTGCGCCCGGCAAAGGTTTTTCTTCCCCGGGCATCCAGGGATCGAAGCGGAGGAGCAGCGCCAGGGCCCGAGCAGGCCCGAGCGCAGGGGGAAAGCGCAAATGCAACAAGAAAAACACCCCTCTCTCCGCCTTCCTTTGCACCCGAAGGAGAGAAACGCTTCGAGGGCTCCCTTCGCATCCCCAGCGCCCCGAGCGAGGGAGGATTGCGCAGCAGCAGCAGCCGGGCGATGCCGGCGCCCTGGGGACCCCGAGGAGGCGAAGGCGCGCCCGCCGCGCGCGGTTCCCTTCCTCGACCACGAAGGGCATTTCAGCAAGCCCTGCGAGCTGAGCGCGGCCGCCGCCGCCGCTTCTGCCCAACCCCGGCGGCCCCCGGAAAATGGCTGCCGCTGGAGCTGAGCCCTTTCTGGCAAAGCGGCTGCAGCAGAGCGCGCCGCCGGAGGGGCCACCTTGCCTTTCCGTTTCAGAAAATGAATAATAATAGTAATAAAATAGGGGAAAGAAACCGGCGGGGGGAAGGAAGGGGAAGGCGAGGAAGCGTCGCATGGCTGCTGCATGGGCGGCCGCCCCCTCCCCGCGCCCTCCTTACCTTTGAATTTCAGCTCGTGCTGCGGTTCCAGACTCAGGACCTGCTCGGTTTTCGCCATGTTGTTGCCGCTGCTGCTGCTGCCGCTCCTCCTCCTGGGCGGTGGAGGCACCAAGCAGGGTTGGAGAGGGAACAGCAATATATATATATATTATATGAGATATATATATGTATATATTTATATAAGGTTGCGATTTGGAGGCGGAGGGAAGGAGAAGAATGCACACACGCCAGGGACGCACCCGCGGCTGGTTGGGTAAGAGCTCCTTGCTTAGAGGAGCCTGGGAAGGGAAGGGAAATAAGCGCGGAGGAGGGAGGTGGTGGCGGCGGCTCCTCCGGTTCTTGGGCGGAGGGAGCGAGAGGCGGCAGCACCCACCGGAGGCTGTTGCACACAGCGAGGGGAATAAGCCGCCGCGCGCGCCCCCAACGCGCACACTCGCTCGCTCGCTCGCCGACGCTGCTGCTGCTGCTGCTTCCCTCCCTGGCAAGGAGGCGGGGAGGACGATGCAGCAATGGCAAAGGGGGAGGGCGGAGAGGGAAGCTGCAAGCTGACGTCTCCAGCCGGCACGGGCGGAGTGGGGGGGGGGAGGCGGCAGCAAGAGGCAAACCCAGCGCTCGGGGAGGCGAAAGGAACGGCGCGCGTCATGCTGGGCGGGGCTTAAAAAGGGAGCCGGGAGGAGGCGAGGGCGCACGCGCCGCGGAGGAAGCGCGCAAGGAGCCGGGCGGGGAAGAGGCGCAGAGGGCTTACTCGGGAGAAAGCAGTAGGGGGTCCAGCTGGCATTCGAGTAAATGAGCATAAGCATTGCACACTTTGGGTTTTGTTACATGCTCTCGACAAAAGGGAGGCGTCCCATGCCATTATTATTTTATTTTATTTTATTTTATTATTATTAAAAACTGCTCCTTTTCCCTTATGGGGTATCCAAGAGCCCTTATAGAGAGTCCTTAAGTGGATGGTTTTCCCAGTAGTGATGTATGGAAGTGAGAGCTGGACCATCAAGAAGGCTGATCGCCAAAGAATTGATGCTTTTGAATTATGGTGCTGGAGGAGACTCTTGAGAGTCCCATGGACTGCAAGAAGATCAAACCTATCCATTCTGAAGGAAATCAGCCCTGAGTGCTCACTGGAAGGACAGATCCTGAGGCTGAGGCTCCAATACTTTGGCCACCTCATGAGAAGAGAAGACTCCCTGGAAAAGACCCTGATGTTGGGAAAGATGGAGGGCACAAGGAGAAGGGGACGACAGAGGACCAGATGGTTGGACAGTGTTCTCAAAGCTACCAGCATGGGTTTGACCAAACTGCGGGAGGCAGTGGAAGACAGGAGTGCCTGGCGTGCTCTGGTCCATGGGGTCACGTAGAGTCGGACACGACTAAACAACAACAACCACCTATTGGTAGAAGAAAATAACAGGCCAACCAGAGAATATTGAGAAGCAAAGCAACTAGTAAGCCAGATCTTTATTAAACTGTTGCAACAGGGTCCCCACTTACCACACGCAGGAGGAAGAAGGGACCCAGAACAATGCTGCGCAAGCGCTTACATAGACTTTTGCAGTGCTTTTTTATACACCCACGTTTCGGGTACTCTCATTTTCCTACTCATAAACCGCTTCTGGCGCAACAGGACACCATGACGGAAACCAAAGCACGTGGAAACGCTGTTTACCTTCCCGCTGTAGCGGTACCTATTTATCTATTTGCACTGGTGTGCTTTCGAACTGCTAGGTTGGCAGGAGCTGGGACAGAGCAACGGGAGCTCACCCCGTCATGGGGATTCGAACCGGCGACCTTCCGATTGGCAAGCCCAAGAGGCACTGTGGTCTAACCAGCATTTCAAATTGTGCCTGGAAATGGGTCTGTAGCTAGTGAAGCTGTTTCAACAAGGGAGTAACATGCTCTCTGTAATTGGCCCCAGTCTCCATTCTGGCTGCAGGATTCTGGATCAGCTGAAACTTCCGAACACATCACATAGATGTAGCAAAGGCATGTGACACCATGGCCAGATCCTGTATCCCAAGGAACTGGTGCAGTAAAGCACTGTGCAAACTGGTGGAATAGTGATGATGATAATATCACAGAAGCAACTTTGCCTTAAAAATTTTTCCTCACCCCCCAAAAAAACCTTTGAAGTTTCGGGCCTTAACTAGGAGATGAACTGGAGCCTTAAATCATAGTATATTAAATGAAATAGAAAATACCATTTACAACTAGGCACCATGCTCCTTATTCTATTCAGAAGGAAAGCAATATATTTTATTCCTTCCATCTCGTGGCAGCTTTATCACACCCATTTATTTTACTGCTTGGTTTTGCAGAGGAGAGGTTGCAAAACCAGATTCTTAGAATGATTTGGGTTTTCCTTGTTTCCTAAATGATTGGCCATTGCTGGTGAAGTTAATTACAGTGTCCCGTCGCCATTTCCTGTAGGAACAAACTCGGAAGTTTGCCTATCAGGCGAAACTGGGCCAGTAGTTTCTGTATTCTCAGAGGAACGATTTGGGGAGACCCCCCTGAACCCTAGAATTTAAGAAATGGTAGGGTTTTCATTATTTGGAATGCGAAGGGAGAAATACAAGCTGCACAGGTATTTCTTGGCTAGCCTACGCAAAGCGACCTGGCCAAGCTAAGGCCAATAAGAAACAACAGAGGGCTGTGGAGAGCTTGCCAGTGCAACTGGTTGTGAGGTGACAGGAAAAGAGAGTTTTTAGCAAGAGTTGCTGGGAAGAAGAAAGACTGGGATCTACCTTGGGCAGGCTGGGTGAAGGCTGATTGAAGCTTGGCGGCAGCAGCAGTGGCAGGGGAAATAGGGATATTCTGGGATCAAATCAGAAGCCGGGGTGGCTTTCGTAATTCAAGCACTGTTTCTGGAAAATCAGAACACTTGGAGGGTATGCTACAGACTGCCTGAAACCCTGAACCAAAGCACAATACCTCGGGTTGAAGTAGCTTTGGGATGAGTATTTTCAGGTTGCACGCTGCGGCGACCCGGAAGTAACAGAGCGTGTTACTTCTGGGTTTCGCCGCTCGCGCATGCGCAGTCAAAATGAAGTCACACGCATGTGCGGAAGCGGCCAACGGGGCTCTGGAACGGACCCCGTTTGCATCCAGAGGTACCACTGTACTGTGGAGACGCGCTGCAAGCTTATGTTTCAGAGCCCACGTCATAAATAAACCTCAGCTTTTAACCAAGGTCTAGAAGTCTATTTCATTTTCTAGTGCAATGAGATGTATAAAAATAGCTACTGGTCTTAAAAACATTTGAATGCAATTGGGCTCATTTAGTATGGGAGCCATGTTTTTGCAGAACTGGCTGCAAACAGAATTAAAGCAGTGATTTCATATGGCACATAATGTAAGTGCGATGTTACTCATCCGTGCCCAGCCCCATGGCTCAGAAGCATCCTGTTACAGGTCTTCCTTCCCCTCCTCCAGAGGGATTTATTATTGTTATTATGCTGGCCTTTGGAATTACAAACACGCTTGTGTGACGCTGTGACCCGGCAAGTGCTCCCTCCCTATGTACAGGATGTTAGCGTGACACAAAAATCACTGTGGGAAGGGCAAACAATTTCCCTGATAAAATCGAACAGTTCATAGTTGTCACAGGAAAAGCTTGAAGCACACCATCTGATGGGGGAAATTTCACACATACCCTCCAACATTTCCCTGATGAAAATAGGGATGTCCCATTCCATAATTTTAGTACTTATACTCCAGACATCTTACCATAGCTGTCAACTTACAGATTTGAAAATAAGGGACCAGCAGCCTCAAAAATAAGGGATCAGCAGCCAAAATAAGGGATTTTCTAAGCACAGGTGTGTTCAACCTCTGAGCCCCACCGAGCCAAAGGCAGAAAGCCCAGCCAGCAGCCAAACGAAGCCTCAAGCGGTGGTTCCCACAGCGCAGCAACCCAACGAAGGGGATGCAGCAAGGGAAACCATCATCACCTCTCCGCTGGGAAGCACTGAGCAAAGGCCCCAGGCAACGCGGCCGATTTGATCGGCACAAGGCATGCAAGCTCCACCCCCCAGTCGTTCTTAGACTCCTTCTTGGGTGAGCAATGCAGCCAAGCAACACAGTTGGAGCCTCCCTCCTCCCTGGCCGGTAGGGAGGGAGGAGAGGAGCTGCTTCCTTTGAAATCCGGGAAATTTAAGGAACATCATCAATAAAGGACAGCAGCGGGACACGGCGCTGGGATAAGGGACTTTCCCACCAAATAAGGGACGGTTGACAGCTATGCATCTTACTGGGTTGCCCCAGCCATTCTGGGCAGCTTCCAACATATATAGAAACACAATAAAACATTTTTAAAAACCCTTCCCTATACAGGATTGCCTTCAGACAGCTGGGGGTGTGTGTTTGTGGGTGTGTGTGGGTGAGATAACTCCATATCCTCCAACATTTCTTGAATGGAAATAGGGAGGTCCTAAGGTAAAGTGGGATGTTCCAGGTTGCAATCAGAAACAGGGACTGCTTCTCTAAATCAGGGACATCCCTGGAAAATAGGGACACTTGGAGGGTCTGTTCTTCCCGCCCAGGATGCCCTCTGCCTGCCCCATATCTGGTGCACCACGCAGGGCCGGGCCTCAGCTGTGGTAGCATCTCCAGCAGCTGCTCTGAGCTGCCCAAGGGAGGTGACCGGCACCAGCCTCCTAACCATAGATGCTCATTTGCCATGGGCTTTAGGAAACATTAACATCTTTTGTGTGCTAAATATAAGACTCTGATCAGGCATCAGTTTAAGGCAGGGGTGCCCAAACATTTTTCAGAGTGCCAAATGCAGTGAACATGCGTGAGGGCTGACCAAAATTGTTAAGATTGAAGTTGTTGAGCTTTTTTTACAATTTTACCCCAAAGTTGTTGAGCTTTTTCTAGGATTTTACCCCAGGACATGTACTGCCACGGGAGCCAGATTGAATAACCGGCAGGCCGGAGTAGGCCCCCAAAACAGACTTTGGACATGCCTGCTTTAAGGCAAAGCCCAGGTGATAGTCTGTTGATAGCAGTCAACACAACACTATTTTAAAAATCTAGCTTTGAAAAAAAGATTGGTTCAACATTCTCTACTACCCAAGAACCTCCCTTGCTTTATTTTGATTTGTGATTATATTTCCTGAGACCTCTTTCCAGCATGAAAATAAAACATACCTGATTTTATCTACCGCACGCCAGCAGTCTTTCCACTGCTGAATGTCTTCCATTCGTTTCAGTAGTTCAAGGGTCCCTCAGGATCAAGGAAATGAATGGTGGTTGCACAGCTGTTTTGATCAATAAATCCTGCTCCCAACCCCACAACACACCATGACAAAATTGGACTTTTCATTGCTCTTCAAGCCAGAAAGCTGCCGTTCTACAACACTGGATATTTATTGCTTTGTAATGCAAGTAGAGAACTTGTTCTGGAAAGCAACAAGATATTAACAGGACAGTTGTTTCTACGATGAAGCAGTTTGGAAGAATGTTTGATGGCTCCTTGCAGAGCAAATGCCGACTTAATGAAATTGTCAACGGGACACATTTCTACTAGCTACCCTTTGGTTTGGTTGTCATCCCTCAAGGCATTCGGCTTTATTGGTGTGGGAGCTGTTCACTTCTAATAATATTTTATAGCCAGGTCCTAAGATCTGCTGGGCCAGCAATCTGTGCCTGAGATGGCGGTGTAGGATGCACTGCTGAAATATTTCAAGCAACATAATAGTTTTCAAACAAATATTTTAAGCCTATCACTATACAGTGGTACCTCAGGTTAAGTACTTAATTGGTTCCGGAAGTCTGTTCTTAACCTGAAGCGTTCTTAACCTGAAGTGGACTTTCCCATTGAAAGTAATGGAAAGTGGATTGATCTGTTCCAGACGATGAAAAACACCCCCTAAAACAGCAATTTAACACAAATTTTACTGTTTCCCGAGACCATTGATCCATAAAATGAAGGCAATAATCAATATACTGTACTATAAAATAAATAAGACAGTATTTTAGATGAAAAAAATTAACATGTATTTCTTTTCTTACGTGCACTCATAGTTTGGAGGAGGCTCAGGGTCCTCTTCCACAATCACCCCCCCCCCATGGAAGTCCCAGGTGGGACACTGAGGACAGGTCAGGGGATGAATTGGGGGCAGAATAGTTGGATGCTGCAGAAGCAACAGGCTTGAGTGAGAGAGAAGAGCCAGAGGCAGGAAGCAGTTCAGACTTGGGACATGAAGCTGGGAAGGAAGGGCCAGAGGCTTCAGAAGCATCTACAGAGCTTGCTTTTCTGACTGTAGTAAGTTCCCCTCCCCACATGTCTCCAAGGACATTGCGTGTAGCAGAACAAAGGGCTTGGTTCCTCCCAGGTGTAGCTTAAGGCTGCTGGGGAGACATCCGGCTGGAGGGGAGACTTAGCAGGAAGTAGGAGGCACAGATATCGTCCGTCCTGGCAACTGTGTTATTGGGGGCCAGCCTTGCATTGAGACTTCTCTGCTTGTATGCTGTTTTCTTGAATAAAGAATTCAGGAAGAACTTTCTGACAGCAAGAGCTGTTTGATAGCGGAAAGGTCTCCCTTGGGAGGTTGTGGACTCTCCTTCCTTGGGAGCTTTTTAAGCAGAGGTTGGATGGCCATCTGTCATGGATGCTTTAGCTGAGATTCCTGCGTTGCAGGGGGTTGGACTAGATGACCCTTAGGTCCCTTCCAACTCAACAATTCTATGGTTTTTCATATGGAAATTCCAGAGAAGCAGACATGTTAGCTAAATGCTCAGCTGAATAATAATCATCGTAGTAGTAATAGTAATAATAATAATAATAATAATAATAATAATAATAATAATTTATATCCCACACTCCCCGGCCAGAGCCGGGCTCAGGGCGGCTAACACAGGACAAGTATAATTACTGGTTGTTATCAACCACCTCCACTAGCCTGACTGTTACCTCTGATTTCATCAAGAGATGGCAACTATATGGTTGTGGCAAACACAGATCCACCCTTGCGAAAGAATGCTGGTTGATTAATGCCTTGAGGTCACTTATATGGATATCTGTGTCCATGTATCACTCTTATCAGTGACTGCCTGTGATATCAAGACTATAGACTCTCAGGTATTTGGATTCAAGGCAGGATAATCAATCATTGACCACGGGGGAAGTTTATACACTTTCGCGTCTGAACTGAAGCCTTTTAGAGGGTCTCTAAATCAAATCTGAAACATTCAGCAGGAATAGAGGCAATCACCAAGCCTCTGGTTGTTTGTGGCTATTGTCAAGAGCACTAATTCAACTTGCATCTTTGGTTTAAAGAATTAACATATTATGATGATCTGCAATCTAATGCAGCTCCCCTGCCCCATGGAAGAAGTTTGCAAAAACAAAATCAAGCTACATCCGGTGAGGGGGTGGGGTGGGGTTATACACAACTAACTGGATAGTAATAATAAATTTGTAGCCCACCCATCTGACTGGGTTTCCCCAGCCACTCTGAGCACTCAAAGGACTTGGACGACCATTTGTAAAATTTTATAAGGGGTGTGTGCATTTTGTGCATGCGTGTGTTTTACAGTACTTCTCTTCCTATTGTGAATTTTTGGGGTCACAGCTTTAATTCTATATGAGGTGGGCTTAAAGAAACAGGCTGGGGACACTTCATTGTGATTCCTTTCCAATCCCATACAGAAAGTTGTCTAATTTCTTTTTATTAAGTAAACAACACAGGCTCCAACTGCACAAGCTGCAGACAAAATCAAACCTCCTGCCTATCTTGCATATCCGCCAACATTTCTCTGATGAAAATAGGGGTGTCCTGTTCCATTATTATTATTATTATTATTATTATTATTATTATTATTATTATCTTACCCATCTGACTGGGTTGCCCCAGCCACTCTGGGCAGCTTCCAACATACCGTACTTTTCGCTCTATAAGACGCACCAGACCACAAGATGCACCTAGTTTTTGGAGGGGGAAAACAAGAAGAAAAAATTTTGAATCTCAGAAGCCAGAACAGTAAGAGGGATCG